>NW_023270451.1:68358175-68751170 GCF_011800145.1 Mirounga leonina | reverse complement strand
AACATCTCCCCTACCTGCTGAGGTGTGCGCATGCGCGTGCGGAGGTGGGGCCCGTCTTTACGCTTGCTAGCGAACATCTCCCCGGGGCACGGTCGTCCCCTGCAGGTTAGTGGTTTTGAACTTTTCATGTCACCTCTGATTAGCCCCCTCTGCCCCAGCTTTTGAAGCCTCCTTGGTTTACATACCGTGAATATGCACTGCCGGCGGGGGTGGTTTGGTCCTCAGGCCTTTTCGTGGGGAGGTTTGTGTTTCCTGACCTTTTTTAGACTATCCTTGAGAACAGACACATTTCCTGCTCCTTTTGTGTCCTTTTGGCGCCCCAGGGGCTCCCGTGGGGCACTGGACACAGCTGGCGCTAAAGCGCTTGCTGAAGGGTTCCTGGAGAGGCGCCCTGCAAGGCCCTGCCTCCTCCGCAGGCTCAGCCGGCGGGCCCAGCCTCCCTCACGCCCTTCATTGGATGAAAGTGAGGACGGGCAGCTCCCAGCAGGCCCCGCGCAGAGGCAGGTGCCCTGAGGCAGCGCAGCCGGGGGCCATCTTGTCTCCTCGGGGTTGAGAGCTAGGTCGGATGGGCTCAGGCTCTTCCGTCGCAGCAGAACGGGGAGCGCCCTGCTGCTGTTGGGCCGCTCAAAGCTCTTCTGACGGGAGCGGGACCTGACGCTGCACCTCATCGTTGGTCCCCAGGCAGCAGGATCTAGGGGAGGGTGCAGCACATCTTCGGTGCCCCCTCCACACTCCTATGCCAAGCAGCCTCCAGGTGGAGCAGAAGGATTTGGGGGCTTGAAGGGTCAAATGTCTTGGCAGGCTTCTTAGTCTCTCCACCCCTCCCCCACCCCGCTCCCCGCAAGCTGAGTCAAATTTTTACTGAAGCCTGTGAAGCACAAAGTCCTACAGAAACCGTTACAAGAGTCTTCCGGAAAACAGGGACTGACAACAGGGAAGAGGATGAAAGAAATGACAGCTCAGCGGGCCCCCTGGGCACCCAGTCCCAGGGCACCCAGCAGACGGCTTCTCCATCTCTGTCCTACCCGAGTCCTCACCCAACCCTGATCTCATTAAAAGGAAACCGAAAGAGCTATATTATTTGGCCTCCATCTGGCCTCTTGAGATTTGAGGACTTTAATCAGTAAAATGTTAAAGAATAAAATAACTCTACAATAAGAAGAAAGCCGCCAGCTGGCCCTTCCAGTGACCTTGCCAGAGTGCCTGGGAAACAGATCACACCATCTGGGCTTGACTTCCCTCCTGGGGAAGAGTGAGCAATTACGCCATTTTAGGATCCAAGTTTACAAAAAATTCACTTCCCCAAATAAGAAAATTTGTGCCCCCAAAACAGCTTGTATCTAATATATCATCTGCTTCCTGCATCCCACTGCCCCCACCCCAAACCAGCCCTCCTTTCTTCCCTATTCCGGGCCCAGAATTCCAACATGGTGTTTTTGGGAAGGGCTGACAGTTCAAGGCACCACAGAAGGGTCCCAGTGAAGAAACGTGGAAAAGTCTAAGAGCAGGAAATAAATTACCCTGGTTGAAAAAACAAGAAAAATGGTTGAGTTCCTCCTCCAGGTCCAAGTCTAGGACTTACCGGTCCTCTTCCTGGAGCCATCTTGCTCTCATGAGGAGACTCTAAACCTAAATCTTCGAAGGAAAGACAGAGAGCAGGCAAGGTGCCCAGCAGGTGACGGGTGAGGAGAGGGGAGAGAAGAGCACTGGTGGCGCGGGCTGGACGTCCTTTTTTCAAGGAGCCACTGAGAAGGAGCTTAAGTGTGTAGACCTGGGAGGCAGCCCCTAAATTCCCACACACCCTCTTCTGGCAATGGCCGACTAGCCCTACCCCACCAGGTGTGTCCCTGGGAAACAGAGGCAAAGGGGAGCGGGAAAGACGCTGCAGGAGGCAGGATAGAAGCTGGAGCCTGGGGCTTGGGCTCTGCACTCTGAAGTGCTGTGAGGAAGGGGTTCGGGCTCTTCCTCCCCAAGAGGGACATGGAGGAAGAGGCAGTCTGAGGTAAATCTCCCCATCGAAGGTTACATTTGCAGCCTCGAGCCACTTGGCTGGCTGCCCCTCTCACCTCCCTCCCCTCCTCAGACTCCTTTTCCACAGCCTGTGGAAGCCTGTAGAATCTTCTTTCATAGTCATGGAAGCTCTGTCCCTTCTAATGGCTGGGCACCTTAAGCAGACTGGGGGGGGAGGGGGCTGTCATTGGCATCTTGGCCATAGTGCCCTTTCTGAAAGAACTGGCCATCATCCTCCCAGGAGCATCCCAGGCTACAGGGGTTAGGGTGGCCAGACTGTGGTGGGAAGAAGTAGTAGTAAGGAAGAGCATCCTCCCTGAAGTGTGAGAAGCAGACCCCAGAGAGACACCCTCGGAAGGTCAGTAGGAGGCTTTCGGGGTGAATAGAGAGAGGGGCACCTGGGCGGGCAGTGCAGCTCCTGAGTCTGGGACCAGAACTTCTTCCACGCTGTTAAATGTGGTGTCGATTGCCCAGGAAGTTTCTAACCATATAGCTATCAATGTTCTGGCACTTTCCAGGTAACCCCAAGTTTCTTCTTCTGTCTCATCTTCACAACTTTTGGGGTTGGATTTTTTCTCATTTTATTTAATTAATTAATTAACTTGGATTTTCTCATTTTAGAGAGGAGGAAGGCAAGGCCCAGCAGATCACATTCTAAGTAGAACCACTGAGCTCCAAAGCCACGTATTGTTCAAAGCTCATGTGACTAAGGTGCCCTGGCCAGCTCCACGGGGGCTGCCATCTTCGGCGCAGGCTCTCCTCAAGCAGAGGCCACTGGCCCCTGCAGCTCCAGGCTCGGAGCCCATCGGGTCAGCAAGCCCAGGAGAAAGGACCTGAGTCTTTTTAATTCTTTAAAAGAAAGTATTGAGAATATTCTTGTACCTACTACCCAGATTTGTCATATCTTTATATTCTGTACTGAGCTGGTGTTGAAAAAAATGTTTTTTTAAAGAAAAACATAGAGGAAATGGATAAATGGTGGTATATCCAGACAATGGACTATTATTCAGCAATAAAAAGAAATGAGCTATCAAACCATGAAAGGACATGGAAGAAACCTGAACACATATTATTTAAGTGAAAGAAGCCAGTCTGAAAAGGCTACCGACTGTAGTAATTCCAACTATATGGTACTCTGGAAAAAGCAAAACTACAGAGACAGTAAAAAGACCTGTGGTTGCAGGGGTTGGAAGGAGGAGAGGATGAATATGTGGAGCACAGCGTTCTGAGTGAAGAGACTGTGTAGGAGATCATACCACAATGGTGGATATGTTGTCTCTGTACATCTGTCCAAACTCACAGAATGCACACCCCTGAGCCTGCACCCGAAGGTAAACCATGGACTCTGGGTGGTAACCATGTGTCCATGTAGGTTCATCAATCGTAACAAAGGTACAAGTCTGGTGCCGGATGTTGATGGTGGAAAAGGCTGGGGGAGGGGGGCATATGGAAAATCTCTGTACCTTCTCAATTTGACTGTGAACTTAAACCGCTCTAAAAAAGCAAAGTCTTCTAAAAACACAAAAAAATACAGGAACTTTATTAAGAACAATGACACCCAAGTCTCCATGATGCCCCACTGAATTATTTCCTAATTCAGCCATAACAAAGTACCACAAACAGGGTGGCTTAAACAACAGAAATTTATTATCACGCAGTTCCGGAGGCTAGAAGTCTGAGATCAAGGTGTCAGCAGTTCCTTCTGAGGCTGTGAGGGGGAATCTGTTCCTTGCTTCTCCCCCAGCTCCGATGGTTGGCTGGCCATCTCTGGTGTTCTAGATGCATCACCCCATTCTCTGCCTTCATGTTCACGTACCATTCTCCCTGCGTGTGCGTGTTTTCAGATGCGCTTTTTTTTTTTAAGATTTTATTTATTTGAGAGAGAGAGAGCATGAGCAGGGTGGAGAGGGAGAAGCAGACTCTCCGCCGAGCAGGAAGCCCGATGCAGGACTTGATCCCAGGACCCCAGGATCATGACCTGAGCCGAAGGCAGTCGCTTAACCAACTGAGCCACCCAGGCGCCCCAGATATGCTCTTTTTATAAGGCTATCACTCATACTGGATTGGGACCCGTCCCAATGACCTCATTTTCACTTGATGACCTCTGTAAAGGCCCCGTCTCTGAATAAGATCACATTCTGAGGTACAAGGGGACCGCAATATATTTTTTGGGGGGGGGACATAATGCAACCCATAACACCCACTGAAGACACAGCCTTGACCCGACACATGGAGGCTGATTGCGTGCTACGTCGCGATGCAACTGTTCAGACCACGTTTACAACCCGCCGGGCCAAGTTGATCATGTTCCATCTCCGAGTTCTCAAAGGTAATTTCATAGGCAGGCTGCAGCTCACACCTGGCTCTCCCTTCAGAACAGCCTGGCAGGCACGGCGTGGTTAGACACATTTTCCAGGTGTCACAGGACAATTCAACACGTGGCGGGGCAGCTTCACACAGCAGGTGTAGACAAGCCGTTCCACCAATGGGTCTCAGGGAGACTCGGGCGCTCCCCGAGCTTTTCTCCTCTTGTTATGTCTCTGAGCCACAGAACCCACGCCAGACATTGCACGGGGTAATTCCGATGAGAATTCTCTCGAGATCTATTGCCCAAAACACACTTACTGTCTGTCACAGCCATTTTTATTCCTCTTAGAGTCCCTTTTGGCATTGCTGACTCCAAGAATGCTAATTAATTATTTGAGACACCACTATTAAATTGACACAGTGATTAATCTGATAATCCTTTTTATGAAATTACTTCTGAAATGCTAACTTTTCATCTTTTGAAACTCACTGTGTAAATTACTCTGAAGATTACATTGTACCAGCTTTTGGCTCTGTAAATCTTAATGGCAGTTTTTTGCCAAAAGCAATAAAAGCTGTCCTGAATTTATCAGGTCAATCAGGAAAGAGGCAGGCAGGCAGGAAATTGAAGGTGACACGCCACAAGTGGGGGGTTTGTCTGACGGATTGTTAGGACCTGCTGTTGCCGGTTCGCTATAGGAGACTTTGAACAGTGGGAGTCTTATGAGGCAGAGGACAGAAGTTCTTGGTTGCAGGTGTCAAGGCTCTTTGACAGAAGAGCCTGTGTGGTTCTAAGAGGTGGGTCCCTTCCTACCTTGTCCCCACCACCATCCCTACATGTCTCCTCCCAGTGCACCTCCTGCGTATCTCAGCAACCTCCCAGCACAGGACGGAGACAATGCCTGCCCTCCCGGCACTTCCGTTCTAATAGAGGAAGTCGGACAATAAACAAGAGAAATGACAAGTGAGAGGGTGTCACATTCTGTGGGAAGAGGATAAGGGAGAATGAGTGGGGGTGGCAATATACAATTCTAAACCAAGGCGTCAGGGAAGGCCATGTTGCCTCTCTCACCTCACTCACCCCAGCCCTGGCTCTGCCTTGTTGAGAGGATGACATTTGAGTAAAGAACTGCAGGTGAGAGATTGGCCGTGTGGATACTGGAGAAAGAGCTTTCCAGGGCACAGCCAGTGGCATGGACCTGACGTGGGAGCCTGCCTGGTCAAGGAAGAGCAAAGGGGAGCTGGAATAGAATGAGCAAAGGGGCAGGGGCAGGAGTTAAGGTCACAGAAGTTTGGAATCCATAGGCCATGGAAGGAGCTGAGTAAACCTGGCACTTCTGGGTGTTTTGCAAGGGAAAAGCAGGTCTGTCGATCCTGTCTTCCGCTTGGGTTCCCTCCCACCCCTGGGTCCTGTCCTGGAGGCGTCTCCCAGGTAGACCACAGCATCTGAGGGCTTGTGCTAAGAGAAGGGTGTGGGCTGCCCAATGTGTGGGTGAGCACTTACTGGGCCTGTAGGCCCCACTGCCAGGATTCTCTATATGTCGGCTGCGGGAAACTGAGGCACCTCCCTCCAGTTTCCCACAAATCATTGCTGCTGCTGCTTCTCTGGGCTGAAGCCATCCAGGTTCTGTGCGCTTTGCGGGAGCAGGAAGCTTACCACTTCCCACCTCCCTCCATCCCGGCTTTTCTCCCATCCCTGCCTAGACAGGTGGGGGGCCCTTCACAAGCCTCTAGGCCGATTCCTGAGGTGGAGCAAGTTTCTGATGAGTCGAATATGAAGCCTGGAAACCAGAAGTTTCTGACGCCCACAGGTTGCTCCTGAGAGAAGTCCTCAGTGTGTGGGAGAGTTGTGGTCAGCAGCAGGACTGTGACGTGGGGAAAATGGACAGCCCCTGTCCTCTGGAGGGGTGAGGGGGGCACCACCGTGCAACCCCCATGCCCATAATCCTGTGCAGAAGCTGTTCTGTTATTCCCTCACACTCACCCCTTCACCAAAAGGATGACTTTTCCACAGTCATGTTGCCATATTGAGGTGCCAGCCTTCCAGGAGTCTGAAGGAGGTTCAAGGAGAGCCCGGGAGGTCCCTGCGGGGAGCACAGAAGGGGCAGCAGTGCCCCCCCCCCCCCCCCCCCCCACTCTGCCGTTGGAGAACAGTGGGCTTCTGTTTCAGACAACACCTGTCTTTGGCCTTGAGGCTCTGGATCCAACCTCCGTGGCTGTCCTTTGGCTGAGCTGACCCACGGAAGGGTTTTCTGGAAAGGGGCAGCCAGGTGTGCATTTGGGGAGGTTCTGAGACCTCTGCCATCTCTGTTTTGTGCTCCCTGGGTGTGAGGATTGAGCCACTGATGGCCAGTTGTCGCAACAGCGAGCGTGGCTGCTCTTGTGGTGTGTCCCCTAGCCCCCCCGCTCCTCTGCCACTACACTGATGGCGCCTGCCTCCTCTCGTCCCCTCCTCCTTCCATCCAGGCCTTCCCCGTGTTCCAGAACAATCCCCCACCGTGTGCATGGTGAAGGGGCCTGTCTCCCCGTTGCTTTGCTAGTGAGCCTTTTCTTCCCCTGAAGCGCATCCAAGAGCGCCATAGCGACTGCCCTCTGGGTTGCCATGGAAACAGAGCATTCTTCCCTCTTCTGTTTACCTTGGTCAGGGACTGCGGCAAAAACCAGCCAGTAGCTGACGGAGGCGAGGGCGCGGGTGGGGGAGAGGGAGGGGGAAAGGCAGCCGCTCTAAACGAGCTCAGGCCGGTTCGGGGCGGTTCCCCGCTCCGCTCCCGAGTGGCTCTCGAGCGAGGCGTGGGCTGCCGACGGAGGCTCTGGGCCCTCAGAAGAGTGGAGAGGGTCTGGGGGCTACTGTGCAACTGCCCCCCAGCCCCAGGTTCCACTCCTGCCGCAGCCTCCCTGCCGCTGCGGGCTGTTAGTTAGCAAAGCCTTTGTCCTACCGCCCGCCCGGCCTTGCTGGGCCTCCGCCTACTACGCAAGGGCGCCGGCCGAGGGTCGGGAGGGACGCGAGCGGAGACCCAGCCCTGCTGTGTCCTGGCCCCAAGCTCCCTCACCTGCCCGGACGCCTGCCAGGTCCTCCTAACAGAGGGCCCTGCTTCCCCTTGCACCCTCCCTGCGGCAGCCCGACGGATCGCTTCGTCCTCTGTCTGGCTTCCAGCTTCCAGTTCTTAGAATAAAAACCAAACGATCTGCCCAGCTCTTTATCATCTGCCCGGGCTGCCTCTCTTTCCTTGCCTCCCATGCCTCTTCTTCCGGGTCCCCGTTCTCCCGCTACCCGGCTTCTCCCCCTTCCAGAAGACACCAAGAGCTGGGGTTTGGCTTTGTCCGGAACGCCGGGCCCCGGTGTAGTGACACTCCCTCCCGCGCTTTCTGGCTCCTGGTGCATAGTCACTGCGGCCTCCGAGAGGCTCTCCCTAACTTCTGCGTCCAGCAGCTCGCAGTCATTCCCAGCAGCCTCTCCGGCGGCCTTCCCTAGGGCTGTCTCCCCGCCCCCCGCCTCCCTCGGAAGCTCCCTGAAGGCAGGCGTGCTCCCCGCCGCCGCGCCGGCTCCCGGCTCCCGGCTCCCGGCTCCCGCACGCCGCGGCTCGGCGCCTACTAGGTGCTCAGTCAGGCAGGGGTCCGAGCGGGCGCGCGCCGGCCCCGAGCCCGGCCTTCGCCCCGCGCGCTCCCGCCTTCGGGCCTCGGGCCGGGCGCCCCCTCCCGGCCGAGCCCCGCCGGCTGCCGCCGCCCGCCACGGGGGAGGTCGAGGGCCGCGGGGCCGGCGGTCGGTCCGGCTGTCCGCGACGCGGGGTCGCAGGCACGAGGCCGTCCCGCCCCGGCCCAGCGCGGGCCCGGCTCGCGGAGCGGAGGCGCCGGGTGAGGGGGGGCGCCGGGCCGCGGGAAGGCGCTCCCGCACCGCTGTCCCCGCCGGCCGCAGGGTGGCGGTGCTGAGCGAGGGGACTGCAGGCAGGGCCGCCGTCTCGTGGGCTTCGCGGCTGTGGCGGACTCCCTTGTTGCATCACTTCACTTGGCTTGGCCCGCCAAGCTGTGACCCGGGGGTCAGCCCGCCAGGCTTACATTGCAGTCCCGGTGTGCTGGGGACGGAGGGCCGTGAAGACGCTCGGTTGACACTGCAGGGGGGGCAGACGCTGGGCTCTGAGGTTGTGGGGGGAAAGCGGGGCGCCCCTCAGGTACACGCCACTCTGAGCGACCTCCAAGTTACCGTTGTTAGGGATCCCATCTTTGTGGGCGGGAAGTGGGCCTCCCACGTCCCGGGGAGTCTGCAATGCAGGGGGAGCTCGGGGCAGAGGCCGCTGGCATCCTGAACCACGATGGGATCTTGGCTGTTCCAGTGCCCACTCGGCCTTGTCCTCCGGCGTGGGGCTTACGGAGGAAGTAAGGCCCCGGATCCTGCACGTACTCCTTTGTGGGCGCTCATGTCAAGCAGGGATGTTGTAGACATTGCTGGCAGTGACGGGGAGAGCCACCTCAGCTCCCACGGCCAGGCAGCTTTTGGTGGAAGGTTCAAGAGGGATGAACTGACCAGTGTGTCTTCTCTGAGGTGACACAGATGGAACATCAGCTGCTTTCTAAAAACAAATACTTTTTTTGTTCCCAGGGTGGGCTCCTGGGATAGTAAGTGGCCAGAGCTCCCACCTGTCTCTGGCCTTCTCTCCTCCATAGCCCTGGGTCCTGCCCTGCCTGCCTGAGCCGCGCTGGCACCTTCCTTCCTACCGGAGCTGCCGAGGCCCTGCTGCTAGGCTGACTTTATTTGAGAATCCGAGAAAAGTGTCTCACTGTTCCATTTGAGACTTTGGGGCCAGACCCCGAGGCCTTTGCAGGATGGGCAGGTTTGCTGGGTCTGCTTTGTATATCACTCAGAAGCCCTCCATCTCCTCTCACCTTGCTGTGGAATATAGGAAAGAAAAACCTCTAAAGTAATGTTCTTGCTTGATTTTATGAATGGACAGCATGGTGAGGAATGGACTTTGGGCAACAGGATAAAACCATATCTAAACCTTGAGAGATTGTGTTTAATTCTCTCCCTCCCCTGCATTTTTTCCTCCTACTAGCTCCCAAGATTGGCATTTAAATCAAAGATTCCCAAATGCCAGTCAAGCTACATCTGAATCAATGAAGAACTTAAAAATACTAATACTCCTGAGGCACCTGGGTGGCTCAGTCCATTAAGCACCTGACTCTTGATTTTGGCTCAGGTCATGATCTCAGGGTTGTGAGATCAAGCCCTGTGGAGCCTGCTTGAGATTCTCTCTCTCCCTTTGCCCCTTTGCCCCACCCTCCCCCTCATGCACAGGCACACTCCCTCTCTAAAAAATAATAATAATAAAAAAATACTAATACTCCAGCCCTACCCTTTGAATCACCCAGTTTTTTTACAGCCTGATTTGGTCGGAAGGGACCCAGAATCACAGTATCCTGAAGAAGGGCTCAATCGAAAGAGCTGTGGAGGGTTGGGCTTTATAAAGGAGAAAAAAGCGGGGAAAAAAATGAACAAAAAACCATGAACATATCTAAAAAATCCAGCAGTCCCTGCTGTGGCCCTTCACACCTCCCAGTCCATCTTGCTACTGTTAGCTCTTTGGGCTGTTTTTTGTTTTTTTTTAAAAGATTTTATTTATTTGACAGAGAGAGACAGAGCAAGAGAGGGAACACAAGCAGGGGGAGTGGGAGAGGGAGAAGCAGGCCTCCCGCCGAGCAGGGAGCCCGATGCGGGGCTCGATCCCAGAACCCTGGGATCATGACCTGAGCCGAAGGCAGACGCTTAACGACTGAGCCACCCAGGCGCCCCTTTTGTTTTGTTTTTGATACCTTCCTTTATGCCTCTAATTAATGTGCTTTTCTGGTTATTGCTTAATCTGAGACATTCTATATATTACCTTCCTGCTATTGGAAGATGAGGATTTAGCTCACTTATATCACCACCCAAACTCCCCTGTCTCATCCTCTTAGTTTCTTTACTGGTGAACTTTTTAACTTTCAGTAAATACTTCATTTCTTGTAACAGCAACTAGAGAGCAGAGCAGTAAATGCCTAATCGCGCTTACCATGTGCCAGGCATCCTTCAAAGCACTTTACACATCATTTAAGCCACACAATAACACTGACTGAGCTAAGAGCCAAGAGCCAAGCTTTGGTGCCCCAACTCTCCAGATCATCTCCTTCTAGAGCAGCACTGTGGTAGCCTCTAGCAGTGTGTGACTGTTTACATTTAAATAAGTCAAAATTAAATAGAATGAAAAACTTAGGTCTTCAGTCACACTAACCACACTTGAAGCGCCGAACAGCCAGTGGCTACCACATACTGGACGGTGCAAATACTGAACGTTTCCCTCATCACAGAAAACTCCTGGTTTTGCGCTGGTCTGGAAGCTGGGCCTTTCGTTTGAAGGTAGTGTGGAAACCGGATGGTTTTATCAATGTCCTCTGACCTCAAGCAATTACTGCAGAAGATTAGCTGCAAGAGAACTGTTCAGTTATAATAGCTTCGTGACAGCATTTTGACAAACTAGAATTTTATAAATGTACTTGGAAGAACAAAACCACCCAAACCAACTAAGTCACTGAAACCTCTTCCCACCCAAGCCAAGCTGGGGCTTAACTAAGAACTGAATCAGATACAAACAAGAGTTCATTTCAAAGCTCTGGCTGGTCTAAAGTCTAAAAGGTACAGGGCCCATTTCTTAGTCCTGGTAGGTCTCAGGGGAGTATACCTCAGAAGAGGTAGGAGAAAGAAAGCAAGGGAAACAAGACTGCTCTGCATAATAAGTGTATTAACTGTAAGGTGGGCTGGGGAGCCTTATCCACGAAGGGGTAGAAATTTTATGTTTTCCTCTTGTTGGTTTATATTGTAATAAGATTATTAGTCCCAGGAGGGTATATTTGATCCAATAGTGTGTCGATGGAAACACTGAAAACTAAGAGGCGTGTGTGTAGTTCTTAAAAGTGACCAGACTTGGAGTGTCCACACCAATGCCGGACTTCAGCTCGCAGACAAGCACTGCTGGGAGAGGGATCCTAGTAGACGGTAAAGCGACACAAAGCAGAGGTTTTGGAGAAAGAAGCATCTGGAAGACCAAGGTCAGAGCTAGGAACTGTGGTTTCATCCCCAAGGGACCCCTGCGAAGGGCTCAGCTCCTCCTGGGGCTTTTCCCCTGAATCGTAAACACAGTTGTGACTCCATAGTAAAGATTCACATTTTCCCTTTGAATTCCCTTGTCGCTCCTCCAGCTCTTCAGAAAAGTCTTGGTACATCCATACAGACTTGGCTAGTGGTAGTCTGGGGAATAAATGGGAGGGGACAGGAAAAGGGAGTGTGACCTGCCCCCGTGGTCACTCACTCTTTTGCTGATGTCCTGAGGGGAACAGCGTTCTGTGGCGAGGACTGTTACGTGTCCAAGAGTTCCAGATGGTAAGCAGAGGGAAGGAGCCACAGCACGCCGTGGTGGAAGGCAGGTGACTCACAGATATTATAGAGAAAAGTGGACGCTGGTGGGTTGGGAGAGGGGCGGTGGAGGTGGGCGGGCCGATGCTTCCGTCCCAGAGGTGAGCTCACATACACACAAATTATCGTCAGACAATCAAGGTAGCCTTGCACCAAATAGATTTGGATAAGATTTATTGATCAGATTGTTTTTAGAAAACCAACAGCAAAACACCGACAAGGTACATAAATACAGATTGGACATTTTAGGGTAAATTCACTATTTTTCCTACTTGCTGTAGGAAACCAAGTAAGGTGGAGAAGCTGTCCTGATCATATGGCATGCACACCAGACTGCAAAAGGACTTCCACACTATTGAACAGGACTGTGGCAAATAGCTTGAAAGTAAGGCAAGCATCGTGTGTGGCCTAAGCATACCCTGTACGCAGAGCCAAGCCCAGGCCTGCCCTCAGAGACTACGCGAGGGGTTTCCCTTTCCTGCCTGCTTCTTCCAGTCCAATCCTCATCAGCAGGTGCCTTTACAGGGAGATGCCTGGCGCTGTCCCTGCTCAGACTCTGTGTACAAGGAAGTGGCTCTGGAGAAAGTCAGTGTGTTTCTGACGCCTCCTTTGTATTCTAAATGTGCGACTAGTAAAACAGCAATTACTGCACCTTGGTGAAACTGCCTTTGACTCACCCTGGACACTGACTAAGCAGGGCCCTTAAAAAACTACCAATAGTAAAAAAAGTAAAATAAAATCATGAAAATTAGACTAAAAAGATGGCACCACTTCTGAAGTACACCTCAGAACTTCTTTTTGTAACACCAGGTAAGAGAAGAGGTCGCTTTCCAGCAAAGCCAGTGACCTCAGAAGGGAAACGCCGTCGCCGGCACGATCTGCGCAACACACACGGAGGGAACGGGGCCCTGCGGAGCCCGCCTCAGGCCCTGCCAACGCTCCGGGGGTCCGGAGGAATCTGGGGAACCAAAGCACTTGAAGCTAACAGGGACCAGTCTAGGGAGCTCATGATCACGGCCCAGAAACCCTCCTCCGTCCTGGAGCTCAATGGCAGAACAATGAAGAGAAGGAAAATGGCATTTTGTGCTACCTCAGAGTGCTGGCAGCTAGACGACTTAGTAACAGTGCCACTTCCTAAACACCTGTAAGACCACATAAAAACAAGCCACTTTTACAGAATGAAGACCAACACAGACTTAGAGGAGAATTCAGCCTTTCCTACGTGCCAAGCTGTATGGCTGGAAAAGGTATTTCCAAAGGAAAAATAAGGCTCCTGCAAGAACAGAGGAAAAGCAAGTATTTGTCAAGAGCCAAAGAAATGTGTTCAAATGGTGGGATTTCCTCTGCTTCACACACAGTAGCTGCTTCTTCCCATAGGCGCTGAGAGCTCTTTGGTGGTTGGAGGAGAGACAGCCTAGAACTCAGGGCAGGAACACTACGCCGAAACAGAGGCGTGAAGAGTTAACATCTCAACTCAGGATTACCACCCGTGGGTCCTAATTTCAGCATTCAACAGCTGTCATCAAATTGACAATTACAGCTAATAGGGCTGCTTATATGCTTGCTGGTTTCTAGCCCTCCGTGATTCTTCTTTTTCATTTCTAACTACTTATTAGCCCCACTCCACTGAAAAGGAGGTGCTTGTGGGAAAGGGCTAGGGAGGAAGAATATAAATGAATCAACTGTTTGATAGAAAAGTTGAAACACTGATTAATTATGAATTTCAATTATCTGTGCTTTCCCCTTGCTACTCTGGGTAACCAAAGGTCACTGTTAATAAACCTTTTGCTTAGAAATGTTAATGTTTATTATTATATGTTTAAATCTAGCTATGTAATGGAAATGAATAATTTAGAGCAAATTTTTACACCAAGTCACTAGGGCCCTGAAAAAAAAATTCTGCCAGTGGAAAGGATTTCAGTTTGGCCCCTGAAGAACAGTTAAAATTTCCATCTATTCTATATTGGTTTATAGATTTTCCAGAATGTGGAAAATATTTTATTAAATGAAGAAAGCATCATTGTCTTCATTTAATAAAGTATTATGTTCACAGATAAATTAGTATGTACATGGGAGAACTGATAGTATTAAATATTAGATTTTAATTCTCCATTTAGGAAATTCCTTACAGGTAGACTTCCTTTTTTTGTGGGCAAAGAAATGTAGGAAGATACGTACACGTGAGATAGTACAAAGATGACTGGGGAAAAGTCTCAACTCTAACAAACCCAAGGAATAAAAAGTCTTTAAGAACTGGAGTAAGAAAACACAGACTTGAAGATCCAGACTGACCAAGAGTTGGTTTATGCCAGCTGATCACATCTCAAATTCTTGGTATAAGTTGACTCTAAAGGAATGAGCTGGCTTCCCCAAGGCAGAAAAAAAAAAAAAAAAGTAGTCTACCTGCTTTATAGTTACACCCTACATATAATCTGTATATATTCATATGTGTTTCTATATATTGCACTTCAATTTACAGGACTGCAGGCAGATGGCAGGGAGTACCTCAAAGAGGCAGAGACGCAACAGGCATAAACTTTCCTAAACCAAGTAACAGTGTCAGGAATTTAGGGCGCTGGTTATAGGTCTACTAAATGGCTGGGGACCCCCTATATAAAATTCTAGTCATCTACATTTAAGTCATCATACACACAGTCTCCTTTGGCATACAGAACATGTGCATATGTGTGGTTCTACTCACAGCTGGTCACACTACATCCTTTTCACTGGTGTTATATTAAAAGAAGACCCTTTAGACCAAGGATATGTGTTTTTTATAAAAACGTCACACACAAGGTCTTGGATGTCAGGCCTCCAATCTACCTCAAAGACTGCCCTCAGAAGGCCTAAATCCTTTTTTGCTAGCAAGTGTGGATTGAACTGGACTCTCTCTCTAGCTCTCCAGTGTAGCAAAGCTAGAGACCTGCTTATTTCCCAAGGAGCATGGAAAGATAAGTACAGAGGCTGAGCACTCAGGATTTGGTCCCTATATAAATCCATGACAAAAATCCTTTTATCACCCTAGACAGCACAGCTTATTTAACTGGATATATTCCACCAAATATCCAGAGACCAGGCCGGAGTCATGCAGCAAAGCTTTGTCTTGAACTCACGGGGTTGCCCAACTAACTTGCTCTGGAGAGAGCTCCTCACTGGAGTAAGCTTAGCAGTGGGTGGTAAGAGGCTGAATGTCAAACAGACTTGGTCATGGCAAGATGGGGGAAGGACCTCCAGAGGAGTTGCTCCTTTTCCTGCCTCTGCCCCATACCCCTCAGTCCCCCAAAAGGACCCAAACTCACAGGTGAGTGCTACTCTTAAGACCTTGCAGACTATGGGCACCATGAACTCAACCCAGCATGGATGGGATGTTCTAATAAGGCATGGAAGTTAAGACTCCAAGTCTAGAGACCACAGTTTTCTCTTCCCCAGAACTCAACAGTGGATGGTAACTTTTTAGCCACAACTCAAAGGTGATTTTAAATCCACACATGAGCTAAAGAGATCCCTTCTGGGAAGAAGGAAAAAAGAAGAGTAACTTTAAAAGCTAAATGGAAAAGAGGCACTTAAAGGAAAAAATGTGTCCCACATCTCCCACCTGAGCCTCCTGCTGTGAGGTGACCGGTGTGATGACCCGCACTGTGCCTTCCTGTACGCCTGCAGCACCTTGCGGACACCTGAGCACTGCCAACTGCTCACATCTCAGTGACTTGCTCAACTCCCTAGCAGCCTGATGGCAAAGAAGTGAAAATTCAGGTCACTCCTTTTTTAGAGTTAAAATACAAAACAAACAAACAAAACAGAACTAAAACTTCACACCAAAAAACTAACCATCCTCAGTTTCATTCTTTCCTCATGCTAGTTTTTAAAATGATACTTAGTTCATCGGGAAGAATGACCTGTGGCCTTCCCCCCACCAAGACCTTTTATCCAATAACTAGACAATTACTCACGGCACCATGCACATTAAAAGCAGACAAAAAAGGGAGACAATAAGCTAAGGGAAAAATCAAGGGCCAGTTGGCTTTACCAGAGATAAAACCCATTGCCTGAAAGAATGGCAGGTGCGTGGCCCGGTGTCAGAAAAGAAACAAGTTGTGAAGAGGAAGTGGCCAATATGACCGTTGGGGCTCACAGCCTGGTGCCGAGGCCCTCCCTGCCCTGCTCTTCTCTGGCCTCTCCCAAGCTTACTTTATGTCCCAAGGCATTTATGCCCATATTTAGGGTCTACAAGTCCCCCCCATGAAGAAGCCAAAGAGATACTTGAAACCAGGAATAAGCACAGGAGAATTTCGAAACTGCCCAGAACGAAGAACTCTGACCACCATAAATTCCTTGATTTGAAACGTTCTTGGTGCCATCATTTCTAAGAGCAACAATAAACAGCACGACTACAACACACACATAAGCCTTGTGACGAGCCAAATCTAACCATTGCTGGCACCATAAGGATGAGAAAAGAAATCACTGATCAAGAGTCGCTGAGCTGCTTAACTTTCCTCCAAAGTCAAAGGATGGGTTTGGGTATCTATGCAGCAAGATGTCAACCAGTGCTGCCACCAGATTCAGCTACTCAATTAGAAGCATCTTGGAAAACAGCGAGTTAAACATCTAGGTTTGCATATAACCTGCACGATTCTCAAGGTTAGCCTTCTTGTTCTATCCTGAAACTTCTTATTGTTGTTGCTAGATTTAAATGTTTAAAATTTTTATTTTATTTTTATTTTTTTTGTCAATGATGCTGCTTTAATTTGTAGAGCATTGGCTGACATGGTCATAGTTTCAGAGTTCCTTTAAAAAATTCTTTATCTTATTGTGATTCACAACATTATTAAGGTACCTTCAGACTTCCCCTGAACTCCATCAAGGAAGAGGGAGTATGTGAGTATGTGTGTGCGTGTGTGTTGGGGCAGGAGGGAGAGAAGCAAAGAAAGAAGCACAAGGGAAAGTGAGATTTCCATAAACTTAAAACCAATTTACAGAAAGGCATCTGATGTATTTTCTGAATAAGGCCTTGATCAGGGTAACCAATCCTCTTTGTAGCATATTCTACACTGCCCATAAATAAAGGAGTCTCTTTAAATTAACATTTCCAGTATCAATGAACAGTCCAGAAATCCTCATTTCAAGCGCTCGATGAGTCCCTGTGTGAGTCCAAGGTGCAGAAGCTGTGTTCGGGAGAGGTTTGCTAGGTTAGGGAAGGCCGCAAGCAGCTTCTCCCATGCCAGTTCCAGCAGGCTAGGTACCACCAGCCAGATCTTAAACAATGACCCAGTCCGTTTGTTTTCATGGATGTTCACCACTCCTCCATGAATGTACATGCAACCAGCCTATGAACAAATGGCAGTCAAAAGAGGATAAATTCAAATGGGAAAGAAACAGATACTTAGGCTGAAGAGTCAGCAAAAAAACGCACAGTAGGCCAAATTGAGATGAGGTGAAGCAAAAAAGAATTTCTCACCGATCCCAACACACTGCAGAGATCAAGAAGGGTTTAAATAATGAATGAGTTACTAGGAGAAAACTATAGCTTTGTTCTTTTTTTTTTTTTTTTTAACTTCAACAAACATTAAGCTAACCGTATATTAAGTATTCACAGTGTCAAATACTGGGAATACAAAGATGAAAATAAAGGCCCTTGCCTTCGAGAAACTAGTGGGATCTTTAACCACAAGGCATCGTGGGGCTAGAGCTATTCCGCCCTCCCAGAACACAACTTCTCTGTCCCTGCCAGAGCCTGAATGGCCGCGCGCAGCCTTCCTTTTACAATTACACTGCTCTTTTAAACTGGGTATGATGGCTTCTCTCGCCTTTTCTCAGAGGAAGGGCTAGCTTTGTTTTGAAGAAAGTTTTAGAAACACATTCTTAATCCAAGATTGGTAATTTCAGGATCTTTTTTCTCTTGCTAATATCGCTAAAAGTATTTCCTTATCACCTGCAACTATGTAAGGAAGATATGAAAACAAAAACTTACGGGTGTAACAGCTGCACAGTGAAAGTAAACTGGCTCGGGCATGGTAGCTGGGAGCTTCACCCACTGAAAAGTCTGCAGGTTCAACTTCCAGATATCTCCCAGGATCACTTCTCCGTTATAGCCCCCACAAATAAACACGTCTATCGAGAAAAGAGAGACCCCGGGTCACACAAAAGAGCTACGGCTCTAGCATGTTTTGTAGTAGATCCCTTGGCTAGCTGACGTGGGACCGGTTCTGTGGATCGCCCCCTACCACAGACGGCTGTAGCCGGGCAGTCCTGTCCTGCAGTACAGACACTATTTTGGGATCTTGGCTAGGACTTGGGATGCAAGTCTCTAAGGAGGCTTCATGTCTGGGTCCTCAAATTCAAATACCTACAGGTGCCAGGCACAGGAAGTGAATGAACAAGAAGGTCCAGGGAAAATAAACAAACAGGAGTGCACTGCTCTAAAGGAGATGGTGATGCAGCTCCAGCTGATCGATAATATGCAGAACTTAAGGTCCACAATTGCCAGATCTTCTGATTTTTCCAGAGGAGCTGGAGATCTGGATTTTTTTTTTTTTCCTAAGAGAGACATTTTGATTTTTAAGTGTTATCCGCTAATCCAAAAATTTTTAATACATATATGAGCCAAACAAAATGTAACTGCAGGCCACCAGTTTGCAAATTCTTTCAAATAATGTTCTAGAAAGGATGATATTCGTCTGCCCATACAGACAAATATCCTCTATGCGGACATGTAACCTGAGGAGAAACATTCACTGCAATGTTCAGCTTGGGGGACACAAAAGTGGTTCGTCCAAGCTTTCTTCAGCCAAAGGAGGACAGTGTGAAGCCCCATTTGATCTATACAGTTCTTTAAGTTCTTTCAACCTTCCCCCAAATCAAAAGTTTTTCATCACGGTTGTTGTTTTGTTTTTGTAAAGTTAGATAGTGGTAACTGGTCAACTTGTAACATTCAAACGAAATGCCCCAAACTAAGGCTGAATTCCACTGGTACAGTGCCTGGCCTCAATGAATCAAATGAGTAGATGTCTTCATTCAGGTCTAGATCAAGCTTAAGCCAATACTTAATTAAACTGTAAAATATACTGGAAACGTTTTTGGCTAAGATTCAAGAAAAGTTCAGCTCCGAAGCAAAGTACAGCTTTGCTTCTTCGAGAGGCAAGCTGAACAATCCCACTATCTATACATCTTATGCAGAAAGCAGAAGCATAATAAAAAGCACTTCTGTACTGGAGATGGCAGCATAACCCTAGTTAAATCCCAACTAAACTGCTGAAAGGATATGGGCTATGAAACTCATTTATACACACCTTCCTCCCAGGAAAAATGGAAGGTGGTGTACCAAACTATAAATAAGCTGTAAATTAAAAGACAGGAGGGCTGTCCAAAGAAGAGTCATTTATCACACTCGGAAGAAGTAGTCGCAGCTGCTTTTGGAAGCCATACAATGGCTCTCTTGTAATATAGCCAAAGAATGAGCAAAGAGTCCTATTTGGGGGAGCCTGGGTAGCTCAGTCGTTCTGGGATCGAGCCCCGCATCGGGCTCTCTGCTCAGCGGGGAGCCTGCTTCTCCCTCTCCCACTCTGCCTGCTTGTGTTCCCTCTCTCACTGTCTCTCTCTGTCAAATAAATAAATAAATAAAATCTTTAAAAAAAAAAAAAAGAGTCCTATTTGGCATCAGACAGAGCACAGAATAAACTTTATGAAATACCACTCTGAAGGAGTTATTGTAATTTTAAAACTATGTCCACCGAGGTCTCGATTATATGTCAAGATTATCAGTATTACCCACCATAACCACAGATATCTGTTGGGGTGGGGTGTTGAAAGGTCAGGCTGTATAATAAAAGTTTATTTATCAACAAACTCTGAGTTCTCTGGTAACTGAGGGAACCCAAACACCCCACCCGTGTACTTGATGAAAACCACTGAAAGAAGCATAACTTCATGGACTTCCCTTTAAGTTTAAACTACAAGGAACAGATTCTTCTCAAAATTATGCCCTTTACGTATATATAAAGACATTCTCAGCATATACAATTACAAAAATGGAACTAGAATGTTCTTTAGAAACCTTACCATTTTTTATTTGGACACAACTGTGACATCTTCGGGCTGCAGGGAAACCTGCCAAATACATAATAAACACAGAAATTCCATTATTTACAGAAAGACTAAGACTAACATTGATGTGCCACGGTGAGAGACATACTATGAATAACTCACTTAAAACAATCCCATTGTTGCATTAAGCAAACATTGACTAGTCCTTCCAATCCTTCCTTATTTCACACTAAAATAAAGCCATCTGAGTCTCACTGTAACTGTACAGTGTTCAGGTGCCAGGGGAACAAAAAGGGGTGGGAGGGGCAGGGTTACTAGTAGCTTTCCCAAGCCCTTTTACCCACAAAAGACAGGTGGATCTTGATTCAAGTGTCTGCTTCCTAACCCACCTGGCTATGTGGCTCTGTCTAATGCCACATTTCCCAGCTTCCACAGAACTCAACAATCCCCATTAAAAGTGTCTGCACAATTATAGAGGAAGAATAATAATTGGACTAAGGAATAAAAATAATTTATAACACCAGCACAACAGATATTTCACTTGTCATATAAAAAGTATTACCCTCCAAAACAAGTAAAAATTAAAATATATTTATTAAAGATAAATGAATCGATATTTTAAATTTACCTATTTTTTCATGGGGTTTTGTGGCAATTTCCTCCCATGCGTTTGTTTCAAGGTTGTAGGCATGGATCTTGGGGAGAAAAAAAAAAAGAAGATACACACATGTAAATAATTTTAGCTAGCCTGAAAACTGGATTTTTTAACAACGGCCTATACAAACATGTACTCTTGGTTAAAAAGTCTTCGTTTCTTTTGCCTTTCTCCAATCTTCCCTAATTCTAAAATTAGAACGCAAAACATTAAATGAAGCAGTTGAAAGATAAACAGATACAGGATTCCAATTTTTTTTAAATCACAGGAAAAAAACCCAAAAAACTTGGAATTCTGCAACTGCCACAATGAACATTTTTAACAATGAACATTTATCATTTTTATACAAGAAAAAAGTAAGTGTTGATAAGAAAATACGAGAACACAGTTTTGACAAAACTTGAAAAAGACCAATAAGGTTCCAAAGCAGCCCAGGAGCTCTGTAGCCTAACCTAGATTTCTCCCGGGAGATGTGGATTTAGCAATGCCACAGAAATGGATGAATAAAAACCCTTCAGAGCACAGCTTCCTAAAGATGCATAGCCCTAAGCGTGACTGTTCTTTTTAAATATACAGCACTGACGATGACAGAGATGTGACATCCCTAGCATCATGGTTCCAGTTCTCATCAGTTTTTCCATTCGAGCTACTATACCTTCCTTTTAGTCACTTTCCTCATCCAACTTATGCCAGGGATAATTTTCATGTATTTTCAATGTGTGATCAATATAATGGTCAGCTGGAAGGTGCATCAGGGCACAGAGTTTGGCCATATGTTATAAAAAGCATATAACACAAAATAGGTGTTAATGAAGAACCTGTTCAAAAATTCAAGTATCTAGGGGGGCGCCTGGGTGGCTCAGTCGTTAAGCGTCTGCCTTTGGCTCAGGTCATGATCCCAGGGTCCTGGGATCGAGCCCCACATCGGGCTCCCTGCTCTGCGGGGGGCCCGCTTCTCCCTCTCCCACTCCCCCTGCTTGTGTTCCCTCTCTCGCTGTCTCTCTCTGTCAAGTAAATAAATAAAATCTTAAAAAAAAAAAAAAATTCAAATATCTATAGTAACAGAATTGTCTTACTTAGTATGAAACATGCCTCTCTCCTTATTATTATTATTATTATTATTATTTTTAAATATACCTTGTTTAAGGAATAAGCTGTCCAGGAAGTACCACCTCCCAAGATGTAAATCCTCTGCCCATCATGTGCAATTTCATGTCTGTACCTGAAAACATACATAAAACCCGTTTATAATGAAGTGAAAAATGATCTACCTAAGATTTAGCTGCAAGGCTTTTTATTGGATAATTATTTATAGTAATAAATTACTAGAGATAACCTAAGTGTTTAACAATAGTGAATTGGTTAAACGAATTACAGAATATACATAAAATGGATTAGTGTGCAACCAATAAGAATGTAGGCAGAGAAGACAGTTAATATACTGAGAACTTCTTTTCATGTCATTAACTGAAAAAAAAAAAGTTATGTAAGAGCAGATAGGCTCTAATCCCATGAAAAATTTATAGATACACAAATATGCACAGAAAATGACTACAGAGATACGTCTAAAATGTTAACCCTGGTTATCTCTAGATTTAGGTTTTATTTTTTTATTTTCTTCATTTTGCTTATTTGTCTTTTCCAGATTTTCTATAATCTTTTTGTGATAACTCTGTATAAGGGGGGACATTATTACAGAGTTTTTAAAAAGTAATCTGTCTACATTTTATCAGAAACCCTACACTGCTGGCTTTCAAATTAAGATACTTATTTAGGAGTGCCTGGGTGGCTCAGTTGGTTAAGCGACTGCCTTCGGCTCAAGTCATGATCCTGGAGTCCTGGGATCAAGTCCTGCATTGGGCTCCCTGCTCGGCAGGGAGTCTGCTTCTCCCTCTGACCCTACCCCCTCTCATGCTCTCTCTCAAATAAATAAAATCTTTTAAAAAAAAGATATTTAATAGACACAAAGATATCAGAAAAATTCTGCTACATAGAACTGTGAATATAATGTGAAACACCTACCAGAACTTTTATCCAAGCAGTCTAGCTAGAAGCTGAAACAATTTATAATATGTCCATAAAATGATTCAAGAAGGCAACCATGTGAAAATGCTTTGAAAACTTAATCTAGTTCCTCCTTTCCCTGAAGGCCCTGGTGCTGATAAAATACATTACATCAAAATTATTCCAGCAGCAGCCCACCTCCCAAGTCCTCACATGGTAGCTCTGCAATCATCAGCCTACTGACATACTACAATAAAGACTAAGTCTTCCTTAGCTAAGCTCTATGCCATTTTGTTTAAAGGAAACAAAGAGATAACTGGATTCATCTAAACAAAGTGAATAAAAAAGTATTTAGTATCTTTGCTTTTAAACTGGAGGGGGAAAAAAGTATTTCACAGAGTTTAATTCTAAGAGGCAACTCCTAGCAGGAAAGAAAAGTGAAAGGCCTAGGACTACTCCCAGAAGGCCGCTGGGAGCACCATGTGATGTTTGCGTGCTTAACAGGGCACTTAAAATGAATGTCCTCCCTCCCTCCCATCCACCCATCCATCCACCCATCCGATCAATATTCACTGAGTACCACTGTGGGAATTGAGTGCCACAGGCACTCTGGGGTAAACAGCTGCAAGCAAATGAGCCAAAGAATCCCAATATGCAAGTTAAGAAGGGAATCAGAAAGTAACTAGAAAGTAACTGTTTTGTCTGTAATATGATATTTAATTACATTTGCTACCATTGGTTTCTTCTTCAAAGTGTTACTATCTTCCTAATGCAGAAAAAAAGAGATATAAAAGGAAATAACATGAGAAAAAAATCTATAGTTAAGGGGGGAAATATCATTCCTTAACCAGAAGACCTTTCTTTAACGCTGAACTGGGATCTACCAGCCAGTTGGCTATTCTAACCAGGCTATAAGAGTTTTCTTCAAACCGTATTACCAATATTCTGAAAAAAGTCAAATCTTAGCAAGAAAGAATAAATATGCTTTGATCCTAGAACCTCACCTCTCTTCTGGCAGATCACAAGATAGGTTGTTTGGTTTCAGTTGTGTCCACTCTCTGGTATTGAGATCTAATTTGTGCAGGTCTGTGCTGTAAATATAGCCAGTTGTCCCTCCAAAAACATAAAGGGAGCCATTGATGATCGCCATGGCCTGGATAGCAAGGAAAGGTGAACACCATTGACTCATTAACACCTAATTAAAGAATATAAACTTACTAAATACCCCAAAATCAGACTTCATGAAATTCTCTTGTACTTTTTAACCTTCTAAAATATCAGACCTTTAAAAGATTAAAGATTTTAGGGGCACCTGGGTGGCTCAGTCGGTTGAGCTTCTGACTCTTGATTTCGGCTCATTCCTGTCATAGTCATGGGATCAAGCTCCACGTCATTGTGCTCCCCGCTCAGCAGGGAGTCTGCTTGTCCCTCTCCCTCTGCTCCTCCCCCCACTTGCACTCTTTCTCTCTCTCTCTCTCTCAAATAAATGAATAATAAAATCTTTAAAAAATATACTTAAAAATAAATAAATAAAAGATAAAAGATTTTAGAGAACACAGAGACTGTCTTTAGAATGTTACACGCAAACAATGAATCATGGAACACTACATCAAAAACTAATGATGTAATGTATGGTGATTAACATAACATAATAATAATAATAATAATAATAAAAACAAAAGGTAAAGCTTTGAGGTGCCTGGGTGGTGCAGTCGGTTAAGCATCCCACTCTTGGTTTTGGCTGAGGTCGTGATCTCAGGGTTGTTAGATTGAGCCCTGAGTTGGGTTGCTCAGCATGGAGTCTGCTTAAGACTCTCTCCCTCTCCCTCTGCCCCTTCCCCACCACGTGCGCTCTATCTAAAAAATAAATAAATAAATCTTAAAAAAAAAAAAGAAAGAAAGAAAGGTAAAGCTTTGCTCAACTGGAAAGCAGTTCTCCCTAAATAGGCAAGAAGCCTGGATATTGCTTAGGGGTCCCAGCCAACCAAAGAATGCATACATCATGGACATGAGCATTTCCATACAAAGCTGCTTCTCTTTCTAAGCAGTGTGAAGAAAAACACTCTCAGGAAGAAGAAGCAGATGTGAAAATAAGCCACCAGAACCCCTTAAGTAACATGTCTAAAGTTGGCAGTCCTAAAAACTTCACATTTTCCACCAGACTCCCTTCAGCATAAGTTCCGCTTTTGTTAATGGTCATTTCTCAGAGTTTTAATGCCTCCTCTGGTGGAATACAGAGTTATCCAGTATGTACCTCTACACATAGCTCAGGAGGTACTTATCAGTAATAATGCTGGCCAGTGGAAAAAGAAGCTAAAGTTGTTTTAACCTTAGCCCATTACTCTCAAAGGGTCTCTGATATTGGTGGGTTGCTCCCTATCTTTTTGGATCTTTTCAAACCTAAGGTTTGAAGCACTGGAACCTAACTAGAAACTACTCTCCACATAATCTGTGTTTTAGCTCAGATTAGTCTGTATAAAAGTCCCTTCCAAGTGCAGAGATCATCTACTCTACTACTTAGGTCAGTAAGCTCTCCAAAGAATATCATTTTAGAGATGACAGCACCCTGACCGTATGTTGAGCCCAAACTCTACTGGGAATGGGAGTGGAGATGGGTGGGTCCTGACATTTAAAAATACTTCTGTATAGGGGCGCCCGGGTGGCTCAGTCGGTTAAGCGCCTGCCTTCAGCTCAGGTCATGATCTCAGGGTCCTGGGATGGAGCCCTGCATCAGGCTCCCTGCTCAGCGGAGAGTCTGCTTCTCCCTCTGCCCCTCCCCCTGCTCATGCTCACCTTCTCTCTCTCTCTCATAAATAAATAAAATCTTAAAAAACAAAACGAAACAAAAAAACCCTGTATAGATCTAGGTCATGATCCCAAATTGGATTAGAAATAAAGAATGAGAAAAAAAGGAAAGGACATAAATAACCAGATTTGCAAATTACGATTTCACATCAGAACTGAAAAATCAGGGGCGCCTGGGTGGCTCAGTCATTAAGCATCTGCCTTTGGCTCGGGTCATGGTCCCAGCATCCTGGGATCGAGCCCCGCATCGGGCTCTCTGCTCCGCAGGAAGCTTGCTTCTCCCTCTCCCACTCCCCCTGCTTGTGTTCCTGCTCTCGCTATCTCTCTCTCTGTCAAATAAATAAATAAAATCTTAAAAAAAAAAAAAAAAAACTGAAAAATCAGAGGGCGCCTGGGTGGCTCAGTCAGTTGAGTGCCTGGCTCTTGGTTTTGACTCAGGTCATGGTCTCAGGGTCTTGAAATCAAGCCCTGTGTGGGGCTCCACACTCAGTGGGGAGTCTGCAGGAGGATTCTCTCTCTCCCTCTGCCCTCCCCCCACTCATGAGTGTGCTCTCTTTCAAATAAATAAATCTTTAAAAAAAAAAAAAAGAACCCTGGGCACTTGGGTGGCTCAGGTGGTTAAGCATCTGCCTTTGGCTCAGGTCATGGGATCCTGGGATCGAGCCCCCTTTCGGGCTCCCCACTCAGTGGGGAGCCTGCTCCTCCCTCTGCCTCTGCCCCGCCCCCTGACTCATGCTCTCTCTCTTCTCTCAATAAATAAAATCCTTTTTGAAATATGAACTGAAAAATCAAATATTAAACAGTGAATTCACTCTCTGTTTAAAAAAGTGGAAACAAATATTCTGACACTGTCCCCAGAACTAGAAAAATTGGCACTAATACATCCACCATGATTGCCCAGATTGGTACCTGTCCATATATACGACTGGGTTTCTTCCCCCGACAGCTGAGTAAAGCCCATCTCTTATACTTCACGTTACACACGTGGACGTCATTGCCGTTGCTCTCACCAAACGGGATGCCTGTACCTCCAAATACCAACAGGTTGTTTCCATGTAACACAACTGGGGAAGGAGACGTACATTTCCATTATGTACTGGCTACCTGCAGTATGTTCCCACATAAACCCAAAATAACTAAGAAACTAAAAGAGTGTCTGCTTTAACACTCTCAGAAGATAACTCAAACCGCTGACATACAACTACTACAAAGTTCTGCAGAAAAAGGTTTAATTCACACTATGTGCACTATACCATATAGTTAGCTCTAGCTCATTGTTAGGTATGTGACATGTATTCAGTACATATTTGTGGAGGTCATGAAGGACTGTGCTCTAACAATACTAAATGACATGAACTACGGTACACCACTGCCGCTGAAGACAGTTCAAGTAGGCAGTAAAGAAGAGGAAAAGGAAGTACCATCTTAGCCTCAGCAAAGACCCAGCATGACTCCGGATGAAGGGATAAAAGGATCATTCTGTTTTTGCCGGGGGAATGAATGATCTCTACATTTTAAATTATATTTCTGTCACCTTGATCCTCTACCAGATAAAAAGAAACACCAATATCCTGCTGGTAACTTTGGTGTTCTCTGTATTTCTTCTGTTCCTGCCACCACACACACACACACACACACACGCATGCACAGGCATGCACACATGCACATACATTCTTTCTCTAGAGACAAATACTCCTGAAATCGTACTACTATATTATTTCAGTGGTATTTTTTTAAAGATTTTATTTATTTATTTGACAGAGAGAGAGACACAGCGAGAGAGGGAACACAAGCAGGGAGAGTGGGAGAGGGAGAAGCAGGCTTCCCGCAGAGCAGGGAACCTGATGCGGGGCTCGATTCCAGGACCCTGGGATCATGACCTGAGCCTAAGGGAAGTGCCTAACGACTAAGCACCCAGGTGCTCCTCAATGGCATTTTTAAAAATTGATTTGGGGGGGGCACCTGGGTGGCTCAGTAGGTTAAGTGTCTGCCTTCGGCTCAGATCATGATCTCAGGGCCCTGGGATCGAGCCCTGCATCGGGATCCCTGCTCAGCAGAAAGTTTGCTTCTCTCTCTGCCCTTCTCCCCCTCTCATTCTCTCTCTCTCTTTCTCTCAGATAAAAAATAAAATCTTCAAAAAAAATTAAAAAATAAAAATCGATTCTTCAGTTGATATAGTCTGAGAGTCAACATGGGCTCTGGAGCCAGCAAGAGCTAGGTTTCAATTCTCATGTGACCTCAGTCAAGTTATCCAATCTCTCCAAATTAATCTTCACAACAACCCTATGAGGTAAAAACTAATACTATCTTCTCCATTTTTACAGAAGATGAAACAGAAGTGGAGAGTGGTTTAAATACTTGTTGAAGGTTTCCCAAAAAGAACCTTGCCAAGCTAGGATTTAATCCCAGGCAGTCTGGCTCCAGAGCCTGCACTCTTAGCTATTCCCTTAAGGCCTCTCTAATAGTCTCAGTTTCTCATTTGTACAATGGCAATAATTCTAGTATGTGCATCATAGAGATGTTGTGAGGTAAACGGATACTATGCGTGAAGTACTGTGTTCAAAAGCTATTATAGTCATTATAAACCCCCTCTCTTGATCCTCTACTACATTATACCTAGTATATATATGATACTTTATATTGAACCCGCTGAGATATTACTAATCCCATTTTACAGGTAAGGAACTTGAACCTAAAAATCATCAAGCAAGTAAATGGTACATAGCTAGATTCAAACTCAGGACTAGCCAACTCCCAAGTGATTCTGAATCAGCATGCTACATTATTACCACAGTAAAAAGTCTATCCCTTAACAGGATTTAATCATATTACAGTATTATTACAAATTATTAACAAGAAGCATGTGACACCGACCTGTCCTCACAAACATTTCATAAAGTCAAAAGTTCAGAACTGCCTGCACTCACGTGACATAGATGCCAATTCCCGGGGCATGTAGCCGTCCGTGCCCATCTGGTGCCATACTCCTGTAGCAAAATGATACCTCCAAAGCTCCCTGAAGAGAGGATAGTCTTCATTATCTGGCCCTCCAGATTCATCATAATCTGGGTTATAACCTCCAAACACATAGAGGTTGGTATTATCTGCCACGCAACGATGTCCACTTCGTGCTGGTGGAGGTCTGTGGCCTAGGAGAGAAGAAGACAGTTTTCCACAGATGGCCAAGCAGATTAAAAGCACAAACAAAATTCGGCCTCAATCATTTTAGCTTTAAAAGGGAATCAGGGAAAATTTATCACATGGATTTACTTTTTATTTGCTTAGGTTATTTTTACATTCACACACACTACTTAAGATTTTAAGGAGCTAGTCTCCATTTCTATTTCATATGACTACTTTCAGATTTTGGTAACTGTAAAAAAATTTTTTCCGAGGGAGGTAAAATAGCATTATAAACTCAAAAAAATGGCTGACAACTTGAAATTTTCAAGAAAAGAAGGAGGAGGGGTTTAATAAGCCAAAAGCTAACAGTACAAATTTTCTTATTTCCTTAGAGGAGAACAAAAACACAGGGCAACTAAATTAAACTGAAAATATTAGAGAACTACATAAATATAATCACAAATGTGAATGAGTCATGTATAAATAAAAATACATACACATAAAACCTAAGATTTGTTCACAATATATAATTATACACTTAAAAAGAAAACTGGCTTTCAAAGAGTTATAGCAAAATTTAGAATTAAATACCACTCCAGACATTATGGCAGTTAAAAAATATCCTTACAGTTATCTCAAAGAGCATCTTTCATCCTACTAAGAGCTTTACTAAGAAAAGCTATTTCTACAATTTATATTTGAAAGCTTTCTGAAGTTTAAAGTCCAACAACCAGTTCACTAAAAATTACTTCAAGATTATTTTAGAGTAAAAAACCCTAAAATTTTAGATTATTTCTATTATCCTTATAATTTTTTATACCCGTCTACACAAACCCTTACATAGCTACAGAACCAAAGATGCTTAAATCCATACTGGGTGGAATAAGAAGCTATTATAGTTCTCTGTTACCCTAAAGAGTTATCTACTTTCTTCTATTAGGAACAGATACTAGTATAATGTTAATTAATATTTAGGACGATGCTGGACACCTAAATATAAACGCTTATTACCAACCTAACATAGGCCTTATATATTTTCTTAATCAAAATCCCACTTCTTAGGGTATAATTTCAAATAAGAACAGAAAAGAAGTTGCATCTATCTAGAGAAACTAAAAAAACAAATAAACCATGAATCAATCACTGAATCCCTCAACTCTGACCTGTCAGTCCTGTCTGAGAATCTTTGATGGCTCCTTCCTGTTCAAGTACAGAGTCCTCAACCCGCAATTTAGAGCCCTTCACAACATAACTTTGGCCTGATCTCTCACACTCCTGCCTAAGTTTCTCTCTGCTTATAAAGCCAACTCCTTCCCTTGGCCCTTGGCCTGGTCTCCTACCCTTCAATGCCTACTTGTGGAAATGCCTCCGAGTCCAGCCCTTACAGTTTTCTCCTCAATAAAACCCTAGGGCCCTTAAAGTTCAGTACCCTGTAATTCAAATAGGATATATAGACACAATAAGATTATTACACCGTAACTGTGTAAATATGTGAATATAAAATTAGGCAAACTATAATCAGAAAATTTACTCATGAGCTGTGATTTACCTCAACTGAAGAACTCAATTTCTCTTTCTAGGAATCTTGAAACACAGAAAGTGTGGTGTGGAAGAAAAAGCAAAGGCTCCTACAAATATCTAGATTTGAATCCAGGTTTTTTCTAACTGCTACCTTGAGCAAGTCACTGACCCTCACTGTACCTCAGCTTCCTCGTCTGTATAAGGGGATATTATTCCTGTACCTCACAGATTTTTCATACTTTATTAAAATGTTTATTGGTTTATATATGAATCTTTCCAAGTATCTGTGAACTATTTGAAGAAAGAGGAATGTACCTGCATTCACCTTTCTCGCACCAAGCCTAAGGCACACAAAAAACACTAAACAAAAGTTTATAAACTTAATTTTTCTCTACTCATTTTGTTAACATTTGTTTTTCTTTTCCAAATAGGTTATAAGCTCCTCAAGGGCAAAGATCATGTATAACAATTATCCTGTATTACCCATAACACCTAAAACAGTTGGAGCTATATAAAAGACACTAGGAGTTTCATTGATTTTAACTTCAGGTCAAAGTAAACAGTGACAGGCATGGTCAAAATAGTGTACAGCTCTCAATGGACTTTGATATCATTATACTTAAGAGATACACGATTTCAGGGGCAGGGGTTGGATTATGCAATGGTCTTCTCACAACAGAAATGGTTCTAAAAATTAGACAAATTTAAAGAAAAAACATAACAGTTGCTGTGGCAATAGATGGGAACTCGAAGAATCTCTATAATGTCATTTGCTTTACTCCCTGGAGTCAACAGATAATTTTTTAAAACTGCTTTTGGACAAATATGAAAAGACATACAGTATGTTCCAGGATTTTCTCTCAATGGCTGTAGAGCAGATATTCCATTATGAGTTAACTGACAACTATTTTTGTGACAAATGTAATTCAAACAGATTAAAGGTTGAGGAGTTAGTGAAAAGACGGTTTTATATTTATCCACTCATTCACTCATTAAGCCAAAAATATTACTGGATACTTGCTATGTCCCAGGTACTGCAAAAGGTGCTGGGGATACGGTGATAGGACCACTACCACTTCTGTCCTCTAGAGCTTCTGGTCTAGTCCTGCACTGGCCAATGCAGTAGCCACTAGCCACATATTAATGCTGAGCACTTGAAATGAAGATGGTCCAAACTGAGATATGATTTCAATGTAAAATACCCACTGGATTTCAAAGACTTAGTATCCAAAAATGAATGTAAAATTACTAACTTTTGTACTGAATGTATGTTGAAATGATATTTTTGATGTCCTGAGTTAAATAAAAGCATTAAAATTAATGCCACCTTTTACTTTTTTATTGTGACTACTAGAAATTTTTAAACTTGTGGCTTACATTTCTATTGAACAGGGCTGGTCTAACTCAATTGCTGGCTTTTGTAAGTAATTTAATTATCTATGCAAATTAAACTGTTGGGTAAAGAGCATCTGATCAATGTTTGATAAATATTAAACATGCTGTCAAGAAGTCTGATAGCTGGGAGTAAAGGGGTAACTCTTCTTTCTCTTTAGTCAGTAACTAGAGATTTCTTTGTACATACTTATAGCCCAAGAGTAACTAACATATCAGAAAGTCAAATTTTACCTTGAATAAATCATGGGAATTTGTCAGGGCTAATGCCATGGAGACTAAGCACTGATTTTCATTATGTGGGATATAGCACAGGCTCATCAGCCTTGACCAAAATAAAATTGGATTTTAGATTGTTAAATAGTTCTCTGAGTCCTCCCCCAAATTCTCCATGTGCAGATCTCACTTTCCTAAAAATGGCTTGCTACTAATAAAATCACCCAGTGAATTAGGTTACCTGATTCAGGAACTTCCACTAGAAAATGTAAACAATTCAAACATAAAAAAAATCAAAAATTAAAACTGAACTTGCATGCAGAGGTGAACTCCCAATATCCAGAAGACAACATCCAGCTAAGGGAGTGTGTACCTATGATGTCTGAGCCATCTTCTCCTATGTGCTCACCTTGTCACAAACACTTGCTCTTTACCCCAGGGCAGAAGCCAGAGCTCATGGTAACCAGGGAAATGGGCTTTAGTTTCTAGCCCAAAGGAAGAAAGAAGCTGGCTGTCCAACATAAGGTAACATATGAGCAGGTGATTTAGTCAATGTCTTCACCATTACAATATTGTAACAAAGCTTCCTTTACATATGTGCATATGCAAATGTCCGAGTACTTCTGGGTCAAAGGAATATATGCTTTAAACTGTTACAGATGCAATGTGATAGAACCATATTGCATAAGCTGATAGAGCAAAAATGCATAAGCTGAATGTAATCATGAAAAAACATGAGACAAACACAAACTAAGGGACATTCTACAATATAACTAGTCTATAATGTTCAAAAATATCAGTGTCAAAGCTAAAGATATATGAAAACTGAATGCAACACATGATTTGGGATTTTCTTTTACTACAAAGGACATCATTAGAATAACTGGCAAAATCTGAAAGTAAGGTCTGTAAATTAGATACTAGTGTTAATTTTATCCATTACTTATGGCGTTAATAGTGTTAATTTCTTATTTTGGGTACTAGTTCTGCAGTCAAAAAGAGTATTTGTTTTTCAAGAACAGACACTAAAGTATTTAGGGGTAATGTGGCATCATGTCTGGAGCTTAACCTCAAACAGCTCAAACAAAAACAATATTCATGTGCATATGTATACATGTGTTATATATAGAGAGAAAGAGGGGGTGAAAGGGAAGAGGAGAGGCAAGAGAAGAGAGGGACCAGGATCAAGCAAATGTGATCAAATGTTAACATTTGGGGAATCTGGGCGAATGGTATAGAATTTTTTACCATTCTTGTAGCTTCTCTGTTGAGTCTGAAATTATGTCATGAAGGAACAATCTCTAGCCATTTATCCTCATCTTTTTTGATAGCCATTAGCATAGTTTCATTGTTTTCCTCTTGTTTTTTATTTCTAGGTACTTTATAATTTTCCATGTAATGGTGAATGGCTATCTCTTTATTTTATTTTCTAATTGGTTGTTGTTAATATATAGAGAAGTAATTTATCTTTGCAAGTTCAAATTTTATCCAGCCAACTGTCTGAATTCTGGTATTAGTTATCATTAATTATCTCGAATTTTATACTAGACAATCATGTACATGTTATTAATGACAACTGTCAGCTCTTTCTTTCCAATATATGTACCTTTTATTTTTTTCCTTGTCTTCTACAGTACTGGCTGAAACCTCCAGAACAAGGTTGAAGAGTGGAGAGGATACTGAGCATTTTGGTCTTATTTTTACTTTAATGAGGATATTGGTTATGTTTCACCATTATATATAATATTTGCAATTGGTTTCTTATAGATAGCCTATCAATAAAATAAATTTTCCTTTATTCTTGGATGCCTGCAAATTTTTTCCTTACCAGGAATGGGTATGTTTTTTTTAAATAAAATTTTTATTGAACATACAGAAAATTGCATGTAAGAGTACAGCTTGATGCATTTTAACAAAACGAACACACTGAGTATCAAATTTTATTAGACACTTTTTTTGATAGCAAGAAAATTTTGATTTTTCCACTTTTCTGATTTTATTAAAATAATTAAGCTTTCTTATTTTTCTTTCCTTTTCTCCTAGAAGATCCACATCCTATTACCTCTAATATTTTTTTAAAACCCATAAACTCGGGGCGCCTGGGTGGCTCAGTCAGTTAAACGGCCAACTCTTCATTTCAACTCAGGTCATGATCTCAGGGCCCTGGGATCAAGCCTGGCTTTCCAGCTCCTCACTCAGCATGGGGTCCACCTGAGGATTCTCTGCCCCTCTGCTGTTGGCATGCACACGTGCCTTCCCTCTCTCAAATAAATTTTTAAAAACCATAAATTTTTGTTTTCCTAACAATATTAACAATAAACCACATACAGGGGCAACTGGGTGACTCAGTCCGTTAAGCGATTGACTTGTGATTTCCGCTTAGGTCATGATCTCACGGTGGTGAAAATCGATCCCCGCGTGGGACTCCGGGCTCGGCTGTGGAGCCTGGTTAAGATTCTCTCTCTCCCTCCACCCCTCCCCCCCCCCCCCCCCCCCCGCCTCCGGACCCCCCCCGCTAGCGCTCGCTCTCTCTCAGTAAACAAACAAACCACACACGGAAAAAAACTTAGCTATTAACAGTGATTACTTCTGGAGAGGGGAATAAGGTGAAGAATAAAGATGTGAAGCAGGACCTTTGCTTTTTTAATTTAACATTATTGTGAAATATAACACATGTATAAGAACACATATAACTATAAATGTACAGCTTAACAAATTATCAAAAAGGTAATCATCACTCAGGTCAAAATACTGAATATTGTCAGCACCCAGATGCCCCCTTACCTGCTCCTTTTGGTCACAACTCCCTCCGTCCACCTCCTTCACTTCTAGAGGAAACGTACTTCCTATTTTTATGGCAATCATAAAACTTGCTTTCTTTTAATAGCTTTATTATACCTAATATGCATCCCTAAACAGTATTGTTTATTTTGGCCTAGTTTTGTTTTGTTTTGTTTTAATTTATTTAACAGAGACAGCGAGAGAGGGAACACAAGCAGGGGGAGTGGGAGAGGGAGAAGCAGGCTTCCCACTGAGCAGGGAGCCCAATGATGCGGGGCTCGATCCCAGGACACCGAGATCACGACCTGAGCCGAAGGCAGACACTTAACGACTGAGCCACCCAGACGCCCCTATTTTGGCCTAGTTTTGAAGTGTATTTTAGTAGAATGATATAGTATGTATTCTTTCTGGGCTCTTTCATTCATAATTATGTTTCTGAGATTCATTCACGTTGTTTGGGGTGAAGTAGTCTGTTCATTTCCATTGTCAAATAGTATTTCTTGGGACTCCTGGGTGGCTCAGTCAGTTAAGCATCTGCCTTTGGCTCAGGCCATGATCCCAGGGTCCTGGGATTGAGTCCCACATCGGGCTCCTTGCTCAGCTGGGAGCCTGCTTCTCCCTCTGTCTGCCACTCCCCCTGCTTGTGCTTACGCTCTTCTCTCTGACAAATAAATAAATAAAACCTTTAAAAAAAAAAAACAAGTAGTATTTCTTTGTACGAATATATACCACAATTTATCCACTCTACATTGAGTGAATAGATGTTTGGGTTGTTTCAAATTAGTGGCTCTTAATGCTGCTATAAACATTTTTGTACATGTTTTCAGGTGCACGGGGACCCCCATTTGTTGGTTATAAATCTAGAAATGTAATTTCTGGGCCCCAATATATGGAAATCTTTACCTTTGCTAGGTAAGGTCAAACTGTTTACAAAATACTTATTATTGGTATTGTCAGTCTTTTAAATTTAGCAATTCTCCACTTTATTTATTTTTAAAGATTCTGTTTATTTGAGAGAAAATGAGATAGGGAGAGAGCATGAGAGGGGGGAGGGTCAGAGGGAGAAGCAGACTCCCTGCTGAGCGGGGAGCCCGATGCGGGACTCGATCCTGGGACTCCAGGATCATGACCTGAGCCGAAGGCAGTCGCTTAACCAACTGAGCCACCCAGGTGCCCCTAAATTTAGCAATTCTTATCAGTTTGTAGACCTATTTCATTGTGGTTTTAATAGGCATTTGTCTCATTACTAATGAGATTGGGCACCTTTTCCTGTTTATTGGCCAACTAGAGTTTTTTCTTTTGAGAAATGTCTGCTCAAGCCTTTAATACGTTCTTCTATTGAGATGTCTTTTTTTCTTACTAATCTGTTCAAATTTGTTATATATGCTTGAGATAAGGATATTCATTTTTCATCCTATGTATTTCTGTATTATTTGAATTTTATTTTTTATTTTTTTATTTATTTATTTTAAAGATTTTATTTATTTATGTGACAGAGAGAGACACAGCGAGAGAGGGAACACAAGCAGGGGGAGTGGGAGAGGGAGAAGCAGACTTCCCGCTGAGCAGGGAGCCCGATGCGGGGCTCGATCCCAGGACCCTGGGATTATGACCTGAGCCGAAGGCAGACGCTTAACGACTGAGCCACCCAGACGCCCCCATATGATTTGAATTTTAATAAGCCCATATTACACCTGTAAATTCTGGAACAAAAATTTAGATGATGTTAAGCAGTTTTACTTTCTCCCTACCCCCAATTTGTTTAAATCATCTGAAATGTTATAGAATGTTACTTATATCTATATATATACACATATACACATACATACACATATGTATTTATATTATTCTGTATTTTTAGTTACAGAATGTTATATATATAAAACATATATACACATATACACACATTTATCTTATTCTGTATTTTTATAAATCTTTTCTTAACAATTAAACTTGGCTTCACAGTCCCTTTATTTGGACGTAGTTCTTAAGTTTTACTGGTTTCTTTACACACTGTTGCTTCCTATATCCCAATCTCCCTCTTTCTTGGATTTGTTTTCATTTTACTGGGAGTATCTCTTCAAAGTAATTTTGTCAAAAAGGGTATGTGTTGTAAAGTTTCAGACTTCTCATATATTTTTACCCCCACTTAAACATTAGTGAGGCTTGGTACAGAGTTCTGTTCAAAATAATTTTCTCTCAGAACACTGAAGGTACTTATCGTAGCAAATCATGTTGCAGGTAAGAAATCCAACACCAGTCTGATTCTTAGTCTTGCTCTAAGACTAAGAAAATATACACTATTTCCTGTCTCTGGAATCATAAGGAGTTCAGCAATGTATAGATACATGTTTTTGTTTTTGTGTTCTTCCTGCCTGTTCCTTGGTGGGCCCTTTACACTTGAAAAGTCAGAGTCTTTCTTAAGTATAGGGAAATATTCTGTATTTCTTTATTTTCTCTCTTCCACTGTCTGATCTTTCCTTCTGTAACTCTACGAAATCGATACTGGATCACTCAGATTTATCCTCAAAGTATGAATTTCTCTCATGTATTTTCTCTTTTGGTCTTCTTGCATTATGGTCTCTATATTGCTTCTTTATTTTCATAAAAATTGGTCTTAAGCTTGTCTTTTAACACTCCAACTGCATTTTTATGTCAGCAATCAAGACTTCAACACAGAACTACTTCTTTAATCATTCATTTTTCTCCTCAGCAGCTAGTTTTTTATTTATAGACCCAATTCACTCTTGACTCTGAGGAAATCTATGATCAGATCTTCCCAAAGTTCCATTCTGCCTCCTCATTATCTCTGTTTCCACCACGTCAGGTGTTTCACTTGTTCATCTTAGTCATCCTCTTTCAAGTCTAATCTCCCTCAAATGTCTGATGGGCTTTGATCACCTATTTATATTAATAAATGAAGGACTACATTGGTCAGTGATTGTGAGAGACATGGGTTTCCTCGATAGTTATAGTACTTTGTCTCCAAACCTCCAAATGGGAGGTTCTCACTCACTGTGGGACTCTGCAGGTAAGTGGTACACTGACAGACAGGTTGCCCTTTAGAAGTAGAGAAAAGGTAAGTAGCTTTGCCTTGGTATTGCCAGAATGAGAAAGGCCATATTTTGATGGTATGGTCCTTTAATGTACATCACAGCTTGATGGAGCTCCCTTTCTTTTCCTGTCCCTGTTCCACCTCCCTCATCCAAAGCTTTGCTTTGTGCCCCCACTCTCTCTCCAATCCCAGTCCATACGAACATACCCTGCTCAACCTTCCCCAAAGCAAATCCCCTAACTCCGCCTGAGGAGCTGTCCTCATAGCTTTATCCTAGAACTAATGCTGTTGCCAGAGCTCTTAATATGAAGAGAGAGAAGTAAGGGAAATAACTATTTTGGAGGAAGTCCCTTAATTATTTGCTTTGATGTTCCATTTTTCCTACACCTGCTCCCTACTCCCATACTTGCTGACGCTGGGCTTGGAGTTTCAGGAAAGATGCCTTACTAAGAATTCTCGGACTTGCAGCGTGCAGCACAAGCACCTATTTTGGGTTCCATTTTATTCTGTTCTGGTTTCTCAATCAATATAATTCCAACTGCTTTCTATTACCCTGAAATTCCTTAGACTTTCTGGCATTATAAAATAACAATGAAAGCAGCTAAGATTAATTCAACATTGGCTAAACGTAAAAACTCAAAGTGCTCTGCACATAATCTCTCTCTTGATCTCACAATAACCCTAGGAGGTGGGTACTACTATCGTCATCTTCATTTTACAGAGGAGGAAATTGAAGACCAAAAAAAAAAAAAAAGAGTAAGGAACTTGCCCAAAGTCACACAGTTGGTAAATGGTAGAGCCTGGATTCAGACATAGATAATCTGGCTTCAAAGCCTTCCTTTTCTACAATTAGGATTTGTTCTTTTTCTTAGGTCTGTTTCGTCTCTTGCAATGATACTAAGAAGCATGGAAATGGAAGTGGGTACATTTAGGCCATCATTTTGTAATGGAAACCCATTGTTTTTATTATACCGGTATTGTTTCACACCACACTTTTAATTAGTAGCGATATCTTTATGAAAACATGCAGGATCTAGTAAAGGAATCCAGTGACAGAAAATGAGCCCTTTGAAACTGTTTAAACCAGAATCAACAGAGGTGATGTACAGGATTCCCAAAATGAGAGGCCTGAAAGCGGCAATTTCAAAAGCACAGGTTTTTTTTAATCTAAGAAAACAATAAACAACAGCATGTTTGTGTTCTCAACAACTCATTAGTTTACTGTCACACCACCAGAGGGAAGTTGAGAACGTATGAAAATTTTAGTCCCCTCTTATTCCCTGACAGTGGCCTTTTTAACAATTCAGTTGGACTGAAATACACATGATATAGCTACCACATGCACTGTGCTACAGACTGGAGATAAAGAAATGAAAGGCACTGTCCCACTACTCCTGCCCTTACAGAGCTTACAGTCTAACGGCAGGCACAGTCAAGGAAAGCAATGACTATAATTCAGTGTGATAAGTGCTATGACACAGGCAGGTACATGGAGGGTGGCATCAGAACAGGGATAGGCCTTCCAAGGAGCTTTCCCTGGAAACAACTCTTATGCTGAGGGTTCAAGGTTACACTATTATTGGTTTGGGGAGATTATAAACTGAACGTATCATCTTTTCTCTCAAATCTGCCCCACTATCGACCTATATAACACATATAAAGAGCACAATGGTCCACACAGAAAGCTCCTCTTCAGTAGTCGTCAAATCAATCAAGTCCCATCAAATTCTTCTTCCTTACATTTCAAATCAATTCCCTACTCTCTGCTCTTATTACAACTACCTTCACTGCGGGCTCTATCACTTCTCACCTGGATAACTATAATAACCTCATAACTGGTCTTTCAGTTAAATCTCTTCACTGGTTAAAAAAACAAAGTGATTTTGAAAACTCCCCTTGGGTGGTACCCCCACTTGATCTGGGCCTTCTCCAGCTTCTTCTCTCCATACTCTTTCCCACTGTGCTAAACTCCCTACAGTTCTCTGAGAGTCTATGCTCTGTTTTGCCTAACTGCCTTTACTTAAGCTGTGTGGTCCTCATGATTTGAGATGTTCTAACTCTCCCTTGCTCATTAACACCTACTCAGCCTTTAAGTACATCTCTTCTGAAGTTATCCTGATGGCCACTCTTCTCCTTGCTTCCCACAAGCTGAGTCAGGTACCTCTTCTGTGTAATCCCATGCCATCCTACCTCATCAGCACTTATCACAAAGAATTACACTCAAATTATTTTTTGTAATTGTTTCTTTATCTGACTCTCTATTATCTAGATATTGAGCTAGTACACTGCCTGTTACCCAGGAGGCAATCAAGAAATACTAAAAGAATGAAAGAATGAACGAACGAACGAAGAGAATTAAGTCTGTGAAAGCTGATGAGAGAACCAAAGGAGATAATGGAGAGAAGGACAGAACATTGGAGCAATACCCACCTCTAGTGGGTACAAAGAAAGAAGCTAGTGAGGGAAACAGAATGAACAATCAAAGAGAAGAAGAAAACATCTAGGATTGTACAGTAAAGTAACCCAAAAGAAGAGGAAAATTTAAGAGGGTGCAGGTGGTCAACAGCATCAAACACTACAAACAGGTCAAAGAAGGCGAGAACTAAGACAAGACCACTGACTTAGAGGCAGTCACTGGTGACTGATGATGGTGATGCTGGGTTTCCTCCCGCCTCCCTCAGCACTGACAGAGACATCTTGCTCAGCCATGGCTGGAGGCAAGTTAGGGCTTACAAAATAATCAAAGGTGTGCAACTTACCTGTGCTAATCTCTTTTTGCCATCATTAAAAAATTGAAAAACAGAATATTCAAAGAAAATAAAATCTCACCATCCAGATATGATATTTCATTGTTTCCTTTGTTTTACATTTATGATTGTACAAAATTGGTATTATATTAAATTCTATGTGCTAATTAATTTCTTAATTGTACTTAAATTTAGTCAGCCCAAGTTAGCTTTCTCATTGTAAAACAATAAATTAGCATTCTAGTTTATAAATAGAAAAGAAATGTTATAGAATTTGATGTGCCTGCTTGGCCATGTATGCACAACGGTTCATGTCACATAATACTAAAATTATATCTTCTTAATTTGTATCAATAAAATTATTATTTATTCTAAAAGATAGCATCCCACCCTAAGTATCTTATCTTGACCCATTTAGTCTAGATTCTCTTCTTTCCATGCTGTGGAACAGGGCTGCTACAAACAGGTTCGGTACCAGATATGGAACATCCATAGCGGCTGCGAGACTTTTTTTTTCTTTTTAATAATCTTCAGTCAAAATTAGATATAGTGGCTTATAAGTAATTTATTGAAGTCGAGATCACCACAGTAGGCATGCTTGTCTGACAATTGTTATATCTCGAAAAAATAGTGTGAACCAGTTTTCAACCGTCTTTTGAGATTTTTTTTTCAGTATAGAGTATCTTTTGGTGGAAAAAATAAGAAATAGAAGGAATGCAACATTTCTAAAAGAAAGAATTACTAGGTCAAAGGATGTCACCATTTTTAGGGGTTTTTTTATATTATATTGCCAAATTGAATCCAGATAGGCTGTGTGAAATTTTCACTTCCCTCAGTGTATGAGCTTCATGTCCCCATACCCTTGCCAACACTGGGTATTCTTATTTTTAGTCTTTAGCAACCTCATAGGTGAAAATGCTATCTTATTATTTTAATTATCATATTTATATAATAGTAAAAATAAATATTTGTTCATATTTATTGACCTTTGAATTGAATTGATTATTCATGTCCTTTTAACTATTTTTCTAGCGGGCATTTGCTTTTTAAATTACTGGTTTATAAGAGCTCCTTATATATTCATGATAGTAACCATTTGTTACAAATATTACCCCCTTTAATTTATCTTGTTATTTATGTTTTCTTTTTCTTACGTTTATTGAATACACTGCAAGGGAAAGGCAGGCAGGACAGCAAAGGAGTGACTGTCTGCCATTATTTATAGTTTTTGACATAAGAGGTTTTTAATTTTATACAATCAAATAAATTAAGCTTTATTTCTTCCTCAGAATGATATTTAGAAAATTCTTTCCCACACCCATGTTTTATCGATTATTCACTCCACGTTCTTTCTCATATGGTTGTAGTAGAATAATACTGATAATCAGTTAGATGATTTATTTCTACCACCTACCATCTGATACACATTAAGTGATTCTAACTCCCTAAAACTTATAATTACAATTCCAACAGTGGTCAATATGAAACACAGGTTTAAAATTAAGTTCTAGACTTTTCTTACTCCAATTTTAGCTGTTTAGACAATTTTTAAAAACCAGAGAAATTCGAGTTTAGAAAATTCAAAGTTCCCTTTAACCCATCCATATGAAGCACAGATCTCTTGCTAGTTATCACCCACCTCTCAAAAACCTGTTAGGGATCCTTATGATGGGACAGGACTGAATGAAGCGCCTCCTAACTGGGTCCCATCGTATTTTCTTCTTACCTGTTACCACAATTATCAGCAATAAGTCAGACACATACAACACATGGCAAATAATACATAGTTACTGTAGTTATAAAGACAGAAAAACAGGAAACAAAACAATACTTGAATACAGAAAGAAGTGATGTAAAGTAGCATTTAACCCTGTTTTGGAAGTCAAAACAAAATTAAATTAATATATAAGCAGTGATGAAGGTATTCAACTCATCCCCAAAGAATACAAACAACATGTACACCATTTTTCAGAATTCTGGTTCAACAGAACATGCATTCAATAATCACCAATGCCATCTTGTGGCAAAAATTCACCAGGAGCTTTACAAACAGATTAGAAATTATGACATTTTTAAAAATCAGTGAATGTCAAAAAAGGAGCTCTGGCTAAAATTAATTTGGCACAATGTAGGCTTCTGTTTCCTCCCAGGTTTGGTATTCTTTTATCAGTTAAATGGTAAGAGGATAAAGCAATGGGCACCATTCTTTGAATATGAAATAAGCTGATTAAAATGCTATAATTAAAATGTTATGGTGACAACCAAATAAAGCAAACATTTAATATCTTGGCACTTCCACTGTGGGAGAGAAAAAAGGAAATTCATCTGCCTTCTCAGGAAGCAAATCAGTTCCATATTAATCCCAATTAAAACGTGTTTTCTTATAATATAGAAAAATACAAAGCATTATTGAACTGATAAATGGGATAATTTTGTCTCTTCCCAAAGTTTGAAAGCTCCCAAAGATAGCTTTTACTGGCAATACAATTAAATTTATAGAGAGTTTAAAGTTTACAAAGAGCTTCCACACATATTATCCCATTTGATCCTCACAACAATCCTGTATGGATTCAACAGTCATTTCATTAAGCATTTGCTATGCCTTGAACCCTAGGCTAGGCCCTAGGGTCGTGCAAGGAGATGACTCCTACCCTCAACAACTCTTGGTCTTGTGAGGAAGGCAGATGTCTAAACAAATAATTATATTACAGTGAAGTAATTGCCATAACGGTAGCCATAAAAACACTTTGAGGAAGATATTATCATCTTAATTTTATAAGTCAGGAAGCCAAAGGAAAATTAAGTGACTTAATGCCTGACCCAGCATCCAAGCTCAGCCTGCCTGACTTTAAAACCTGCCTTCTTTCCACTATACTATACCACACTTATCCTGTCTCAAATTCCTTAGAAAGTGTACAGTTTTGGGGTTTGGCAATTGAAAATAAATTTAGATGTTTATCAGCAAGGTCTGATTTGTTTACTGTAGTACTTGTACATAGAGATACACAAATAGTGTGTAATGAAATGGCATTAATGGTGCATACGTATTTATTATGTGGAGAAGGCAGACTCCTTGGCAAGGGGAAGAAATATTCATTTTTGCAAAAGGGTTATCTTTTAACTAAGTCTTTTAAATCAGCAATGCCCAAATGTTGGTCTACAGACCACTGCTAGGCTAAGGTAAAGACTGACCAACCCAAAACAAAAACAAAAACAAATGAACAAGGCAGTGATTTTTTTTTTAAAGGTAAAGTTTTCCATTTAAAGGCCTGTTCTTTTTTCAGGGATTAGGAATTTTTTGTAATTAAATATGCTTTATTTTATGAAATAGAGGTGATAGGAAATGGGTAGTTGGTTTTGATTTTATTATTCTTTCTTGGAAAAACAGAAAATTTACAAGCCTATGTGTAGCCCCCAAATACACATATTTTTTAAATTACAAGTTAATGATATCCAAAAGTCTGGAGAACCACAGCTTTAAATCAATACAATTTTTGTTGATAACTCCTAAGTCCAACATTGTAAACCATACTGTCAAAGGATACAAAAGATTTATAAGAAACTTCCCCTGACCTCAAGAAGCTTATATTCTAATTAGGGAGACAAGACAGACACATAAAACAATTAGATAGCAATACAAGACAAAATATAACAAGTGATTAGCTTAAAATTTGACATTTTTATGTATCAAAAGTGTTAAAATGTACATACCCTTTGACCCAGCTATTCCACTTCTAGGAATTTATTCCTAAAGAAACAATCACAGATGCATGGAAAGATGTATGGACAAAGATACTCACTATTATATTATTTATAATGGTAAAAAAATTAGAAACACTTTCAATGTCCAACGATAGGGAGATGGTTAAGTAAGTATGCTAAATAAACATACTTAAATATGTTCATATTCCACACACTAAAAAGTATATACACGAATATTTATTCACATGAGAAAATATTCACAATATATTGTAAACAAAAAATGCAAGTACAAAATAGTACCAGAGTATGATACCATATTAGTAAAGAAAAAAGTGCTTGTATAGATTCATGAAAAATACAGGAAGGATATACATCAAATTTTAATTGTGGTTATCTTTGGGTGGTTATTATGAGTGATTTTGGGATTTTTCTCCTTAATGCTGGTCTTTATTTTCCAAGCTTTCCCATTGAGTAGGCATTACTTTTGGACTGGAAGAAAAATAATATCATATTACTTTATTTTTTTAACTATGTTAAAAAAAATACTGTGAAGAAACATACCAAAGTGTTAACGTGGTTATGATTAGGATTGAGGATTATCACCTCTTTTATAGTATCCAAAAATTCCATGATATATTTTATCATGGAAAAATACAAACAAATTTAGAATAACACTAAGGGAATAATACTGAAAATTACTGAACCACACTTATAATAAAAAATCCTTCTGACGTTTTCTCAGAGCTCTGTCAAACATCTTTGGCCTGTTTCTCAGCCACCAACATAAGTCTGTCATAGGCACAAGCTAATGTTGACTCTACAGAGGTTATTCATGCAAAGTAGGCGCTGACTTCAGAACCCACATTTTCTTCCTTTACCCAAAGATCAGAAACAGAGAAAAACCAGCAACATAGCAAATATATGCCTTTCCAATTTCATATAGATATATTCCTGGTCTGAAGTTTTGTTCATTGATTTTTATATATTCAAACTGCCAATCTTCATTTGTGATTGCTTCTACTCTTCAAAACAAAAACAAAAAGCATAATTTCTTCAATATTTTGGTTTTTGCTAATGTTTATAATTTTTTTAAAGAAATCTCTACACCCGACGTGGAGCTCAAACTCAGGACCCAGCGATCAAGAGTCACATGCTCTGCCAACTGAGCCTGCCAGGCACCCCTAATTTTTTGCTTTTTTTTTTCCTTTCTATTAAATTTATTTCAGTATAAATATGACAAAGGCATTGACTGAAACAGGGTGGTAGGCTGAGCACACTCCCCTTTCCCCAAAGCCCAGCAAATAACACAGAAGCCATTTTTTAAAAAATCCAAAATCAAAAGAAAGCAAGAAATGTTTTTAGTGGACTAATACTATGAGGAATCACTGAAATATGAAAAACATGGTCCTATACACCCAGAGTAAAGGGCTACTGCAAGTGGTCAGAGCAGTCCTTATAGTAAAATAAGCCCAGAAGCGGCAAACAGCAGGAAGAACTGAAACAACTTAACAGAATTTACAGATTGGGGCATGGCACAGAAGTTACAAAGCAGATCAGCCTCTCCCTCATTTACCTCTTTGGGTCAAGCATTATGGAACAGAGGTATTCCCAGATGGGAATAGTGGCATTAAACAAGACAGGTGTCACAATGAGTAGGAACAATGAGTATAAACACTGGATCAGAGAATAAGACAGAACCCTAGATGGATATTAACTCCCAGGTAGAAGAGGGGACACGCGTACAAAGAAGACTGGCAATGGTACACTCCATCCCATTCCATCGCTACCCACATTCAGTGGAGACATGCTGCAGTAATAGATGTAACATTTACAGGAAGGCTAACAAGGACTCTCAAATAAAGATAAATGAGCACAAAACCAAGACTCAAACATGAAAAAGAGGCATGAGTGTGACTAACAGAAGAACTCACACCCAAAGAAAGTTGACAGGTTAAATAGGGTAAGACCTTAGATCAAATACAATTAATATCCTCAGAGATTATAGATAATAATGCATTTATTTAAAAAAGAAATCAATTGGAGCCCTCAGAAATTAAGTTTTGATCACTGAACTAAAAAACCTAAAAAACCTTATCTGAAAAGATAGAGTTAATGAACAAACTTAATTAATACAATAAAAGATGGAGCCAAGAAATTCACCAGAATACAATAGAGAAGGAAAAAGAAGTAGAAAGTACTTCACAAAGTTAAGATAGAAAAGAATTAAGCAATTTCAACCAAAATTCCAACTGCCTTTTTTCCAGAAGTGGACAAGCTAATCGTATACTTCATATGGAAATTCAAGGAACCCAGAAAACCAAAGCAATCTTGAAAAAGAACTAAACTGGAAGAGTCACACTTTCTGACTTCAAAACTTACTACAAAGATACAGTATTCAAAACACTTTAGTACTGGCATAAGGATGGACATATAGATCAATGGAATAGAATTAAGAGTCCACAAGTAAACCCAAACATCTACGGTCAATTGACTTTTGACAAAGGTGACAAGACTACTCAATGGCTCAATGGGGAAGAACAGTCTTTTCAACAGATGGTCCAGATTCTTTATCTACTCAAACTCTCAATTGTGAGATTACATTTTTTAATGTATAAGGACACAAAAATTTTGCTTCCCTCAGACTTCTGGTGAAAGAATTACTCAAAGATATATATCTGGAGCTAAAAAAAATAAATAATCCAGAAACAAATAAACAAGGTACAAGAAAAGGGTAAGGAGAGAAACCAGTAAGGCCTTGAAGTTAAGTGCTGATTGGGAAAAGAACAAAACACAAGTTTATTAATATTCAAAACTACAATCTCAGATGATATTGACAAGAATAACTGTGAGGATAAGAAGGGGGTTAAGAGAAGGGAAAGCAGAAGAATGATAAAGTCTTTGCCTTGTTCAGAAGAAAGACATAGAAAGTGATTAATACAGATATTGATAGAAAAATACAAATTTAGTCATTGTGCAAAAATTTAAGAGTACTAGATGGCTTCACTCCAAACACTGAAGGAAGATATAATACTTATCTTACACAAATGCTTGCAGCAAATAGAGAAACTCATTTACGAGACTAACAGAACCTTGATATCAAAATCTGATAAAGACATTAAAAATAACTACAGGTCAACATCCCTTAAAAACAGGCACAAAAATTCCAAACAAAATGTTACCAAATAAAATCAAAGTTATACAAAAAGGATAATACATCATGATCAAGTGAAATTTATTCCAAGAATATAAGAGTGATTTAACATTAAAAAATCAGTATAATTCACCACATTAACAGAATAAGGAGAAAAACCACATGATCATCTCAATCAATGTAGAAAAAGCATTTGATAAAATTCAACACCCAGCAAACTGGAAAAAAAAAAACTTAGGCTCACACAAAAACCTGTACACAAATGTTCGCAGTAGCTTCATCAATAATACCCAAAATCTGGAAACAACCTTCCAATGAATGAGTGGTTTAACTGTGGTATATCCATACATGGCATAATGCTCAATATTAATGAACTACTGATCTGTGTAACAACTTGGATGGCTCCCAAGGGAAGTGTGCTGAATGAAAAAAGTCAATGCCAAAAGGTTACATATTGTAGGATTCCATTTACATAACATCCTTGAAGTGACAAAATTATAGAGATGGAAAACAGATTAGTGGTTGCCAGGGGTTTACCAGGGGAAGTGGCTGTGGCTATAAAAGGATAACATGAGGAGTCATTGCAATGATCTGTTCTATATCTTGACTATGTGGTCACACAAATCTGCACACGTGATAAAACTGCCTAGAACTCAAAACAAACATACACACAAATGAATGCATGTAAAACTAATGAAATCAAAGTAAGGTCAGTGGGTGGTATCAATGTCAACTTCCTGGTTGTGCTATTATACAACAATAACAAGATGCTATCATTTGGGGAAACTAGATGAAAGGATGGAGCACTCTGTATTATTTCTTATGCCTGCATGTGAGTCTACAGTATCTCGAAGTAAAAAGTATAAAAAAATTTTAAAATATGAAAAGAACTGTGTTGATATGGGACAGATTGCATTCAAAATGATATGTCTGAAACAATTATAAATATTCTCACAAAAAGAACTATTTAACATGATCTAAAATTCTGATTTAGGTAGCTATGCCACACAGTATGGTCTTAATGCTTTATACAATTCAGTGTCATTTCAAAAGAGAAGCAAATTAATACTGTATTTAGAATCATAGCTGTGTAGATTGCTTACCTCGCAAAAGCTCCAGGCCAAGTGGCTAAGTGGGGTTAAAATCCAGCCTGCACTCTACTCCCCAATGCACCCAAAGGACTATATTTACCCAGAAGAGGCATTTTTATTTATTTATTTTTAAGATTTTTTTTAATTTTTATTTTTAAGTAATCTCTATACCCAATGTGAGGCTCGAACTCACAACCCCAGTTCAAGAGTCACCTGCTCCACTGACTATGCCAGCCAGGAATGCCTGGAAGAGGCATCTTTAAATAATTTGCACAATGGCACACTTTGGGCTAGCGGTGACCCACTTGTTAAGTAAATCACTTTCTTATACACTTTGGGAGAATTACTGAGTATCTATTCCTAGCACTTAAATACACTCATCTTTAAGTTTTTGCCTTTTGCCTTTCAAAGCAAGAAGATCTGAACCCATATCTTAGTTCTGTTGTGTTGGTTGAATATAGAGTATTCTTTTTTTTTTTTTTTTAAAGATTTTATTTATTTATTTGAGAGAGAGAATGAGAGACAGAGAGCATGAGAGGGAAGAGGGCAGAGGGAGAAGCAGACCCCCTGCTGAGCAGGGAGCCCGATGCGGGACTCGATCCCAGGACTCCAGGATCATGACCTGAGCCGAAGGCAGTCGCCCAACCAACTGAGCCACCCAGGCGCCCGAATATAGAGTATTCTTTAGGAGGCTTCCATTCTGTCTCAAATCCTTTTTGAAACAAAGTGGCATATAAATCAATATAAACCAAAATATAAATTAGAGTGCTATACTGTACTGTGTTATGGCTTAATCATAGCATGATATATATATAATTATATTTGTGTGTGTATAAAAAGAACTGTATTCCCTTAATAAAATACTATTCCAAGAACTCATTTAATCCTCAAAACAACTCTATGATATAGATAATATTATGATTCCCAACTTACAGATGAAGAAACCAAGACCCAGAGAGATTTAAGTAATTTTCCCAAGGTCACTTAGCTAAGCAAATGAAAAATCTGGGACTCAAACCCATACAGTTTAGATCCAAATCACTCTTTTTTTAAGTTTTATTTATTTAAGTAATCTCTACACCTAATGTGGGGCCTGAACTCACGACCCTAAGATGAAGCGTCACGTGGCTTCCAACTGAGCCAGTCAAGTGTCCCTAGATCGAAATCATTCTTAACTGCTCTATATTATTACTCTTAGACATAATTCAATTCAGCACCTGAGAAATGTGTCTAATAGAGGTACTTGATAAATACTTGTTGAATGAATGAATGAATATTAAGGCAATGATTCTCAACTAAAGTTACATTCTCCCAACCCCCCAAAGAAATTGCTCTTCTCTCCCAAAACTCTGGTATTCTCTCCCATTATACCATCATATTGCTACCTTATTAAAATAAAAACCACAATAAGTCACTTTAATGAATGAAATAACTAGTATTTCCCATCCCTTGGGTTTTTAGGAGTCAAAATGGTTATGTATGAAACTGTATGAAACATGCAGTCTGTTTTAAGGGTGTGAGCAGCTATTGATTACTTAATGGCTTACACAAGAAATGTATCTTTAGGGAGTTACAATATATTTTTTTAAAGATTTATTTATTTATTTGAGAGGGAGAGAGAGCAAGCATGAGTGGGAGGGGCAGAAGGAGAGAGAGAATCTCAAGCAGACTCCCCGCTAAGCACGGAACTGATGTGGGGCTCGATCCCAGGACCCTGAGATCATGACCTGAGCTTTAAAACCAAGAGTCAGACCCTTAACAGACTGTGCCACCCAGGCACCCAAGGGGAGTTGCAATATTGAGGCAAAAGCAGTTATACATCCCCCAGATATCAGATATGTTATATTGCCTCTCTTTAACTACACCATTTACTATTTATCTATTTAAAACATTCTTTTTTTCTAAGATTTTTTAAAAGTTTTATTTAAGTAATCTCTACACCTAATGTGGGGCTTGAACTCTGTACCCCAAGATCAAGAGTCACATGTTCTACCAACTGAGCCAGCCAGGTGCCCCTTTTTATTTAAAACATTCTATTTTCATATATATCTCTGTTTATAAGCCAACACTAAGAGAGGAATAAATGGTAAGTGAATGAAAATGCTGGTTCTTGCTATCTCTGTTGCTCACCATTTCTGTTGTTTATTAAAAATGTTCATTTCCCCTGCCGCACTTCATTTTTCTGTTCTCTTTCACATTAGTCTCTTGTCTCTTCTAACTTCACTCTTCTGACATTTGTAGCAAAATGTATGCCTATAATACATAGACTTCTATAAAAGTGAAGTAATCATAGCACATTGAGAGACATCTTCAAATCTTAAGAGGCTCTTTGTCATTTGGTTTATGTCAATAGTTATTCAACTATTACTTTACTGAAGAAGAAAAAAAGCTTTGTTGGTTGAGGAGTTTTGTCTTTGGGGAAGGGGGATAGGCACAGGAGGAATTGTTCTTGGCTCAAACTGTTCCAAAAGCTAGATGGGATATTGAAACCAGTGTTCATAAATGACTGAATGCTAAGCCATACTGTCCTTCCTTAGGATTTATAAAAACCAAATAGGCTAAAACTTTTACAGATTAAAAGTTAATAAAAAAGCATAATTCATAAACTTGTGTTAGATTAAAATATTAAATCTAACAAAAAAAATCTTGGGAACACTTCTGATTTAAAATAGCACCACCACATTCTTAATGTTTATGAATGGTTGCCAAGACTTTGAAATACATTTTTAAATAAAAACCTCACCCTTTTGGATCAGATTAATCTTTTGATAGAAAGAATTCACTATAAATATTCCATAAACTGTATGCATACTAGATGGTCTCTAAGGCTCTAAAAATTCTACAATTCTCAATGGAATCAGAAATGCTCCAAGAATCTCAGAAACTACCTAGAGCAATAGTTCTTGAGGTGCTGGATTTGCTGGCTCATTGCAAACTTATTAAAAACAATAAAAATAAAAACAAAACCAAAAAGCAGATTACCAGGTCTGGCATATTAATTTTGGTGGGAAATCACAATCTATTGAGACTAATAAAAATTGTTGGCTCTCTTCCCAGAAAAATGAACATATATACTCACAATTTTACATAATGATACAATTCCCTGAAGACCAGCCACAGACTCCAGGTTAAATTGTAAACCCTAGGCTAAAAAGCAAAAAGAATTCAGACCCAGAATGTTATAAATGTTTTCCAAAGGGTGGTTAAATGGAAGAAGGAATAGATTTATTCCACATTCTAGAAGAAGACACAACTGGGAGAAAGTCATAGAATTTGCAGCTGAATTTAAAGCAAGTCTTTGTAATAGAGTCAACAAATAATCTGACAGCTTTCTCCACAACATAATGGGCAGCCCATTAATCTAAGAGGTCAAAATAAGTAGACCTCTTTAAAATAGAGATTTAGGGGCACCTGTCTGGCTCAGTTGATAGAGCATGCAACTCTTGATCTTGGAGTCATGAGTTCAAGCTCCATGTTGTACATAGAGTTTACTTTTTTAAAAAAACCCAAAACATTAAAATAGAGATTTTTAAAAAAGATTAGTGCTATTGTGGGAAGGATTCCCACACTGGATAGAAGATAGGGTAAAGTAATTTCTAAAGTCTTTTTCAATTTTTTTTTTTTTTAAAGATTTTATTTATTTATTTGAGACAGAGAGAATGAGAGACAGAGAGCATGAGAGGGAGGAGAGTCAGAGGGAGAAGCAGACTCCCTGCCGAGCAGGGAGCCCGATGTGGGACTCGATCCCGGGACTCCAGGATCATGACCTGAGCCGAAGGCAGTCGCTTAACCAACTGAGCCACCCAGGCGCCCCAAGTCTTTTTCAATTTTAACATTTTATGGTTCTAAAAAGTTTCAGAAGAGGGGAAAAAAGGAAAAAAAAAGTTAATTTTAAAACTTTTTTTTTTTTACTGCTTATGTTTTCTGTGTTTAAGATTAAAAAAAAACCTGCCTGCATTTATACTCTGTGTATCTGTGTCAATGTGCCTGTCTTGAAATGTGTAAACCATAGCCAGAGGGTCTGTTTTTCTTAATTGAATATCACTTTTTTTTTATGTCCAGCAAAACTTTGTTTAAAAGAAAAATGAGCTGAAACCAATACTGAACTGTATGTCAACTAACTAGAATGTAAATTAAACAATTAAAAAATAAAAATGAGTATGACATACATCCTACAACCCTAGAAAATAACTTAATCAGTTTCTTTACTAACAACTAAATATTTGAATCCTAATATACTAAAATAAAAATGTATAGTAATAACCCACTTAGGAGTCAGAGTACATGACTTGGTCTTTTCCTGTTTCTGGATCTCCTGCACTCTAACAAGTACCCAGAGAATGATCGCTGTCCCCCAAAAACATCCTTGAGGGAGAGAGAAAGACTATGTGTTGGGTGAGTGTAGATATAAGAGACTAAATACGAAAAACAGATTTGTTTTTATTTTTTATTTTTTTATTTTTTTTTAAAGATTTTATTTATTTATTTGAGAGAGAGAATGAGAGAGAGCCGAGCAGGGAGCCTGATGCGGGACTCGATCCCGGGTCTCCAGGATCATGACCTGAGCCGAAGGCAGTCGCTTAACCAACTGAGCCACCCAGGCGCCCCAAACAGATTTGTTTTTAATCAATACATTGGGACAATGCCTGATGAACTAAAATTTTGCAACCTATCTCCTTGAAGGACCACCAAAGATAGGTAGCTCTTTAGAAACACAGAACCCTCCCTATTTCTGCAAGTGAAACTGAGGAGCCAAGCAGAAGGAAATTCGCAAATGCTATAGTTAAATGACTCTATCCAGAAATGTCATTTATTACTTTTCTACTGATTCTGTTCCCTGATTAATATTAGAAAAGTAATCAATTTTGAAGTGAAGTCACAATTGTTCTTTATGAACTCACTTTCGCTTCTCTTGGGTCACCATTTTCTGTTGGCAAATGCAGTGTGTTCAAAGAAAATACCTAGACTTGACCAAAGGCAATAAAAGCTTGTGTTGGACCAAATCTGACAAAAAACAACAAAATATTCACGAAATAACAAATTTTTAATGTCTGCTATCTAATTTAAAACTGTTTTTAGGGGCGCCTGGGAGGCTCAGTCAGTTGGATGTCTGACTCTTGATTTCAGCTCCAGTCATGACCTCAAGCCCCGTGTTGGGCTCCGTGCTAAGTGTGGAGCATGCTTAGGATGCTCCCTTTCCTTCTCCCTCTGCCCCTCCCTGCTCTCTCTCAAATAAATAAATTTTTTTAAAAACCTGTTTTTAGAAGTTTAACATTTAAAATCAAGCTGTTTTGAAACATTGGTAACAATCCTATTATGTAACAAGCAGAGAGCCAATAAGAAAAACTTAAATGCAAAAGCAAAAAATATTCAATATGAATACTGCCAAAGTAGCCATGACTGCCAGTAAGATACCTGCATGAAGCATTATATTAAAAAATAACAGCTATTCTATGGGGTGCCTGGGTGGCTCAGTCATTAAGCGTCTGCCTTTGGCTCAGGTCATGATCCTGGGATCCTGGAATCGAGCCCCGTGTCGGGCTCCCTGCTCACCGGGAAGCCTGCTTCTCCCTCTCCTACTCCCCCTGCTTGTGTTCCCTCTCTTGCTGTGTCTCTTCTGTCAAATAAATAAATAAAATCTTAAAAAAAAAAAAATAACAGCTATTCTAAAAAAATAAAATAAAATGCTATTCTTTACTCAGAAATAAAGATTTCCAAAGATACCATTTCACAAGAACATTTGCACTGTAGAATTTTTTCCATAAATGCACAGTGAAGTTTCATACTTAAAATAAAAATTGAGCATGAAAAATTTCAATGTAGCTTTACAAAGTTATTTTTCTTCCCAAATAGTTTTCTCAATGTTTAGTTTTGTATATACATGTGTATTTAAAGCTAAATATGTTACCTCTTTCTAAAGTACCCAGTTTGGAATGCACATTAGAAATTCCGTATTTCTGGGGCCCTGGGTGGCTTAGTTGGTTATGTGGCTGACTCTTAGTTTTGGCTCAGGTCATGATTTCAGGGTCCTGGGATCAAGCCCCACATCGGGCTCTGCAGTCATTGGGGAGTCTGTTTGAGATTCTCTCTCCTTCTCCCTCTGCTCTCTCTCTCTCAAAAATAATCTTAAAAAAAAAAATTCTTAAAAAAATAAAATGAAGAGAGAGTAAGATGGAGATTGAAAAACATCCACTTGATTTGACAACACATATGTCATTTGTGACATTAGCAAAACCAACTTCAAAGATGTGATGGGGAGGTATGGTGATGAAGACAGCAACTCTAGTCAATGCTTTCACAAACTTGGCTATAAAAAGAAAAGGAGAGATTAGAAGAGATAAAACTTAAAGCTCAAATGCTATAGGAATGATCTGATGGAGAGAAAAAGGTTGAAGACACAGGACAGAGAAGTGATAATAACACAGATTTTCTGAATAGGCAGGAGGGGATAGAATAAAGGCATAGACGGAAGAATGCTACAACTATTTCTGATAATTCAACATAAAACTACTTGGAAAAAAAGAATATTTAGAAAAGCCATACAAAAATTCTATGTGCTAGGGGTGCCTGGGTGGCTCCGTTGGTTAAGCATCTGCCTTCAGCTCAGGTCATGATCCCAGGGTCCCGGGATCAAGCCCTGCATTGGGCTCCCTGCTCAGTGGGGAATCTGCTTCTCACTCTCCCTCTGCCCCTCCCCCCCAAACTTGTGCACATGTGTGCTCTCTCTCTAATAAATAAAATCTTTTTAAAAAATGTATGTGCTGGGGCGCCTGAGTGGCTCAGTCGTTAAGCGTCTGCCTTCGGCTCAGGTCATGATCTCAGGGTCCTGGGATCGAGCCCCGCACTGGGCTCCCTGCTTGGCAGGAAGCCTGCTTCTCCTTCTCCCACTCCTCTGCTTGTGTTCCTGCTCTTGCTATCTCTCTGTCAAATAAATAAAATCTTAAAAAAAAAAAAAAATGTATGTGCTAAATTCCTTAGTAAAAAAAAAAAGTATTTTAGACTATGTAATGTAAAATAACTCTCTTGCATGAATAACCACAGATGTTGATAATTACTCATTCAATAAACATTTACTAAAAGCCTACTAAAAGCTGGACAGTGTTCTAAGTCTCTGTAGAATATGATAAAGAATAAGACATTATTTCGGGCTCCCTGCTCAGCGGGGAGTCTGCTTCCCCCTCTGACCTTCCCCCCTCTCGTGCTCTCTCTTTCTCATTCTCTCTCTCAAATAAATAAATAAAATCTTTAAAAAAATAAAGAATAAGACATTATTTTTGTCTTTAAGGAACCCAAACTTAGTAAGGAGATAAGTTGAGAAACAAACAATTGCAATTCAGCAGACATAAGTACTGTGATCCTTTGTGTATATATGTACAAAGGAAGGTGGTGCCACAAAGAAGAGGCACAAGAGCATAGGCTCTGAAGTCCAACAGACTGGTCTGAAGCCGAACTCTGACATTTATTAGCCATGTGTCTTTGCACAAATCATGTAGTTTCTCACTAAGCCTCAGTTCCCCATCAGAGAAGAGGATGCAAAAGTCACTCACCTCACAAGGTTATGAGGAGAAATAAGTTAATGTTTGTAAAACACCTTGAACAGGGCCAAATACACTGTAACTACTCTGTACAAGTACCCTATTTGTATCAAAAAACAGAATTTTTAAAAGCTGTATAGGGGCACCTGGGTGGCTCAGTCGTTAAGCATCTGCCTCTGGCTCAGGTCATGATCCCAGGGTCCTGGGATCGAGCCCCGCATCGGGCTCCCTGCTCCGCGGGAAGCCTGCTTCTCCCTCTCCCACTCCCCCTGCTTGTGTTCCCTCTCTCGCTGTGTCTCTCTGTCAAATAAATAAATAAATAAAATCTTTAAAAATAAAAAGCTGTATAAAGTATACTTGAGTGGGTCTTATAAGACAATTAGGAGAATGGAATGCTAGAAGAAACGGTATGTATGGAATCATGACACAGTGTAGCACTATAGTAAATTACAAGTTTTTTCTTTTTAATCTCTCTCTCCACCCTATTCTTAGAATTTAAGTTACTAACTAAATACTTCTATGCAGCTGAAATATAAAATGAAAGACATCAGTGGTGAAGTTGGAGAGGTAAAAAGGGACAAACAGAAGAATTAGGGTAAAGAGGAGAAATTTGTGACCAACTGGATAAGGAATGAGCAAATGGAAGAAATCTGTGACTCCCAGGTTTCTAGCTTGAATCACTAAATTGATGAGTTAGCCATGAAACTAGTTAGGATAAGGAGCAAAAAGGAAGAAAAGGTTTGGCAGGTAAGATGATGAAATTATTTTTTGACATGTTGAATTCAAGATACTCTTCAGTAACTTGCGTGGTAGTAGCCATTGGCAAACAGACCAGGAAAATAGGTCTGGGTTGGAGACAGATTTAGGCATTGTTGGGAGATTAATATCACCCAGGGAAAATCTAAGAGTAGGAAGGGAAAACAAATAAACAAGCATATATTCTCAGATACTAAAATTAAGGGGCAGATAGAGGAAAACTAATGAGAGGTTCAAGAGCTAAAAGAATAACTAAGAGCTCTTCAGGAATAGAGACTTTGTTTAATTATTATGTATTCCTAGGCTCTAGTACAGGAGGTAGTCAAAATAAAAATCTAGAGAAGTCGGATAGGTTGAAGACTAAGAGATATCTAATGGATTTAGCAATTAGGAGGTTATTACCTTAACAAGAGCACTTGAGTGGAATGAAGGAGGCAGAAGTAAGACTGCAATAAACTGAAGAGAAAAAAAAAAAAAGAAATTAAGTAAGAGTCTATTCTTTCTGAAAGCTTGGCTGTGAATGAGAGAAATAAAATAGGATACATCAGCTAGAAGAAAACCCAAAAGGTTATTCATATAATGCATTGAGGAGAAACAGATTCTTCCTGATAAAATAAGAGAAAATATAAATGAGTGTTTATGAGAAAAACATTTAAAAATACAACAGTTTTAACAGAATCCCAGGTTGCTGCTAGTCATACATAATTATTTACATAGTATTAAATAAAACATAATTCACTGATAAAGAACTAAAAGGAAAGCAAAATATCAAAATGTTGATACAGTGGTCTTTAAGTGGAATTAATATGGATGATTTTCAAGTTCTCACTCAATACTTTCCAAATTTTAATAATAAGCTTGTATTCCTTGTACAGTGGCTGTGGTAGGAAGTAGAAGACAATAAACTGTACCAAAATTAATGCTATTTCAAAGGCAGAAAAGATTTAAGAGATTCTAACTCAAAGAAGATAAACCATAGAAGAGATGAAATATAAGCAGGCTGGAAGCAGGAAAGAAACAGTAAGAAAAAATAAAACTGACACAGATATGAAATCTTCATTGCACACAGCAGTACAAACACTGCTGAAAACATAGTAAAGGACATAGGCAACAGGACTGAGAAAGGCAAACAAGATATAAATGAACTCTGAAAACCATAAAACATTGTCAAAAGAATTAAAGAAGATCGTCTCCAAAGGCAAGGGAAACAAAGGCAAAAATGAACTATTGGGACTTCATCAAGATAAAAAGCTTTTGCACAGCAAAGGAAACAGTCAACAAAACCAAAAGACAACCCACAGAATGGGAGAAGATATTTGCAAATGACGTATCAGATAAAGGGCTGGTATTCGAGATCTGTAAAGAATTTATCAAGCTCAACCCCCAAAGAACAAATAATCCAATCAAGAAATGGGCAGAAGACATGAACAGACATTTCTGCAAAGACATCCAAATGGCCAACAGACACATGAAAAAGTGTTCCACATCACTTGGCATCAGGGAAATACAAATCAAAACCACAATGAGATACCACCTCACACCAGTCAGAATGGCTAAAATTAAAAAGTCAGGAAACGACAGATGTTGTCAAGGATGCGGAGAAAGGGGAACCCTCCTACACTGTTGGTGGGAATGCAAGCTGGTGCAGTCACTCTGGAAAACAGTATGGAGGTTCCTCAGAAAGTTGAAAATAGAGCTACCCTACGACCCAGCAGTTGCACTACTAGGTATTTACCCCAAAGATATAAATGTAGTGATCCGAAGGGGCATCTGCACCCCAATGTTTATAGCAGCAACGTCCACAATAGCCAAACTATGGAGAAAGCCTAGATGTCCATCGACAGATGAATGGATAAAGAAGATGTGTGGTGCGTATATACAATGGAATATTATGCAGCCATCAAAAAATGAAATCTTGCCATTTGCAATGACATGGATGGAACTAGAGGGTATAATGCTAAGTGAAATAAGTCAATCAGAGAAAGATAATTATCATATGATCTCACTGATATGTGAAATTTAAGAAACAAGGCAGAGGATCATAGGGGAAGAGAGAAAAAAAATAAAACAAGACAAAACCAGAGAGGGAGACAAACCATAAGAGACTCTTAATCTTAGGAAACAAACTGAGGATTGCTAGAGGGTACGGGGTTGGGGGGATGGAGTAACTGGGTGATGGACATTGGGGAGGGTATGTGTTGTGTTGAGCACTGGGTGTTATAAGACCGACGAATCACAGACCTGTACCCCTGAAGCAAATAATACATTATATGTTAATTAATTGATTTTAAATGACAGGGGCGCCTGGGTGGCTCAGTCAGTTAAGCATCTGCCTTCGGCTCAGGTCATGGTCCCAGGGTCCTGGGATCGAGCCCCGCATTGGGCTCCCTGCTCAGTGGGGAGCCTGCTTCTCCCTCTCCCTCTGCTGTTCCCCCTGCTTGTGTGCTCGCTCTCTCTGTCATATAAATAAATAAAATCTTTTAAAAAATAATAAATAAATAAATTACAAAAACTTTAAAAAATTTACATGAAGAATTAAAGATCTAAATAAATGAAAAACATCCCATGTTCAGGAATTGGAAGACAACATTATTAAGATTGTTAATACTCCCCAAACTGATGTACAGATTCAACACAAATCCCTATGAGAACCTCTGAGTTCATACAAATTGACAGGCTGGTTCTGAAATTTATATGGAATTGCAAGGGACCTAGAATAGCCAAAACAATCCTGGAAAAGAATAAAGTAGGAGGACTCACACTTTCTGATTTCAAAACAGTATGGGAGGCAGTATGGTACTGGCACATGGATAGACATACAAATGAATAGAACAGAATCGAGAGTCCAGAAGTAAACCTGAATATTTATGGTCAACTGATTTTTGACAAGAATGCCAAGACTAGGGGCGCCTGGGTGGCTCAGTTGGTTAAGCGACTGCCTTCAGCTCAGGTCATGATCCTGGAGTCCCTGGATTGAGTCCCGCATCGGGTTCCCTGCTCGGCAGGGAGCCTGCTTCTGCCTCTGACCCTCCCCCCTCTCATGTGCTCTCTCTCTCTCATTCTCTCTGTCTCAAATAAATAAATCTTAAAAAAAAAAAAGAGCCATATTAAAAAAAAAAAAAAAAGAATGCCAAGACTATTCCACGGAGAAAGAACAGCCTTTCCAACAAATGGAGCTGGGAAAATAGGGCAGCCAGTTGAGATAACCCTTACCCCACACCAAACATAAAAACTTACTCAAAAAGAATCAAACACATAAATGTAAAAGTGAAATTATAAAACTCTTAGAAAAAAACACAGGGTAAGTTTTTATGACCGTGGATTAGCAAGAGTTTTAGATATGATACACTGGACTTCACCAAAATTTAAAACTTTTGTGCTTCAAACAACACAATTAAGAAAGTGAAAAGACAACACAGAACATGAAAAATATCTACAAATCATGTATCTTATAAGGAAATTGTATCTAGGATATGTAAAGAGCTCTTAAATTCAATAGTAAAACGACAACTCAAAAATGGAGCAGGGGCATCTGGCTAGCTCAATCAGTACAGCATGCAATTTTTGATCTCAGAGTCATGAGTTAGAGCCCCACACTGGGTGGAGAGTTCCCTCTTAAAAATATAAGTAAATAAATGAATAAATAAATAAAATGGGGCAAAGTAGTTAAAAGACATTTCTCTGAAGAAGACATATAATTAGTCAACTAGCACATGAAAAGATACTCAATGTCAATTACACCTCAAAAAAGTTGGAAGAGAAACAAAGAAAGCAAGCAAACAAGAAAGAAAAAATGTTTGGCATCATAAGTCATCACGGAAATGCAAATCAAAAATCACAATGAGATGCCACTTCATATACACTAGGATGGTTAGAATTAAAAAGTCAATAGATAATAACAAGTGTTGAAGAGAGCATGATGAAATTGGAAGCCTCACACACTGCTGGTAAGAATGTAAAATTCCAGCCACTTTGGAAAAGTTTGACAGTTCCTCAAATGAATATACATAGAGCACAGAGTTACCATATGACCTAACAATTTCACTCCTAGGTATATACCCAAGAGAAATGAAAACCTATGTTCACACAGAAACCTCTATGCAATTTATAGCAGCATTATTCTTTTTTTTTTTTTAAAGATTTTATTTATTTATTTTGACAGAGAGAGAGAGACAGCGAGAGAGGGAACACAAGCAGGGGGAATGGAAGAGGGAGAAGCAGGCTTCCCGCCGAGCAGGGAACCCGATGCGGGGCTCGATCCCAGGACCCTGGGATCATGACCTGAGCCGAAGGCAGACGCTTAACGACTGAGCCACCCAGGCACCCCGCAGCATTATTCTTAATAGCCAAAAAGTAGAAACAGTCTAAATGTTCATCAGTGGATAAATGGATAAACAAAACGTAGTTTATCCACACAATGGAATATTATTTAGCCATAAAAAGGAATGAAGTATTGATAGCCACCACTTTAACATGGGTGAACTTTGAAAACATTACGCAAAGTAAAAAAAGGCAGCTGCAAAAGACCATATACTACATAATTCCATTCATACGAGAAAGTCCATAATAGGGAAATCTACAGAGACAAAAGGTAAATTAGTGGTTACTTAGGGGTGAGATGGGGGTGGAGTGGGGAATGGAAGCAGGAGAATAAGGGAATAATACCTAAAAGACATGAGGCTTCTTCCTGAGGTGACAAAAATGTTCTAAAATTGACTGTGGTAATAACTGCACATAACTGATTATACTAAAAACCACTGGTTTTAAATGGTGAATGGTGAATTTAAATGGTGAATTGTATAGCATTTGAATTATATCTCAAGCTATTAAAAACATAAATGGAAATGTTAAGAAAAAGTTTAAAAGAATTAACTACTCTTGTACTAAAGAAAATAAATAAAAAATGGAATTGCAAGATATTAAGAAAACAAATGCAACAGGAAGCCTATAACCTACAGAACCAAGTAAAGCAGTATTCAGAAGAAATCTTTTTTCTTTTTAAAGATTTTTATTTATTTGTTCGAGAGAGAGTGAGAGAGCAAAGCAGGGGACTCTGGGATCATGACCCAAGCTGAGGGCAGATGCTTAACCAGCTGAGCCACCCAGGCGCCCCAGAAGAAATCTTATAACACTTAGAAAGAATGAAAAGAACATTAAGCATCCAACATGAGAAGACAGAAAAACAACCACAAAATAAATCTAAGAAAAGCTAAACAAAGGATTTAAAACAATGAAAGAAAAAAGTAATAAATAAGAAAACAGAAGAAACAGTAGAACTAATTAAAAAAAATCCAAGAGCTGGTTCTAAAATCCAAGAACCAAGAAAAAAAACCAGGAAATGTTTTTAAACATAAAAGAATATCTTGCTCAACTGCACACAAAATAATTTTGAAAACTTGGATGAAATGGATTATTTTCTAAGATGATATAAGTTATCAAAGCTTCCCCCCGAAGATATACATTGTAAGCAGCCAAATTATCATAAAAGTAGACATCAAAGAGATCCTCTTCTCCCACTCAAGGTCCAAAGATTTCACAGTCAATTTAACCAAACCTTTAACTTCAATGCCATTTAGCCAGAGACAGAAAGAAAACAAACAAAAACAAAAAAAACTTTGAAATAATTTTTATGAAAGTGGCATAACCCAACAAAGATAAAACACAGAAAACTACAGAGCAATTTAGCTTATGAGGAATGATACAAAATTTCTAAATGAAGTTTAGCAAATAGAACCCAGCAGCACATTTAAAATAATACATGGTGACAAAGAGAACTGATTCAAGAATGCAAGGATGGTGTAGTAATAGTAAATCTATTAGTACAATTCATCACAATAGTAGATCAAAGGATTAAAATTACATAATTTCCAAAGAAGCTGAAAAGCTTTTGACAAAATTTACTTCCATATTTTTTTAAAGATTTATTTCAGAGTCAGCATAAGCAGGAGGGGGAAATGGAGAGAGAGGATCTCAAGCAGACTCCCCGCTGTAAGTGGAGCGGGATAGAGGGCTCCATCTCATGACCCTGAGATTAGGACCTTAGCTGAAACCAAAAGTCGGACGCTCAACCAACCACACCATCCAGGTATCCAAAAATTTACTTCCATATTAAGAAATCTTAATAAAATGGCAATAGTGGACTTTTTTTTTTTTTTTTTAAAGATTTTACTTATTTATTTGAGACAGAGAGAATGAGAGACAGAGAGCATGAGAGGGAGGAGGGTCAGAGGGAGAAGCAGACTCCCTGCCAAGCAGGGAGCCCGATGCGGGACTCGATCCAGGGACTCCAGGATCATGACCTGAGCCAAAGGCAGTCGCTTAACCAACTGAGCCACCCAGGCGCCCAATAGTGGACTACTTTAACATGATAAAATATGTACACTTCAATCTAAAGTCAGGTCTAACCTTAACAGGAAAACACAAAAAATATCCCACTGAAGTCAGCAATAAGAGAAAGATCCACTACTGTCTTACTGTTTAATATTTTGGGAAAGTACTAGCCAAATTAATTTGACAAAAGAAAGAAGTAAGAACAAAAATTGGAAAGGAGGAAATAAAACTATTTTTATTTTGTAATAATGTGATCATTTAACTGCAAAGCCCCCAAAAAACAACTGGGAAACTATTATAGATAGCATTAGAATTCTAAAGGCGGCTAGGTACAACAAGATAAAAGATATAATAAAAGTAGAAACTCCATTTACAATAGCAACAAAAAAGATAAAATGCCAAGGGCTAAACATAACAAGAAATGTGAAAGGTCTTTATGAAAAAACTTTAAAATGTTACTGAGAGATGAGAAAGAAGACCTTAACAACAAGAAATGAATATATTCCCTGCTCTTGAAGTTTGAACCTCAAAAAGACATCAAATATCTCTAAATCAATCTGTAAATATAATGTTCTACCAATGAGAATATCAACAGAATGGGGGAGAGGAGCTAAACAAGCAAGAATATCCAGGAAAACTCTGGGAACTAGAGTAAGAGAGGACTATACTCAAAGAATGAGGTCATTAAGGTACAAATAGGTGAAATAATCAATGAAACAGAATAAAGTCCCAGTAAGAACCCCAAATTATATGTAGGAATTAAATACACCTATAGACAATATTTCAATCCTGTGATAACTCGGTAGCCACCTAGAAAAATGTTGGATTCTTACCTTAATACTTTACATAATTTATATATATATATATATATTTTTTTTTTTAAGATTTTATTTATTTATTTGACAGAGAGAGAGAGAGCACAAGTAGGCAGAGAGGCAGGCAGAGGGAGAGGGAGAAGCACGCTCTCCCGCTGAGCAGGGAGTCCAATGCGGGACTCGATCCCAGGACCCTGGGATCATGACCTGAGCTGAAGGCAGCCGCTTAACCAACTGAGCCACCCAGGTGCCCCATAATTTATATTTTTTATAGATAAGTGCATTTAACTTAAAATTATAAAAGTACCAAGAAAAAAACATAAGAATTTTCATTTTAATCAGAAATAATAGTTAAATAGGGGAGGCCTTTCTTATGATGCAAAAAGCTAAAATCCAAAAAAAGATTAATAATTACAACTACAAAAAATTTTAATTTCTGCTGAAAGAATATACCAGAAACAAAGTCAAAAGCCAAATGACAAACTGTGAAAAATATCTGCAACACATATCAAAGACAACTAATTTCCTTAAAACACAGAGCTCCTATAAAAAATATTCAACATCCCACCAGAAAAATGAACAAAAAATATAACCGGGTGAATAAAAAATATAAGCAAATGTTATAAAGTTAACAAATACAGTTCTTACATCTATTGAAAAGATGAAGAAAAATATACCTATTAAATTGACAATTTTAAAGAAGTTTGATAACCCACTTTATCATCAAGGGTATGGGAGGCCAGCAGTCCAACACTAACAGTAAAACATAAACTGGTACAACCTCTGTGGAAGGCAATTTGACAATATCCATCAAAATTTAAATAGTACATAGCCTTTGACCCAGCAATCGCACTTCTAGGAATTTATTCTAGACAGACTCACTCATGTGCAAAAATGTATAGAGGGATATTCATTGTATCATCATTTACATTAGCAAAACTGTAACCATTTTATTTTTATTTTTTTTTTAAAGATTTTATTTATTTATTTGAGACAGAGAGAATGAGAGAGACAGAGAGCACATGAGATGGGGGAAGGGTCAGAGGGAGAAGCAGGCTCCCTGCCGAGCAGGGAGCCCGATGCGGGACTCGATCCCGGGACTCCGGGATCATGACCTGAGCCGAAGGCAGTCGCTTAACCAACTGAGCCACCCAGGCGCCCAACTGTAACCATTTTAAATGCCCATCCAAATAAACAAATGTTACTGTTTCTCTACACACACACACACACACACACACACACACACACACACACACACACAGGAAATTTATCATTGGTTGCCTCTAGGGAAAGAAGCCAATTAGCTGGGGTCAAAGGTAGAAGGAAAACTTGCCTTTTATCATATGCTCTTTTGTACCATTTGGATTTCATGTCATGAACATATAACACATTTCACATTTTTATATTAAGATTTCAATGCTATCTTTGCCCAGCTTTACCAGTTGTTATATTTTTCCTTCTCTTTGTCAGTTTTTCAGTTTTCATTAGCAGCGATGTTAACTGTTATCCCAAGTAATACACTGTATTTAATCAAATCCACACAGGGAAATTACAATAGTAACTTGGGTTCTATTATCTATTATCTTGCCCCTGAGCTCTACCTCTGCATACTTATTCTATAAAAATGTTCCCTGTTCTTTACTGAGTGTATAGAGATTATGAGTTAGAAATCCAGGACCAAAAAGCTATGAATTTCTTGGCCTATGGGGCAAACAGATAATCACTATTGCATTTTAGGAGACAGCAAAAAGACAAGAAGCTACTCAAACAAGGTTTCACAAAATACCATTTGTGCTCTCACCATGAATGCAGAGTCTAATCTATTTTTATGTGTAAGAATTTGATTTTATCCATTTGTCCAGAGTCAATGGGGCTGTTGAGAATTGAACCCACTAATCAAATTCACAAGAAACTAATTGCTTACATATAATGCCAATGTACTCATTTAGAATTTGAGTATATGTGTGTATATGTACACATGTATATATACATATATAATTAGTGTGTGTGTATATCAAGAGTATGAAATCCAGCATATCAAGGAATCATACATAAATGATAAGTATGCCCAAGGAAAACCACATGAGTGTGTACAGGGAAGACAATAAATCAGAGAAGGTCAAAGAAGGCTTTCCTGAAAACACAGTGTGATTGAGCTAAGTTCCAATGGAAGAGAAGCTAAAAAAAAAAAAAGGAACAGAATGAGGAGTAAGAGAGTTCTTGTATGATGGGATAGCATGTGAAATGGCCCTGTGGCAGAAGAGAGCATGATGTCTAACAAAATAGAAAACGATCAAAGAGCATCCAACATGATGTAGAATTAACTCGAGAATTAGACAGACAATGCAGTGCCTTTTAGGTGGTGGTTAAGATTTTTGCCTTACCCTAAAAGCAATGAAGAGCTAGTAAAGGGTTGTAAGCAGAGATCAGAACAGTTTTGTGCTTGCAAAAGATGAGTGTACTGTATGCACTGGAGAGCAAGAGTAGAAGCAGGAAGACTGCTCAGAAAGCTACTGCAGGGGAAAAAAGCAAGCAAGCAAGCAAGCAAGCAAGCTACTGCAGGAAACCTAAGTGAGGGATGATGGCAGCATGGACTGGAGTTATAGTAGAAATAAAATAAACAGACCTGGGTGATTAATTACACCTGAAATGCAAGCGAGAAGAAAACTTAAGGAAGATGCCCAAATTTCAGGTTTGCCTGACTGCATGGATAAGGATGCTATCACTGAAGAAGAGAGAGAACACTCCAGGAAGAGCAGGTTGTTCTATTTTGTTTCACCAGGGACTGGATAGTGGGTGTGCAAAAAGTAAGAAAGGGTTCTGGATGCTTAGTATCTGGAAGTCTTGGTAGAGAATGATGAGAAAAAAAAAAAAAAAAGGAAAATGGGATTAGAATTCAATGGAAAAAGTTGGCTACAAAAACTTAAAAAAGAAAAAAATGCTTAACCTCCAGGGTCAGCCATAAAATTGCCCTAGACATTTCTATCCCTCACCATCACCTAAAATCTTTTTAAACACCTCAATATACAACCTTTCAGTCCGGGGGAGGGGGGGGAAGGGGGAAGAGACTTAAAATGTCATGCTGGGGAAAATAATGAATTGGTGTACAAGAATTCCAAATATATTGAGATATCAGATGTTCGCGATTCTGATAGTGAATAAATGACAGAGGCCGCCTACTTGGGAAGGAAGAATGAAGCACCAATCAAGGGGAAAAGAAAGTAGAAAGAAAAGGCTGAAATTCATTAATCGCATGAATTTTCACAGCTTAAACACGTTTATCTTTACCTCTGGACAAATGGCTGTTCTTGGCCTTGTCTGCTAAGGAAATGCCTAAATAGCCCCACACCTAAGCCCCATATCAGAAATCATGGCTTCCACTGCCATCAGGTGGTGGCAGTGAGGAAGTGCACCAACCAGGTTCTTTGAGCCTGGGAATGCCTATATCAAGCCCATGGTATAATTAATCTGAGATCAAAGACCTAAATATAAGTAGTAGTAGAGGGCAAACTGGTAATAGTCTTTGGTAAGATTTATCTTCAAATCAGCCAATACACAAAAATACAAGTTTTCACTATTAATTTGGGGTAAGAAAAAGGATTTCTCCTTTTTTCCCTTTTTTTAAAGATCACATACTTGGCAATCCCGAATACCCAGTTTGATACTATCACCTCAAACCCAACTCCTGGTAGATTACATATTTGACTATTTAAAACTGCTTCAGTGTTAATTTTAATGGCACACAGAAATGTTCATGTGCATTTCTAACACACATCAATAACCTCATCACAAACAAGTGACTGTCTTCATTCAATATGCAAAATTCCCTTTGTTATCTTCAAATTAATCAAATAATTTTTGACTACTTGGAAGTACAGGCATGCTAGTAAAACAAATTCAAAAACCATCATGTTCTCAAAACTCATCGGTTAAACAAATACATCACTGATAAAATCAATTTCAACATTATTCACAAACAATATGGTGAATGATTAACACATCATTCCTGCTAGTTCTCTTCAAAGTAGAAATAAGCTTGCCCAATATAATATTTGACATTCTGTGTAGTATTTGCTTCCCTATCTTCCCCCTACGATACTTCACTTACAAATGTTTCTTTTTAAAATCGTCTGCACACACACATCGATTTGATTTGTCTTTGTTTTTTAAGGCATCTGAACTCAAGGATAGGAAATTGTAGGTCAAAACGTAAAATAATCACATTAGGTGCATTTTTCCAATTCTCAATCAGCTGTTTTTATATAGTAAAGGCAGCATAATTTTGTCACTAAGTAGATTCTTGATCTTCATTTTCTCCCCTTAAAATCCAGATCACGCTCGCCATTCTGCTCTGGACATTCCAAAATATTAATAATTTAACTAGTGCTTCCTAATTCTCTTGGTTCTGTTTCCCACCCACACCCCAACACCCCCTCCCGTCCCCCTTACCCCACCCCGCGCCTTTCCTCCTGCTTTCTTGTCTCAGAATGCCTAACTCTTGCACACTCGAGGTGTTTTTTACAAAATCACTCTTTGGAATGCTCTTCCCTCTTCTCTCCTCAATCTAGCACCCTTTTAAAAATAATTTCTCAACAGCTAGGCGCCAATGTCTTTCTTTGACAAGATAAAACTGCGGAAGAGGACGAGGCTAGGAACAGAATAGGCGAAATATTTAGGAATGTCAATGAAACAGCGGCCTCTCCTTTGAAAAGAAAAGACAACTCTCAGCACAGAGCTTTCAACAAAGCAAAAATACTTCCTTTCGCTGTGTTCCTGCTCCTTCCCTGACCTCAAAGACACCTTTCCTTTTCTCTATGCCCCAGTCCCTCTGCTATGCGTGGGGCCTGCCTTTCCTCCTCCCAAGGAAAAGAAAGCCAGGGAGAAAAGAAAAGGTAGCAGTCGCCTTCCTACCGCGCCCTGTCAGGACCCTGTCCCACGACTCACCTGGCAGGTGCGGCCGCCCGGAGAGTTGCACGAAGCGGTTGAGCTGGCCAGTCCCCCGACCCCCGCTGCCCCCACTGCCCCCGCCGGCCCCGCTACCTCCGCCGCCGCCGCCACTGCCTGCGGCGCCTCCTCCCCGCCGGCGGTTCCTGTCCCAGCCCTGGGCGGCCGACATGACCCGCTAACGACTGCCGTAGCTGGGTCCCGGCAGCCCCTGGCCCGGCGGCACTACCCGAGCCTCCTTCCTGGGCTCCTCAAGAGACCCGGGAGACAGGGGTAGGGGGAGCGCCCTGTTCTCACCAGTGACCAATGACTGGCTTACTTGGTGACAGGCAGCCAATAGCCAGTCGCCTTCTTGGTAGGTGGAGAGAGGCGGGGAGAGACGTGGTAACCATAGCTATGGCTAAAAAAAAGGTGGGGGGAGAGAAAGGCAGAAGCAGCCACTCAACACACGCATCAACCGCGCTAAGCAAGCCCGCGTCGCGGCGACTCCTGCGGGATCAGGAGGGCCAATCGAAGGCCGAGTGAGAGAAACCACTCCTGCGGAAAGAGTTCCCGCGACAGCCGGTCCTCCAGGCACGGTTAGGTTTCAGGAACTCGTTTCATAAACACCGAAATCAGCAATAGGAAGTAGGATAAGCACATAATACACATATTTGGGGGCAATACAGTGTTCCGCCCACTTTGCAGACTGAGATCCCTTTCCCTGACGGTTGACATACACAAAGGGCTCTGTTAGAGGAGGAAAAAACCAGAGGCGGAGTCGAAGCTTAAATCTAAGAGTGAAGTATTCCTGGGTTTCATTTATCTGTCTTTGAGTTGACTGGCTGAGCTCCTCCCTTAATTAAATACAAGCCACCTCCTAAGCAAACAAATAATTTTAAACCTGGTTAATAAACATGAAAAATGTTCAAGTTCACCAGTAATCAGAGAAATACAAATGAAGACCCCAATAAGAAACCATTTCTGGCTTATTACGTGAGTAAAGATTTTTAAAATAACACCTAGCAGTGAGGGTACTTCCAAAAAATGACTGATGGCTATATAAAAATGTTTTTGTTCAATCAAACCCTCTTTTGCTCGTAGAAAATTTGAATCACCAGATATGGAAGATCAAGATGGAAGAAAAATGCAGATAAACAGATCAGAAATTCCTATTGTTCCAAAATTAAACAGAAAACTTGGCTTTGAACTTACTGGGCGCAGTGCTAAGCAGGAAAATACAGATAGTTTACTGATGTTTATCAATGATAAGGGAAAAACGTATGTATTCTTCAAGAAAAACAAAACTTTTCAAGGTTCTTAGATATGGTGGCTTTTTTTTTTTTTTTTTTTTAGTGTAAACCTTTATATAGGAGAACCTTATGTGATGCAAGGAAAAAAGAGAAAATCTGCTGTAGCTGAGGATGCATAGGCTTTTGGTCAAATTTCATGTCACCACTGGCCCCGCCTCCTTATTTTCCTACTTTTAGTCCCTCGGGGCAGGTGTTTTACCCAGTAAATACTATCACACACTGCTTATGAAAATGTTTGAGACCTAGGGGCGCCTGGGTGGCTCAGTTGGTTAAGCGACTGCCTTCGGCTCAGGTCATGATCCTGGAGTCCCTGGATCGAGTCCCTGGATCGAGTCCCGCATCGAGTCCCGCATCGGGCTCCCTGCTCGGCAGGGAGTCTGCTTCTCCCTCTGACCCTCCCCCCCTCATGTCATGTGCTTGCTCTCTCTCATTCTCTCTCTCAAACAAACAAACAAACAAATAAATAGATAAATAAATAAATAAATAAATGTATGTTTGAGACCTGGAAAAAAAAAAGGTGATGGCTCTAAAATATGAAAACTCAAAGTCAATAAGTGCTAATTTTTCTAAAGAAACTGTACCATTGAGTAAACCAAATAGTAGATGAAGGAAATTTTCTTTTTACAGGAGTATTCCAAGGAATAAAGAATGATACAATATCACCATTTTGCAACCCCTGATAAATTTATCAACCCATTGAACAGCCACCGCTAGCATCACAAAATGAAAGATGACATATATGTGCCTCTAGAATAAACATAACTATGAAGCAGTCTTATCGAAAAAAATTGAACCTGAATCTCATCAGGTAACTATATTTAACTACCAATTTATAAGAAATACAGAGGATAGAGGAATATAAAAAAATATTACAGCGATGCAAACAGCAAAATCCAGACTGTGGAAATTCTACAGAATACACAAATTTCTTCAACAAATAAATTACAAAAGAAAAAGATACTTGGAAGAAAAAATCTATAGGATAAAAGGAGACTTGTGATGGTGGTATAACTCCATGAATATACTAAAAATCATTGAATAGTAATGGTTGCATAACTTTGTTATCATATTAAAAACCACTGCATTGTACACTTGAAAAGGGTGAATTTTATGGTGGATTTTATGTGGATTATATCTCAATTAAAAAACTTAATATAGGAAAGGGGGAATGGATGGGGAGCTAGATGAAACACATTTAACCATAAGCTGAAGCTGGGTGATGAGGACATAAGAACTGTTCATTATACTGTTCTGCTACCTTCATATATATTAGAAATTCTTCATAATAAAAAGGAAAAGGGGCACCTGGGTGGCATAGTCCGTTGAGTGTCGGACTCTTGATTTGGGCTCAGGTCATGATCTCAGGATCGAGCCCTGATTTAGGCTCTGAGCTCAGCATGGAATCTGCTTGTCCCTCTCCCTCTGCTCCTCCCCCTGCTCATACTCTCTGTCTCTCAAATAAATAAATAAATAAGCAAATAAAATCTTTTTAAAAAGTCTACAAAAATAAGATTAAATTAACCAATCAACTGAAAACCATCTCATGTAGTTATATAGAATATATAATACACATATAATATGTATGTAATAATCACTTTTAACTCCAGAAACAAAATGAAACTTTTGTTCCTAACTAAATTTAAAATTATTAAATTATTTTAAAAACCTTCTAAACAGGTTGCCACCAAAACTTTTTAATGTGGAATATAAGTACACTTTGATGGGTATTGACAGGATTTGCAGAGGGGTCTTCAAAATAAGTGCATGCAGGGGCACCTAGGTGACTCAGTCCGTTGAGCCTCTGGCTCTTGATTTCAGCTCAGGTCATGATCTCAGGGTCATGAGATCCAGCCCCGCATTGGGCTCCACACTCAGCCAGGAGGAGTCTGCTTGAAAGTCTCTCTCTACATGTCTCTCTGCCCCTCCCTCCCCTCCCACCCCTGCTCTTTCTCTCAAATAAATAAATAAATCTTTAAAAATAAGTAAATAAATAAGTGCGTGCAGGCACACCTGGCTGGCTCAGTCCTAGAGCATGTGACTCTTGATCTTGGGCCATGAGTTGGAGCCCCACATTGGATGTAGTGATTACTTAAAAAAAAAATTTAACAAAATGAGTGTACGCAGACAATATGTACCTGCTAACATAATATGAAGTACCCGATACCGCCTATCAAGTCATCATACCAAAAACATTCACTGGAATCTAATCAAGATTTAAGCTCTAACTTCCAGTTTACAGGAACTTTCAGGGCACAAAGGAACAGTTAAATGACATGTAAAACAATCAAACAAATCCAGGGAGACAATCTTTGCCATGCCTAGCCTGGTTTCATCAATAAGTCAATGTCATGAAAAACAAAATGAAATAACACAAAAACACAGCGGGCAGGTGGTGACCCCTAACAAAATAATAGAGGTAGGCAACGATAATCAACAGCTGCTCACATAACAAAAAAGAACAAGCAGGCAGTGTGTGTGTGCTGACAAGTACAATCATCGGTGAAATATTCTTGCCAAAAAAATGAATCCGAATAAAGTCAAACCTGTAGCTCTATCAGTTTACAGGAAATAAAAGGGACAGAGAATATGTTAAATAATATCTTGGGGATGTAATCTGCAAAGTATAGAATGTGGATAACTCTATAGAACAAACAGCCTATTTTCTTCAACTTGATACTTCAAGAAGAAGGAAAAAGAACCCACAGATTAATAGAATTTTAAGAAATATATCAACCAAAAGCAGGGTGTGGACCTTGTTTGCATTTTGGTTAGAATAAGCCAACTATTTTTTTAATGGGAAAATCTGGATATTGAATTATATTTGGGAATCATTAAATTTTTAAGGTATTATGGATATATATTTTTTAAAGCCATCTTTTAGAGAAAAGATACTGAAATATTGATAGGTAAAAGGCTATGATTCTAGGATTTGCTTCAAAATCATCCAGGCAGAGAGGGGCATGAGAGACAGGATGAGAATGTAGATGGAGCAAGGATGGCCTGGAGTTAATGCTTCATGTAGCTGGGTGATGGGTAATTGGAGTTCACAGCACTATTCTCTCTTCTTTTGTGTATATTTTAATTTTTCCCTCATAACAAGGTTTTTCAAAATGGTTCTCAAAAGAACAGTGCTAAATTAAAGGGAACTTATAGCAAAATATATGGGATCCTCCTGAACAAATCAACCTTAAAAGACAATTTGGGGGCAAATGGGAAATTTTCGAAATTTGGAAAGGTTACTAGAGGATATTGGGGAAATAACACTATATTTGTTACGTATGACAATGATATCAAGGTTACTTTTTAAAATATCTTTATTTTTTAAATTACACATAATTAAATATTTAAGGATGGACTATAACACCTTGAGATGGCAGGACCATCTCTACCCTCCTTGAGGCTTACTCATGAAAATAGCCTCACAAGCAGTTAGAGCTTGCAGTTCACACTAACTTGGAGAACAAGTCAGTTGGAATTAGCAAGAAGTCTGCATTGACAATATTTTCCAGGAAACTGTTTTATAAATGTTGAACACAAACAATGATTCAAACAAATTTCCAGGACTGTTTTCCAGCAGAGCTTCTATAATTACAACATTTGATGTAGTTAGAGACCAGAGGATTGGAGAGGGGTAAAAAGTACATACTACATTGGGAAATCTAGTTGTATTTATCATATTGACATCTTAAACTCAGCACTGGGGAAGCCAGTGCCTCTGAACCCTGACGCCACACTGGACTCGCCTGAGGCTGTTATGGAAAACACTGATGTTCAGTTTCCATACAGACCACTTGGATCAGAATCTCCAGAGCACAGGCACTGGCCATATTTTTAACGTTCCCTGAGTTATTCTAATTTACAGCCAGGGTGGAGAACACAAGTATAGTCCTCTGTACCCCACCCAGTTTTATCACATGCAAAATGACAGTAATATCTTCCTTTTTAACAGCATGTGAGTTACTGTGAGAGACCAATAAAATAGTATATGTGAAAGTACATGGAGGGGCGCCTGGCTGGCTCAGTCAGTGGAGCATATGACTCTTGATCTCGGGGTCCTGAGTTCAAGCCCCATGTTGGGTGTGGAGCCTACTTAAAAAAAAATAAAAAGAAAGTGCACAGAGGGTGTGCCTGGGTGGCTCAGTAGTTGAGCGTCTGCCTTTGGCTCAGGTCATGATCCCAGGGTCCTGGGATCAAGCCCCGCATCGGGCTCCCTGCTCCGCGGGAAGCCTGCTTCTCCCTCTCCCACTACCCCTGCTTGTGTTCCCTCTCTCGCTGTGTCTCTCTCTGTCAAAAAAAAAAAAAAAAAAAAAAATCTTTAAAAATGTTTACTTCTTGGACTGGTCATTAATTTGTTGCATACTAAATATGACCCAGAATCATATAAATTCCTTGGTGATAGTCAAAGGTGACTAACTGCTTGTCATTAGCCCAGATCAAATCAGCATTGATATTGAGAAGCCCAAACTAATGAGTCTTTAGTTTACTTAATTACAAAAATTACAAGCGTCTATACATATAAGCATTACACACATAAGCATTACACATATAGCTGTCATAGAAACACATGGTACAAATTGTAGCTAAGGTTAAGTTGGGCTGCCCAAGGAAAAGAAGGAAGAAGGCTCACATTTATTGATCACCTTTTGTGAACTAAGCACTTTTATGTATACCATCTTTATTCATGGAAAGATTAACCTACCATAGTATTTTGAAACATTAAGTCATGAAATCAGTTCAATGGGACATGACCAGTACTTCCTGGAAGAAGAATAAAAGTATAGGGCGCCTGGGTGGCTCAGTTGGTTAAGCGACTGCCTTCGGCTCAGGTCATGATCCTGGAGTCCCGGGATCGAGTCCCGCATCGGGCTCCCTGCTCAGCGGGGAGTCTGCTTCTCCCTCTGACCCTCCCCTCTCTCATGTGCTCTCTCTGTCTCATTCTCTCTCTCTCAAATAAATAAATAAAATCTTTAAAAAAAAAAAAAAAGAAGAATAAAAGTATAAGAGTGCAAGAGAAAAAGGGGTGGGGGGACAAAGAGATCCAGGAAGGTATTGAAACACCTTGTCTCTAGGTATTCAAGTTGGAAGGGCCTGCTCTGAACAGAAGCACTGTTCTTTTGAGAACCATTTTGAAAAACCTTGTTATGAGGGAAAAATTAAAATATACACAAACCTTAAATCCCTCTCTCACAATGTTTAGGCAGGCATTCGATCCACATAAGGGTAGGTGACCAAAGTGTTTACCAAAGTTTTAGGTTCTCAGATGCCCAGTAACTTCAGCCTTGTCTAAGAAATTGATACGGAAATTCTGAAGGCAACTCTTTGCCCTACCCCACCCCCATTTAAACACACACACACACCCCACTAATTTCAAAGCTTCCATGTTTCTTTGTGTAGCTCTAAATACAAAGGCTGAATTTGCCTTTGATATTTGGAAAAAAGACCTTGGGCTTTACAAATGTAAAACCAAGATTTCATTCTGGAATAGGGAAGGAGTGAAACAATTCTGCTTGAGATGACACTGGAAAGGCAAACCTCATTAAGGAGCTTAGACTGAATCCTAATGGAGTGAGGAGCCATTGAAGTCTTTAAGAGGTGACATGATCAGATTAATGTTTTCAAAGATCACTCCAGTGAACTGAGTTGAGGATTTCTTTTTTTTAAGATTTATTTATTTGAGAGAGAGAGAGAGAGCGCGTGCACACACACACACACACACAAGCAGTAGGGAGGGGCAGAGGGAGAACCAGACTCCCCAATGAGCAGGAAGCCTGATCCCAAAACCCTGGGATCATGACCTGAGCCAAAGGCAGATGCTTAACTGACTGAGCCACCCAGGCACCCCAGGTTGAGGATTTCTATGGGAGGCTATCCATTGCCATGGGTGAACCTGCCTATAGGCAGCAGCCTCAGGAAAAAGACCTCTGCTCCCAGGTATCTTCTACCTGCCACACTAAAGAGCTATCATGTCACATTATGCATATTTGAGAGCAGTATCACAAAAGATTGGAATTCTCATTTAGGCTATGATTTAATAGTAATTGTTTAGTAATATTGTTCTAGCACTAAACCATGTAGTCTTAGAATCATCAATTATAGCAGCACCTGGGTGGCTCAGTTGTTGAGCATCTGCCTTCAGCTCGGGTCGTGATCCCGGGGTCCTGGGATTGAGCCCCGTGTTGGGCTCCCTGCTCGGCCGGCTCCCTGCTTGGCGAGAAGCCTGCTTCTCCCTCTCCCGCTCCCCCTGCTTGTGCTCCCTCTCTCACTGTGTCTCTCTCTGTCAAATAAATAAAATCTTTAAAAAAAAAAAAAAGAATCATCAATTATAAAGACAATGCTCTTGGGGCACCTGGCTAGCTCAGTCAACTCTTGATCTTGGGGTCGTGAGTTCAAGCCCCACGTTGGGTGTAGCACTTACGTTAAAAAGTACAAATAAATAAATAAATAAACCTTAAAAAAAAAGACAATGCTCTTGTAGCAGTGTTTTATAACTGAAAGACTGAAACAGAATTAAAATTTATTGTTATTTAATAAGTTTAATTTTACACTTGACATCAGGAAAATGCCATAATGAGATGCAGTGATATATTACGTTAGTTTTTGCAGGCTAATGAGAACAGGACAAGGGCTGACATGTGAATATGCATTTGTGTCAAATGAAGGCTGCGTGACGTCACAGCAGACAATGCAAAAGCAAGTTTCACAGTGGTCCACATGTTCCAAGTCCAATAAAAAATGGAAGTTTCTAAAGAAAATTGAATAATGGTCAATCATTTTTTTTTATTTTGGCAGGGGAAGGGGTAGAGTGAGAGGGAGAGAGAGAATCTTTTTTTTTTTTTTTTTTTTTGGAGAGAGAGAATCTTAAGCAGGCTCCAAAGGGGCTCAATCTCAGGACCCTAAGATCATGACCTGAACTGAAATCAAGAGTTGGATGCCTAACCAACTGAGCCACCCAGACATTGCCCCCCACCTTTTTTATGGTCATTCATTTTTAAAGTTATGTGAATGAGTCATTTGAACGTTTACTTATTTCCTTTAATAATCTAATAGAAAGTTCTGGGCTAAAATTAGACATTTTTTCCCAACATCTTCGATATTGAACTTGAAGTCCAGATATGATTTCCTGTTACCAATTCTAGCAATAATTGTCATATATTTACATTTGATTCAGATTAAAGTGACACTAAGTTAACTGTAAGGGAACAAGACAGTTTTATGAAAATATTAAGTGACATCTCATTAAATTGACTTTAGGAGAACACTCTCTGGCAAAGATTTGTAAAGTATTAAGTCTGATTATCCCAAACAAGTAAACAAACATTGAAACTATTAATATCATTTTGTATTTTTGGTGTGGTAAACTTATATGAACAGGCACTGTCTGCATGTGTTAACACTATTGAAAATAAATTACACTAGGAGATTAATTAAAGAACCTAAACTGGGCCATATTTTTCTACTTTTCTCCAACATTGGTGATTGTAGCTCAGCAAACATCATTCATTAATGTGAACTGTTTTGAGTTTATAGTTATGTAATTTATAAGTTTATTCTGATTTTGTCTTATAAGCACTATAAGCACAAGAAGGTTATAAATAATTTATGCATTGAAGTAACTTTTGATAAAAATAACATGTCAACATTGAGGAGGAGGCTCTTTTCTGTGTAAAACAGAATGAACAAAATCAAAAGGTGGAACGAACATTAATCATTTTAAGAAATACTGTTCTACCAAATGCTCCTTCTTGCTTAAAATAGATTAAATTGGGTTTGTCACCCACATCCAGGAAAATCCTAATCAATATACTACCTCTAGAGTTGTAAGAAACAGATGCAAACCATAGTTATGGTCTCAATACAAATGTGAGATATTGCCTACACAAAATAGATGCTTAAGAAGAGCTTTCTAAATAGCTAGGAGACGCAAAATAAGATAATAAAAATAACATTGTAATAGTCCGAAGATTGGCCCAATAGCCATGTAAGTAATGATTTTGAGTCTTTAAATCAAATTCTAATTTTTAAAATGATGAATACATCCTTATTGTATAATCTTCTGTAAATAGAAGAATATATAGAAAAAGCGAAAGAAAATCCTACTCCCCAACCCAAAAGACTGTTAATGGTTTGATGTCTATTCTTCCAGATCTTTTTTTATGTATTTAGATGCAGGGCTCTATCCCAGAGCCCTGGGATCATGACCTGAGCCGATGGCAGATGCTTAACCAACTGAGCCACCCAGGCACCCCATTGTTACTATTTTTTAACAGGATTTTGTTATTTTTTTTTTAACCTGCAGCCATGCTTCTGTCCTTTGGTGGCAACAGTAAGAGTGAAGATCTCTTAGTCCCAAAGCAGTACCTTGTCTTTTAGGATGTAAGTTTATAAATAGCCAAAAAACAAACAAAAATATTGATGGAAATGCTAAATTTCAGTTAGGGGATTGTGAAAATAATGGTATTTTTTCCCTATCTATATTAGTTTCCTTGGTGTATTAGTTTCATAGGGTTGCCAAAATACCACATACTGGGTAGCTTAAACGATAGAAATTTATTTTCTGGGGCGCCTGGGTGGCTCAGTCGGTAAAGCGTCTATCTTCAGCTCGGGTCATGATCCCAGGGTCCTGGGATCAAGTCCTGTGTCGGGCTCCCTGCTGAGCGGGAAGCCTGTTTCTCCCTCTCCCTCTGTTGCTCCCTCTGCTTGTGCTCTCTCTCTGTCAAATAAATAAAATCTTTAAAAAAAAGAAAAGAAATTTATTTTCTTACAGTTCTGGAGGCTAGAAGTCAGAGATCAAGATGTCAGCAGGAGTGGTTCCTTCTGGAGGTTCTGAGTGAGAATCTGTTCCATGTCCCTTTCCTAGTTTCTGGTGGTTGCTCCCAATCCTTGGCTTCCAGCTGCATCAGCCCAATCTTATCACATGATGCTTTCCCTGTGCATCTCTGTGCCCAAATTTCCCTCTATATATAAGGACACCAGTCATATTGGATTTAGGGCACACTCAAATCCAGTATGACCTCAACTGAATAACATCTGCAAAGACCTCATTTCCAAATTCATAGGTTCTAGGTAGACATGAATTTTGGTGGGGGGAGACACTATTCAACCCAATATACTATCTAAGTTCACAGACTCCTGGTTTAATGGAATCTGTACTAAGTCTAAAAGAGAGAAATAATGAAAAATGCTAATGGTTTTTGTGTGAAATTATGGATTTTTTCTTCTTATCTCTATTTTCAGAATGTTCTAGAATATGATTTTATTACTTTTAGAATAAAAATAAAGAAATGATGATATATTATTGATTTTAAGCATTGGCAACTTTTTAGGTAATAAAATTGCCTTTGAATTTGGCCTTGGATAATTTTATTGGCGTAAAAGCACAGAGACCTGGGCAGGTAAAAGGGGTCAGGCTCCTGGTTTATATATCTGTGAAGTTACAGATTAACCTGAAAAGTCTCTCCCAAGGAAAAACATACAGTCACGTTTAATTCTTTTAGTGTAAAAAGAATACGTACAAAGTCTCATAGATTTAAGGGATCCTTGGATAAATACAAACTACAAATGCCACATAACAATGAAATTTTAAAACACTAGTAAAGATACCTCATTAAAAAGAGGAATGGACCGCTTTATTTGTGGCCATCGAATTTTTGACAAGGGTGTCAAGTACATTCAATGCAGAAATAGTCTTAACAAATGGTGCTTAGACAACTGGATTTCCACAAGTTGGACTTCAACCTCAGACCTATATATAAATATAAACCCAAAATGGATCACTGACCTAAATATAAGTTCTACAACCATAAAACTATTACAAGAAAACATAGAGATGAATCTTCATGATCTTGGCTTTGGCAAGAGAAGCTTAGATACGACACCGAAAGCATAAGTAACAAAAGATAAAACAGATAAACTGGAGGTCATCAAAATTTAAAACATATGCATCCAGGAATGTTATTGAAAAAGTAAAAAGAAGGGGCGCCTGGGTGTCTCAGTCGGTTAGGCAGCTGCCTTTGGCTCAGGTCATGATCCCAGAGTCCAGGGATCTAGCCCTGCATCGGGCTCCCTGCTCAGCGGGGAGTCTGCTTCTCCCTCTCCCTCTGCTCCTCTCCCGACTTGTGCTCTCTCTCTCTCTTGCTCAATCTCTCAAATAAATAAACTCTTAAAAAAAAAAAAAAAGAAAGTAAAAAGACAACCTACAGAATAGGAGAAAATATTTGCAAAGCATGTATCTGAGGAGGGTTTAATATGATGAATATATAAAGAACTCCTAAACTCAACGAAAAGACAACCCAATTGAAAAATGGGCAAAGGATCTGAATAGACACTTCTCCAAAGAACAGCCAATAAGCACGTGAAAAGATGCTTGATAACACTATGATTAGGGAAATGCAAATCAAAACCACATAAGATACCACTTCACATTCCCTATGATAGCTAAAATAAAAAAGATAGACAACAGGGGCACTTGGGTGGCTCAGTCAGTTAAGCCTCCGACTCTTGGTTTCGGCTCAGGTCATGATCTCAGGGTCATGAGATCCAGCCCCACATCAGCTCCGTGCTCAGTGGGGAGCCTGCTTGAGATTCTCTCTCCCTCTCCCTCTGCCCCTCCACCCTGCCCTGCACAGTCTCTCTCTCTCTCAAATAATCTTTTTTTTTTTTTTTTTTTTCCAATGTAGACAGGGGCACCTGGGTGGCTCAGTCAGTTAAACATCTGCCTTCAGCTCAGGTCATCATCTCAGGGTCCTGGGATCAAGCCCCAACTCTTGATAAATATGTACCCACTTAAAAACCTATTAAAAGTCTGCTTCTCCCTCTCCCTCTACTCCTCCCTGCCCCCAGCTCATGATCTCTCTCTCTCTCTCTCAAATAAATAAAATCTTTTTTTTTTTAAGGTAGACAATTTAAAAAAAGGTAGACAATAATAAGTGTTGACAAGAATGTAGAGAGATTAAAACCCTTGTACACGGCTAGTAGGATTGTAAAATGGTACAACCACCTTGGAGAAGTTTGAGAGTTTCTCCAAGTGTTAAACATAGAGTTTCCAGATGACTCAAATCTTATCCTTGATATAAACCTAAGAGAACTGAAAACATACGTCCACACAAAAAAAATGGTACACAAATATCCATAACAGCATTATTCATAATAGCCAAAAAATGTAAACACAAATGTCCATCAGTGGATGAATGGAAAACGAAAATAAGGTATATCCATCAGTACAATGGAATATTATTCAGCCATTAAAAAATGAAGTACTAATACATGCTACATCACGAATGAACCTTGAAAGCATTATGTGAAGTTGAAAGAAGCCAGACACAAAAAGCCACATATTAGAGGCACCTGGCTGGCTCAGTCTGTGGAGTATGTGACTCTTGATCTTGCAGTTGTAGGTTCAAGTCCCATGTTGGGTATAGAGATTACTTAAAAATAAAATCTTAAAAAAAAAACAAAAACCCACATACTGTATGACTCCATTTATATGAAATGTCCAGAATAGGCAAATCCATAGTGACCAAAAATAGATTAGTGGTTACCAGGGCCTGGGGGAAGAAAGGAATGGGGAATAACTGTTAGTAAGTATGGGTTTTCTCAATGGAGTGATGAAATGTTCTGGAATTAGATAGTGGTGACAGCTGCATAACCCTATGAGTATACTAAAATCCACTTTATTAAAGGGTGATTTTTATGTTGCATAAGCTACATATCAATAAAGAGCCCATAAGAAATCAAGATGTTTGATAAATGTCAGTTTTATCTATTAAATGTCATGTTTTATGGTAATTAAATTTTCACTAAAAATGTAAATTTAGCTGTTTGACACATTTTTGTACTTCATGGAAGAATTATACTAGCAAACATAGTATGGTTGACTCATTCTTAAGAGGTCCTACATAGCATAAAAAGCTTACCTACATAAATTTTTGTATATTCTCACATTAAAAAACCACACACACAGGGGCACCTGGCTGGCTCAGTCAGAAGAGCATGGAACTCTTGATCTCAGGGGTAGTGAGTTGGAGCCCTACGTTGGGTGTAGAAATTACTAGAAAAAACAAATTTAAAAAACCCCACATAGACAATAAAGACAGTCTGATAGCTGGAGCTATCAGCAGAGCTGTCAGCTTCCCTGGGATAAATAAAATGGATAAACTTGACCCTGAGAGTGAGATTAGCATGCCAGAGGGTTTGGGAAAGGGCACTTGGGATCAACACCATGGAGAGGAGGGGAAGGAAGCAGGATAGAGGAGGGGGAGAAGGTGGACTGTGATGAAGTCTCAAGGTTGGTCCCAGGGGACCCCATAGGAAACTCTAAAGCTGGATGGCCCTTCAGCATTGTCCCGAGTTGGGGCAAGGAGGCTGGGCCCTTTATATCTCCATCTTGATTAGTCCCTGGATGCAGGATGCCTGGGGAAGGCAAATAGCTCTTTTCATTCAAGTAACTCCTAAAGGAACTGACAGCGGAGGGCTTCTTGCTGGTGGTACTCCCAATGACTATAGGATTTAGTGCATTCCTAAAGGGGGCCCTGGATGGTGCATCACTGCCTCCACAACCTATGCTAAAATGCTTAGGAAGAAAACTAGCACTTACCAAGAACTATGTACCAACCACTTTCATAGACATTATCCCATTCAATCTCATAACCAGTGGTTACTCAATCTCAAGGCCACATACTTAATGATGTTAGTGGGAGAAGGAGCCATATCTGACTCCAAAGCTCTTTCCTCCATATCAAATTTGCCAAGGGGCTCTGAAAATTGGATATTTCAGAAATATTTATTGATCCATGTCTTAAAATTGACATCTTCAGGGCACCTGAGTGGCTCAGTGGGTTAAGCATCTGCCTTAGGCTCAGGTCATGATCCCAGGGTCCTGGGATGGAGCCCCGCATCGGGCTCCATGCTCAGCGGGAAGCCTGCTTCTCCCTCTCCCTCTGCCTGCCGCTCCCCCTGCTTGTGCTCTCTCTCTCTGTCAAATAAATAACATCTTTTTAAAAAATTGACATCTTCTTGGGGTACCTGGCTGGCTCAGTGGGTGGAGTGGGTGACTCTTGCTCTCAGGGTTGTGAGTTCGAGCCCCACATTGGGTATAGAGATTACTTAAAAATAGAATCTTTAAAAAACCGACATCTCCTCAACATCTATTATGTACCAGGTGCTGGGAAATTATAGAAAAAAAGACAAAATGTCTGCCACAGAATTAACAGCCCACATGAGGTCAAGAATATAGAGACAGGGGCGCCTGGGTGGCTCAGTTGGTTAAGCGACTGCCTTCGGCTCAGGTCATGATCCTGGAGTCCCGGGATCGAGTCCCGCATCGGGCTCCCTGCTTGGCAGGGAGTCTGCTTCTCCCTCTGACCCTCCTCCCTCTCATGCTCTCTGTCTCTCATTCTCTCTCTCTCAAATAAGTAAATAAAATCTTTAAAAAAAAAAAAGAATATAGAGACAAATCAGCATGTCCTTCATTTTTCTTTAACCATATTCAGCTGACTGGGTGCAGGAGCAGAGTGGTGGAGAGTTGAACTCAACTGGGATTGAAGTTTTGCCAGATGAGTACTATAAGGCAAGAGAGGTTCAAGGAAATTGAGAGAATATTCATGAAAATGTATTATTTTTAGCTTATTTACTTTGCTGTCAACTATATTCAATAGTAGAAAGAATAATATAATGAACCCCCATGAGTCCATCACCCAAATCCAACAATAAAAAACATTTTACAATCTTCTTTCATCTATTCCTCCACACACTTTCTCTTCAAGAATTTTTTTTTAAGATTTTATTTTTAAGTAATTTCTACACCCAACATGGGGCTCACAACCTTGAGATCCAGAGTCATATGCTCCACGGACTGAGCCAGGCAGGCACCCTTCTCTTTAAGAACTTTAAAGCAAATCCCAGACATCATACCAGTTCACCCATAAATACTTTGCGATGTATCTCTAAGTTCTTTTTTTAAAGGACTTTTAAAAACCATAATCACAATGCCTTTCTCACATATGACTAACAATAATGCTTCAATCTTAACTAATTCTCAGTCTATATTCAAATTTTGCAAAGAAATGATAATGATTGGCAATGAACTTAAGCTGGCTAGGGAGAGAAAGAATAAGGGAGGCTCTGGAGTTAGGGACCATGGAAATGTGGCTAGATCAATAGATTGAAGGTCCTGGCGGGTGGGCACATTATTGGAGTTAGAAGCCCACAGGGAGTGAACTGGGGGAATTGGGGGTAGTCCCACTTTCATTTGCGTCTATGGCTCCATCACAACAGTCTTCTTTTCCAGTTGATTAGGTGAGACAAACTCCTTCCAATCTGATCTCTTTCCCACAATCTCATCTATTTTATCGCCAGCACCTGATAATCTCGGGAGGCTCTGCAGACTAAATTAGGTCCTCCTTGTATACACTTGGTACTTCTTCGGAGCACTTTTTTTTTTTTTTTTTTAAGATTTTATTTATTTATCTGACAGAGAGACAGCGAGAGAGGAAACACAAGCAGGAGGAGTGGGAGAGGGAGAAGCAGGCTTCCCACCGAGCAGGGAGCCCGATGCGGGGCTCGATCCCATGACCCTGGGATCATGACCTGAGCCGAAGGCAGGCGCCTAACGACTGAGCCACCCAGGCGCCCCCTTCGGAGCACTTCTAATCATAATCTCAAAACTATAGGAACACGTATTTGTTTGAGGTCTAACTCCATTAAGACCTGTCTCCTTTGTTCACTGCTGTCACTGCCAACGCCTAGCACAGCGTCAGTAGGGCACACTCCGTAAATTCTTGTTGGACAAAGGAGGGAGGGTGTTCAATAATGCCAAATGCCAGACTTCTAAACCCACCTGTAACACGGCCTCTAAGAAAGCTTCTAAATTATTTACTCTTAAGTGACGGTCGCCATTTCTTCACTTGTAAAAGGATATAACTTAGGAGGGCCAGATCGGTTAATTAAGACTAAATTTGGCCCCTCATCCCTGTCGAATTTGGAGAAACTGCACTCTAAAAATCCCCTATCAGCCCAAATACGATAGTGCATAAAGAAAACGATTAACCTAGGTTTAAACACCAGGGCCTCCCGTGGTAGTTCGCCTCGTTCTAAAATGAGGTTTTACCTCGTTCTAAGATGGCCACGAAGGGGGGGCCCCGCGGTCAGCTTCTCTGAGTCGCGTGGGCCAACGCGCGGGACCGCGACTCAGAGGAGGATCTTAACCGCGCAGAACGGAAGTTCCTGAGCCTTCAAATCCGCGGGGAAGCAACTCGGCAATGGACCAAGATGGCGGCGCCCAGTGAGGGGCAAGCGTTTGCCGCGGGCGTTGAAAAGAATTGGGGTGCGGTTGTTCGCTCCCCAGAGGGGACTCCCCAAAAAGTCCGGCAGCTGATAGATGAGGGGATTGCCCCGGAGGAGGGAGGCGCGGAAGCGTGAGTTCGCGAGTCCACCCTGGGTCCGGCGCCGGCGGATTGGAGAGGGTTTGGGGAACGCAGGCCTGGGGGGGGGAGGGGGATCCCCTGGGTTGGCAACTCGGTTGGTGGGGTTGGCTACGTCAGGGGTTGTGAAAGAGAATGGGTTTGCTACGTTCACTCGGCTTTAATCTTATCGGGATGTACTGCATTCCGTACCACGGGCGGATTTTTGCCACTAGACAGGTTTTGGAGGGAAGGAAAAAAAAGAGAACCGCTAACTGAATATGCACCTGACATCTCAGTTGGGTTTCTTAACCTTTTCTTGAGCCTTAGACACCTTTGGCAGCCGGGTAAAGCTTATGAACCCCTTCTCAGAATATTTTTAAGTGCCTGAAGTAAATTACATAGGATTATAAAGAAAAACAACAATTACGTTGGAATGCAGTTATCAAGAGAGTAAAATTTAAAAAGTGATGCAGTGGGGTGCCTGGGTGGCTTAGTCGGTTAGGCGTCTGCCTTCCGCTGGGGTGGTGGTCCCAGGGTCTTGGGATCAAGCCCCGTATGGGGCTCCTTGTTCGGAGGGGAGCCTGCTTCTCCCTCTTCCTCTGCCCCTCCCCCTGGTTGTGCGCTCTCTCCCTCTCTCTCAAATAAAATCTTTTTTTAAAAAAAGTGATGCAGTAACATGGTTCATTATTAGAGAGTTAATTAACATCTAGTAATGTCTGGTATCTACCATAATTCTGAAGTAATCATAAACATAAGTGATATTTCAAAACGTGTCAAAATAATGTGGTGACAAAATAGCTGATTTCCATTGGTGACAAATTCACAGGTACTGCTGATGCTACTATATTTTGTGGGGTTTTTTTTTATTACCTTCATTCATAATTGAAGGAAATGCTAAATTTCAGTTAGAAGTTAGTAAAATGTTACTTTTTTCTCATCCAAGTTTATGGATCCTCTCAATTTCTTTCAAGAACCACACTTCCCCTGAGGCTCTCTGATTCTCTGAGAAAGAGTCTTTGAGTTTATTTCTTTCGAGTTATAATAGTTGGTGTCACCCTATTTTTATTAAAATGACTTTTTTCCTCAGCAGTTCCTCCGCTACCCCTCCCACACGCTGCTGAAATACCTTTTGCTGAAAATAAGATAATTGTTTTGTTGGGTTTTTTCTCCCTGAATTTTTTTCATGAAATTGCCTGAAGATCTTTAATGTTTTTTTTAAGGTTTTATTTAGTTATGTGACAGAGAGAGCACAAGCAGGGGGCGTGGCAGGGAGAGGGAGAAGCAGGCTCCCCTCAGAGCAGAGAGCCCAATCCGGGGGAATCCCATGACTCTTAACCAACTGAGCCACCCAGGCACCCCTGGAGATCTTTACTTTGATTTGAATTTTCAAATTAGTTCTTTTTTGGGAGAGTGGATATCAAGAGTCGACCCAGGTAGAAATATCAAAATTATTTTCCCTGTGTTAAAAAGAGTTAAATTTCTAAGGTGGTTCAAATTGTCTAGTGCATAGAAGCCTTGAGTCTAATTTTGTGTTTACTTAAGTTGTGTGAAATACTATTGGAGAAACAGTGCGTGAGCTAGAACAGTTTGCCGGTATAGGATTAGTAGGTATGGCCAAACTGTAAAGAGATTTGAATGCCAGACTGAAGAATTTGGATTCTATTTAGTAAGTATTGTGAAACCATTGATAATTTTAAGCAGAGGAATGACATAACAAATGATTTTTAGAAAGGTTAAAATCCAGCATGGCGTGATTGATGCTATGATGTGCTGAGAATTGAGAAGCAAAATATTTGGGCAAAGTGATGCTGTGGAAGTATTATCAAGAGTTCTGCCACTTTCTTTTAGGAAGGACACATCTGCCACATTCCAGTCAGTTAATGGGTCGCCCCAAGCAGAACAGCCGCCATTGGAATCTACAAGCAAAGAAGCCTTCTTTAGCAGAGTGGAAACATTTTCTATATCCTTTTTTATTAGGTCATGTGAGCTGCACTTTCTCCCTGCTCCTGGAACTGTTACTTTTCCACTTACTCTGATGTTTTAAATTTAAGAATTAAACTTGGTAAGGGGCGACTGGCTGGCCCAGTTGGTAGAGCACGTGACTCTTAATCTTAGGGTCGTGAGTTCAAGTCCCATGTTGGGCATGGAGCCTAGTTAAAATTTTTTTAATAAGTAGATTTGGTAGGAAATTTTATGGGAAAATTAGCATCAAAGAATGTTGTTCCTCAAAGGGATGTTTGAGATGACCTGACATCACTTCTTGACTTTTTGGCTAAGATCAAATGTTGAGATGACCTGACCTTTTTTTTTTTTTCCTGACCTTTTCTTTTCACAGAAGAAAACACTAAGAGCTTGAGAGGAGAAGAAACAATAACGAACACTTGTATGTAGCATATTTTCACATATATTATCACATTTGATCTTCACCTTAAACCCATGAAAATAGGTATTATTATTATACTCATTTACAGAAGAGGAAACAGTTTCAGGTAGGTTATGTGACTTGCCTCTGGTCAACCTGCTAGCAAATGGCAGAGTCAGGATTACACCGTAAGGCTATTGGTACCCAAACCTAATGTTTTTTGAGACTGCCTACTACCCTTCCTGTCTCTTTCTAGACTTTCCTCTGTATATTATCTATTATTACATAACGAACTACAGTACGACTTAGTGGCTTAAAACAACCAACCACTTAGGTCACAATTTCTGTGGGTCAGGAATGTGGGCCCAGCTTGGTTGGGTCCTCTAGCTTAGGGTCTCTCACAGGCTACAATCAAGGTGGCAGCTGACCTCCAAGTCATCTCCAGGCTCCCCTAGGAAAAGATGCACTTCCAAGCTCACTCACATGGCTATTGGATTGAGGGCTTCCAGTCTGTACTGGCTATTGGCTAGAGCCCTCCCTACGTTCCTTGCAACATGGGCCTCTCCACACGGACAGTTCACAGCATGGCAGCTGGCTTCCATCAGAGTGAGCAAGTGAAAGAGAGCAAGAAAGAAGCTAGACTCTTTTTGTGACCTAATCTCAGAGGTGACATCCTATCACTTTTGCCCTTTTCTATTCATTAGAGTGATTTTTTTAAAAATATAAAACAGGGGCGCCTGGGTGGCTCAGTCGTTAAGTGTCTGCCTTCAGCTCAGGTCATGATCCCAGGGTCCTGGGATCGAGCCCCACTTCGGGCTCCCTGCTCCATGGGAAGCCTGCGTCTCCCTCTCCCACTCCCCCTGCTTGTGTTCCCTCACTCGCTGTGTCTCTCTGTCAAATAAATAAATAAAATCTTAAAAAAAAAAAACATATATATATATATATATAAAACAATTATAGACTTGCAGACTTTGTTACACAGGTCATAAAGAACTTCCTTTCTGAGCTACTTGTAAGTAAGTTGCCAAAGTGATGATACTCACTACCCCCAAATATTTCCTACAAACAAGGATTTTTTCCTACATAACTGCAATGCGGCCATCAAAATCAGGAAATTTCACCTAATAAATTACTACCATCTAACCCTCAGACCCTAATCATTTTAACAGTTGTCCTAATAATATTCTTTATAACAAAAGGAGCCAGTTGAGATTCGTGTTTTTCCTTGAATTTCATGATCATGATACTTTCGAAGATGACAGACCAGTTGTTTTTCAGAGTGTACCTCAATTCACATCTGTCTGATGTTTCCTTATAGTTAGATTCAGGTAGTGTAGTAGCCTCCTAGAATGGTGCTGTGTCCTCACTGCATCTTGTCAGGTGGCACAATGATTTTGATTTATCCCTTTCCTGGCGATTCCTTTGATCACTTGATTCAGGGAGTGTCTGTCCATCTTTTCCATTGTAAAGTAACTCTCTTCTTTCTTTGTAATTAAAGTGTTTTGTGCAGAGGTGCTTTGAAACTATGCAAATATCCCATTCCTCATCAAACTTTATTAAGTAGTAATTTATTCATAGCAGCCTGGGCTGCTTTTTTTATTCAGTGGGTTATAATCCATTACTATCATGATATATTTTGATACTCTGGTTATCCCTGATTTGGTGAGTGGGGAGCCCATGGAGATTTCTTTACACCCTTCTTGGCTTCAACACCTCAAGTTGAGCAGCCCCTTTTTACCCACTTTGGGTTCTGACACCTGGCACTGAGCTGCCTCCCCTCACCATCCTGGCTGTCCTCCTTGCTCACCATCTGATAGCTTTAGGAATAAATTGCTCAGGAAGAGGAAGGTATTTGAATCCTGCTGCTGCTCCTTGGACTAATTCCTGATTTTGCTGCAGTATTTAGAACCGTTTTCTTTGGGTCTTTTTGTTTTCATGGATATGAATTGATCACCACTTCGGATATGACAATCGTTTATTTAACACAGCTAGTTAAGTAATTCTATTACTTTTATTTTTATTTTATTTACTTATTTACTTACTATTTTTTTAAGTAGACTCCATGCCCAGCTTGGAGCCCTTTAACGTTTATGTCTAAATTCTGTTTTCTGGGGCGCCTGGGTGGCTCAGTTGGTTAAGCGACTGCCTTCGGCTCAGGTCATGATCCTGGAGTCCCGGGATCAAGTCCCGCATCGGGCTCCCTGCTCGGCGGGGAGTCTGCTTCTCCCTCTGACCCTACCCCCTCCTGTGCTCTCTCTCTCTCAAATAAATAAAAAAAGAACTGCTTTTAAAAAAATAAATACTGGGCGCCTGGGTGGCTCAGTCGTTAAGCGTCTGCCTTCGGCTCAGGTCATGATCCCAGGGTCCTGGGATCGAGTCCCATATCGGGCTCCCTGCTCGGCGGGAAGCCCGCTTCTCCTTCTTCTACTCCCCCTGCTTGTGTTCCTGCTCTCGCTATCTCTCTCTCTGTCAAATAAATAAATAAAATCTTTAATAAATAAATAAATACATACATACATACATACATACATACATACATACTGTTTTCTAGCCTTCAGGCCCTCTTTTGCTGATTTGGAGTATTTTCAAATTCCCATATTTTAAACATAAAATACACAGGGCTTTGTAGAGAAAAAGTTAATAATTTTTGCCCCTCTGGTTATTATTCAAATGACTTTCATTATTCTGTGAAGTATGTGTGCTTTAAAAATAGTTTTTTCAAACTTTTCTTATTGCTTTTCCTCTTAATCTGTTTATTCCTGTATATATAAAAGAATGAGTTAAAGTTTTAATTTCTGACTTACTCATTTTAATATAATTGCAGCGTTGTTTTTCTTAATGTGAATACTCTCTGAAATGGGCAGGTAAGCCCTCCGAGCTGTCTCCACTTGTCTGTGCAAAATACGGCTGGGTCACAGTTGAATGTGATATGCTCAAGTGCTCCAGCTGCCAGGCTTTTCTCTGTGCCAGTTTACAACCAGCTTTTGATTTTGACCGATGTAAGTATAAAGTACAAATTACATTTTCCTCCACGTTCACAGATATATTAGACCAGTTTTTCTAAAAAGACCAGTCACCTGTGTTTGATCAAAGAATGTGTAGTGTTACATGGAGCAAGGTGAATTTGTGATCGTCTTCATCTTAATTATTAGCTTCAGTTACTACTTTTTTAAAAAACTAAGCTATTTTAGAGTGAACCTGACTTTATGCATTCTGGGAAACTAACAGCAGGGTATGTTTACTTTATGGTTCCAAAATGTATACTTAGACAAAGAGACAAGGCACTTTAATGAAGCCTGTTGCTTCGAAATGCCCTGCCTTGTAAGACACATATTATCTCCTTTGTTATTGATCTTAGGATCTTGATTTAGAACTTGTTTTGTGAAAAATATTAAGATGATATAGTTGCTAATATTTTCATGGCTTTTAAAATTATCTTCGTCACTTTTATTTTTAATTCTGTCTATACTCTTAAAGGTTCTTGGCCATTCGATTTTAATCTATCTAGTGTTCTCTAAGGCATTACTCCATATGTGGGTTTCAGATAAGGACCGATGTGCTGAGCTGAAGAAAGCCTTGTGCACCGCCCACGAGAAGTTCTGTTTCTGGCCAGACAGCCCCTCCCCAGGTACTCATTTCCAAGATATCCCATTTACCATCTCTTCTTCTAGTATTGTCTATTTCTTTGTGAAAATCTAGTCTTGGAGGTTTCTGTTCTTCCTTTCTATTTGTGCTTTTCAAGAAGAACTTACATTCGTCCACTTGTTAGGTTATTACTTAACTTTATTACAGGCATTCAACATGCCAGCAGCTTAGCCATGTATACATTATCCCACTTAATTCTCACGGGGGCCCTGGGAGCTAGATTCTCAACCCATTTTTGGGGGTGAGGAAACAGAGTCAGAGATCTTAAAACCAACTGGTGAGGAGGCAAAACTATGGTTTTATCTGATTTCAAACTCTCTGCTTTTCCCACCATAGCAAACAGTCCCATGTTCTCCCCAGGCTTCCTTTGGTGCACTGATGGTGGCAGTTAAATGGGGTTCGGTTGCTAAAGCAGACTCACGGGAAGCCAGATGAGAGTGATTACAAACATATAGTTTATCACAGTGAAATGACACAATATAATAGAGCCCTGAAGCTGAAGACTGCCTGTATAAGGGCCTTGGCAGGGCGCACTCTCTTGCATCAGGGGACTTTGTGATTGTCTTCACTCTATTATTAACTTCATTCGTTACTTTTTTTTTTTAGAACTAAGCTACTTTACAGTGAGCCTGACTGTGTATTCTAGGAAACTAACATCAGGGTATGTTTTCTTTATGGTTCCAAAATAGATACTTAGGCTAAGAGACACAGGAGTTTTATGAAGCCTCACACTGTAGAATGCCCTGCCTTATAAGATACATGATAGTGCCTTTGTTACTGATCTTAGGATCTTGCTTTAGAGCTTGTTCTGTGAAAAATATTAAGATGATGTAGTTGCTAATATTCTCCTATCTTTTAAAGTTATTTTAGTTATTTTTAATCGTATCTGTACCCTTAAAGGCTCTTGGCCTTTAAGTGTTTGTATGCACAAAAAAGCCCAAAATGTAGTAACAAGTGGGATTTTTTAAAAAAAAGATTTATTTACCCATTTTAGAGAGAGAGAGAGAGAGCGCATGTCCCTGAGTGGGAAGGGGGACAGAGGGAGAGAATCTTCAAGCAGACTCCCGCCGAGTACAGAGCGTGATACAGGGCTTGATCCCACGACCCTAAGATCATGACCTGAGCTGAAATCAAGAGTCAGACACTTAACTGACTGAGTCACCCAGCACCCCAGCAAGTGGGATTTTTAAATATTTTACTGGTTGGGGCACCTGGGTGGCATAGTCAGTTGGGCGTTGGACTCTTGGTTTTGGCTCAGGTTGTGATCTCAGGGTTGTGAGATTGAGCCCTGCATCAGGCTTAGCGCTCAGCACAGAGTATGCTTGAGATTCTCTCTCCCTCTGCCCATCCCTACCCCGCTCTCTCTCTCCCTCTCTCTCAAATAAATAAATCTTTTTATCAATAAATAAATAGATAGATATTTTACTGGTCACATAGGCATATTCTTGCTGGGTAACCAGCCTCCACAGCAGAGCCTTCCAGAAGGCTCACCAAGACCGGGTGCGAAACTTCATGCCTGACCAGACATTCGTGCCACGTAGGTCTAACTTTTATTTCAGTAGGATAGCTCAGGCCAATTCCAGGGTCACGGATGCCTGGAAATATTCCATGAATGACCACTAAGAGGAAAAAAGAGATTGAAAGTGGGGGCGCCTGGGTGGCTCAGTCAGTTGGGCATCTGCCTTTGGCTCAGGTCATGATCTCAGGGTCCTGGGATCGAACACCACCTGAGCAGGGAGTCTGCTTCTCCCTCTCCCTCTGCCCCTGCTCATGGTCTCTCTCTTGCTCACTCTCAAATAAATAAATAAAATCTTTAAAAAAGAGAGAAACTGAAAGTGTCCATAGAGTGCCATTTACTGATAAGGGGAGATAGAAAGGGACTGTTGAGGAATAACATTTTTAAAGTGAAGATGATGTGTAACAAGGAGTTGCTGCTGTTGGCCTAGCTATTTCCCTGTATAGTACAACTGAACTCAGTCCCACGAGGATGTGAATCCTTCTCCCAGTGTACCCAGTCCAGGTTTTTAGGATCTGCCCAGGACCTGTTGGTGGTTCCCAACTCTTATTATACACTCTGCTTTCTTGATCCACCTACTTGCAGACCTCTTAACTCCTATCCCGACTTTTCTTTTGAGCTTGACTTATTTTCAACTACCTTCTAAACATTTTCATGTAATGTCTTGTTGTAGGTATCTGGAATTCAATATGTGCAAAACTGAAGTCTTCATTTTGTACCTAAACTTTACTTCTCTTATATTTTCTCCATCTTAAATGGTACTGACCTCCCCCTTAGTTGTCCTAGCCAGAAACCTGGATGTCCCTTTAGATGCCCTTCCCTAGCTATCATCACCACCTGGTCCTGTCCATTCTACTTCCTAAATAGATCTCAAATGTGACCTTTCAATTATACCACCCTTGGTTTGGTTCTTTCACATTCCAGAGACTTTAGTGTGAAGAGAGGAAGACTTACAACTATTTATGCTTTAATGCTTACATTTATTAAGCATATCTAATAAATACAATTTTGAAGGTAATTTTTTTCTAACATTTACCAACTAAATTAAATCCCCTTAAACATTTTAATTTATAATTATAATTTATAATTACTAATTTACTAGACTGATTATTTTGAACATATCAAACACTGAAGTAGACAAAATACATATGTTAATTATAAAACAAATTTTAACTTATGTTAAAACATTTTCATGGTGGGTTTAATTTCTTCTGTTTGCTCTTTTGCCTTCATCAATTTTTACTAGTATTTTCTTAGGATTTGTAGGAAACAGACCAAACCCTAAATTGGAAAGTGACCAGAAAGGTGTTGGGACCTGGTTTTTTCTCCTAAGTTTTGTCAAACCTGAGCCACTGGTCATCAGAACATGTTTCCTTCTTATTGTTAAACCTCACTTGATTTTTTGTTTTATTTTTAATTTTTTATTTCTTAAAGGATTTTATTTATTTATTTATTTATTTTTAGAGAGAGGGCAGAGAGCAGGGGGAGGAGCAGAGGGAGAGGGAGAAGAAGGGGGAAAGAATCTCAAGCGGACTCCCCGCTGAGCCCAACTGGGGCTTGATCTCACGACCCTGAGATCATGACCTGAGCCGAAACCAAGATTTGGACACTCAACCCACTAAGCCACCCTGGCGCCCCTTCACTTGATTTTTTAAAATCCATACCTTTTTTGTTGATTGTAGTTTTTTTATAATTGGACTTTTCTAGTAAAATGATACATCTTTTTAAATTGATGGCATATGTCTTGACATATTTGGTTACTTGCAACAACTTTTAATGGTTTGAGAATATTTAATAACATTAGAGACCAAAATCTGGTTGCTGATGATACAATAAATGGTGAACAAAGTGCTGTTTTTACTTTTGTACCTCTTAATAACAAAACTAGAAAAGAGATTTTTTTCTTTTTTTAAGCATCCTTATGATTGAGGGATAATTGACATAAAATAGACCGCACATATTTAGGTGTACAGTTTGGTAGGCAGACACTTAACGACTGAGCCACCCAGGCGCCCCCAAAAGCACATTAAAAAAAAGATTTTATTTAGGGGCGCCTGGGTAGCTCAGTCAGTTAAGCGTCTGCCTTCGGCTCAGGTCATGATCCTGGACTCCCAGGATCAAGCCCCACTTCGGGCTGCCTAGATATGCTAAGTGAACTCTTGCTCCTCCGCTCTCCAAGACTACCATTAAGAAAAGTGTGCCCAAGGGCGCCTGGGTGGCTCAGTCGTTAAGCGTCTGCCTTCGACTCAGGTCAGGATCCCAGGACCCTGGGATCGAGCCCCACATCGGGCTCCCTGCTCCGTGGGAAGCCTGCTTCTCACCTCTCCCACTCCCCCTGCTTGTGTTCCCTCTCTCGCTGTGTCTCTCTCTGTCAAATAAATAAATAAATAAATAACTTAAAAAAAAAAATCTTTATTAACTAAAATCCATAGTATACATTAGGGTTTACTCTGTGTTGTACATTCTGTGGATTTTGACAAATATATAATGACCTGTATCCACCATGACATTATCATATAGAAGTGCCTCACTGCCCTGAAAATCCCCTGTGCTCTCCCTATTCATCACTCACTCCTTCCCTCCCCCAGAATCCCTGGCAACCACTGATCATTTTACTGTCTCCATAGTTTTACTGTTTCCGGAATGTCATATAGTTAGAATCCCACAGCATGCAGCTTTTCAGACTGGTTTCTCTCACATAGCACTCTACATTTAAGGTTCCTCAGTGTCTTCTAGAGTTCATTTTTTTCGTTGCCACAGTTTGATATTATTGCATTCTATTTCATTAAAATAACTGGGTTGTAAATTAGGTAAATGATAAACTGATTTCAGAACCTAAGAAGGGGTCATAGCTGTAGTTTTAAAACTATTGCCTAAAATACAATGTTAGGTTTTTGCTGGACACAAAGGGCCAGACAGCTTGATCCCTGTCCTAGGAGCTTAGGTATTGTCGGGAAAGAAAAGTCTACATACATGAGGTATTTAGTAACAAAAGGGTAACAACAAAACAAAAGTAAAGGATCTATAAGAAACTAGGAGTTGAAGAATAGGAAGAACTTCCGAGTGCTGTAATAGAAACTCTGTAAAAGCAGGAGCTTTTGTCACTCACTGATCATGAGACCTGGGTATGTTACTTTTATATTCCTCAGATTCCTCATCTGTAAAATTTATATGATAATAATGTCAATCGTAAATTCAGTTAATTAACATATAGCGTATTATTAGTTTCAGAGGTAGAGTTCGGTGATCATCAGTTGCATGTAACACCCAGTGCTCGTGACATCATGTGCCCTCCTTACTGCCTGTCACTCATTACCCCATCCCCCACCCCCAGTCATTAAGAGTTTTATAACATTGATGTTCCTTCTCTCCATTCTTCTGTCACTGGTATCTTACAGGGATTATTACCTTAAATCACTTTAATGTCTGCTAAGCTTATTTTTTTTGCATCCCAACTGACCCCTTACAATCTCTACTCTAAATTATGCATGTTATCTATAATATCACTCTTTCAGTGGTCATGATCCCAGCATCCTGGGATCAAGTCCTGCATCGGTCTCCTTGCTCAGTGGGGAGCCTACTTCTCCCTCAGCCTGCCGCTCCCCCCTGCTTGTGCGGGCTCTCTCTGAAAAATAAAATCTTAAAAAATAAAAATTACATGAAATTAAAAAAAAAATCTTTAAGTAATTTCTCATCACATACATTAGTAAAGTCGTGGTCTAGTTACTCTCCACACTTTAACCCCACCTCCTACTCCTTTCCCCATAGGCAAACTTTGTTCCAGTCCCGTGAAACTATTTAGAATTCCGCATCTGTGCCATTCCTTTGGGCCTTTGCTTTTACACACAGTTGTTGGTCTTCTTTTTTTTTTTTTTTAAAGATTTTATTTATTTATTTGAGAGAGAGAGAGCACATGAGAGGGGATAGGGTCAGAGGACAAAGCAGACTCCCTGCCGAGCAGGGAGCCTGATGCGGGACTCGATCCAGGGACTCCAGGATCATGACCTGAGCCAAAGGCAGTCGCTTAACCAACTGAGCCACCCAGGCGCCCAGTTGTTGGTCTTCTAATTCAGCTTAGACTGACTGCTTCTGAGAAACCCTTCTTGAGAATCTTCTTTTTTTGAATATTATCACAAAAATATCATTACCGCCCCATCAAAAAAAGTCAGTAATTCTTAATACCTTCAAATATTTTATCAATTTTATCAGTACCTAGCCCCCATTGTTTTACACACATCTTTTATTTTTTACAATTTGCACCACATGATCTTCCAGTGTACTTTGTCCACAGATCGATTTGGAATGTTGCCATTGGATGAACCTGCTGTTCTTGTTAGTGAATTCCTAGATCGTTTTCAAAGCCTTTGTCACTTGGACCTCCAGCTTCCTTCCCTGAGGCCAGAGGACTTGAAAACTATGGTGAGTTTTTCTTGGCTAGCCTACAGTGGCCTTCAGTTGTCACTACCATTTGTATATGAAGCATCTCTTTAAGTGACAGAGGATTCAGATTGCTATGAAGAGAACTAGTTGTTTGTCCCTCAACTGACCTTTTCTAATCTCCACCAGAAGGGCAGCTATTGAGAGTTTAAGTAAATGGGTTCCATTGAAACTTCTAGATAGGATTCTTTAAATGGCACACATTCAGGGTGCCTGGGTGGCTCAGTTGGTTGAGCGACTGCCTTCGGCTCAGGTCATGATCCTGGAGTCCCGGGATCGAGTCCCGCATTGGGCTCCCTGCTCAGCAGGGAGTCTGCTTCTCCCTCTGACCTTCCTCCCTCTCATGTGCTCTCTCTCTCTCTCTCTCATTCTCTCTCTCAAATAAATAAATAAATCTTTAAATGGCACACATTCAATTTTATCTTGATTTGTTACTTAAACTATTTAACAGAAGATCCTGAAATGTGACTTCATATGGTTTATTGCATATCATTTCCCAAAGAAAATACTACAGGAGAAGTTAGAAACTCCCTTCTCCCCTGTGAATAGATATTAGAAATGCTCTGAAACTGAATATCTAGTACTTTGCACTTTGAAACTGAATATCTGTACTTGGAAGCTGAATATCTAGTGTCCCATTTCATCACCCTGTAGACACTCCAAAGACAAGCTTTACTGTAGGAAATAGGAGCTATTATTTTGTTTCTTCAAGTTGAGAGGCTGTTTGGATTTTAACCAAAGTTTAACTTCTGTGCCTATATTATTTTTCATTTATTTGTTTAAGATTATTTATTTATTTTAGAAAGAGAGCATGAGGGGAGGGGCAGAGGGAGAAGGAGAGAGAGATTCCCAAGCAGACTCCATGCTAAGCACAGAGTCCAACATAGGGCTCGATTTCATGACCCCAAGATCATGCCCCAAGCCAAAACCAAGAGTCAGACACTCAACCAACTGTGCTACCCAGGCACCCCAACTCTGTGCCTATTTTAAATGTCCCTTGTCACTAGCCAAGGCAGCTTTTTTGTTCACCTTGTCAGCTCTTTATTATTCTTAGAACAAAAATAAAGACCTTGGCAAGCTCTCTTGTTCTGTCAAGAAGTAAATTCAGTGTCAGGTTAAGATATAAATAGTAATCTGTTGTCATCACTTGGGTTTTGAAGTTTGCAGGTTTCAGAGAAAATCTGCACTGGTAAATTGAAAACAAAGTAGAACTAAGAAAAGATTTGGTAGTTCTAGGAAAACTGCTACCTTTCTCAATCAGCAGATGCAGGGCATTTCAGAAAGCTTCTGTCTAAAACCTTAGCCCTGTCCTAGAAGTGAGCCTTCCATAATGAAGAGGATTGTCTTCACGTTTGGGATTTCTTTCATGATTTTTGCCTTGTACCCTCTAGATACATCCTCATATGTGATTTTTATGGTTGGAAATTTCAGTCTGTGACCTTGGTTCCTTTGTAGTGCTTGACAGAAGACAAGATCAGTCTTCTTCTGCACCTGCTTGAAGATGAACTTGATCACCGAACTGATGAGAGAAAAACTGCAAGCAAATTAGGCTCAGACATCCAAGTCCACGTCACTGCCTGTGTTCTCTCTCTGTGTGGCTGGGCGTGCAGGTTAGTCAGTGAATTTGCAGGGGGACGTGAACTCTGACAACATCATACACTGGTATACATCAGTCACTAATAGGATTGGAGATCCCATGGTGTTTCCTGTCAGAAAAACAGACAAAACCTGAGGGAGTGGCAAGCGGATGGTAAGAATCACTAACAAAAGCAGAATTCGAACTCAGGAATTCTTGGACACACCTGAACTTTGTTTTTTGTTTTTTTACTATCACTTCCCAGCTGAGAATCTGTGCTCTTGGGAACAGTGAAGCTCCTTTCTGTTTATAGAAAGGAAGAAAAATCCGTTGAATTCATAAAAACTACCAAAGGAAACGCCAGCTGGAGTCCTCAGGCCCCCATGTTGGTGTTTCCATTCTAGCTGCTCAATTTGGCATAGACTCCCTCTGAGATAGAAAACTGTTGGAACGGGGGCACCTGGCTGGTTCAGTCGGTGGAGCAGTGACTCTTATCTCAGGCTTGTGAGTTCAAGCCCCCCGCTGGATGTAGAGATTACTTAAAAATAAAATCTTTTTTTTTTTTTTTTTTAGAGTTTATTTATTTATTTGACAGAGACAGACACAGCAAGAGAGGGAACACAAGCAGGGGAAGTGGGAGAGGGAGAAGCAGGCCTCCCACCAAGCAGGGAGCCCGATGCGGGGCTCGATCCTAGGACCCTGGGACCATGACCCGAGCCAAAGGCAGACGCCCAACGACTGAGCCACCCAGGCACCCCTAAAAATAAAATCTTAAAAAAAAGAAAGAAAACTGTTGGAACCAATCTAGATTTACTTTAAATATACTCTCTTTGATAGATTAAGGAATATTTTTCATTGAAAAGGAAAAAGTTTCAAAAGGAATAGGAGAAATTTATAAAACATAACCCTTAAGATAGTCTTGCCTTAGAGGTTACACCAAGACCCTTAGATCTTTCTGTAGGAACTTTGTGAGAGATGATGGAGCTGGAGGCCTGAGATGACATTCCCAGTCCACTGGACTGTTCCAAAGATTTGTTTGATGAGATAAAGCGTTCTCATGAATGATTACACTTAGTCCCTTGGAAATGTTACCCTTTGAGGAAACTTTCTTTTCTGTTCCTGCCTAGTTCTTCTTTGGAACCCATGCAGCTCTCCCTGATAACCTGTTCACAGTGTATGAGGAAAGTGGGGCTCTGGGGCTTCCAGCAGATTGAGTCATCCCTGACGGACCTGGATGCATCCTTTGGCCTGACCAGCTCCCCCATCCCAGGCGCTGAGGGGAAGCCAGAGCGCTTCCCTCTTGTGCCTGAGTCTCCTCGGAGGATGATGACCCGGAGCCAGGATGCTACATGTTCCCCTGGCTCAGAGCAGGTATGGACTTAATTGGCTTGCTTGGGGTGGCCTTTTTAAAAAGCAGCATTCTTGCCAAAAGTGTTGTGGTGGAAAAGTTGGAGATGACCTTAGGTGGGTAAGCTTCACTTCTGACCACATTGACCAGATATACCGCATTGTTTTTATTCGCCAGTTGCAATGCAGAAGCTATATTCGTGATTTGGTATAAAAATCTATTATTTTTTTCAAGAGTTTAGTTTTGTCGATGGTTCAGAAAGTAAATTCTTAGAGTTTAAACTGTGTAAAGCATTAGCTTTCACCTGCTTCTAGAAAACTTTCTTCTGACCATTGTCCTTTATGTCATTGGTGTACTTCTGTTACCTCTTCTTTCCTTCAGGCTGAAAGGAGCCCAGGTCCCATTGTCTCCCGAACTCGGAGCTGGGACTCTTCCAGTCCCGTTGACCGTTCTGAGCCAGAGGCTGCTAGCCCCACGACCAGAACTCGGCCCGTGACCCGCAGTATGGGGACAGGAGACGGCACTGGCCTGGAGGTGCCGTCTAGCCCTCTCCGGAGAGCCAAACGAGCTCGCCTCTGCTCTTCCAGCAGCTCGGTGAGTCCACCTGTGTATAGAAGCCCCTGAGCGCAACAGGGCACAGCACGCCAGGCCCTCACCGTGTAGCCCGGGGAAGTGGGCATGAGCCCTTCCCGGGCCCTGTGACTCTACGTAGATCATGTCAGTAAATTTCAGGATGGGACAGTTGGGTGCCATATCTTTGCAATGGATTCTGGAGAGCTAGTAAATATTTCAGGCCCATGGGGATGGCAGTGAGATCAGGGGGACCGACCTGATCAGGTACTGTTGGTTTAACACGAAGGGAATGAAAGTATTTATAAAGAGAGTGGGCATGACGTAGACAGTGTTTAAAGGAGAACGTCAGACTGGAAATGTGGGCACTTGGGAGATTCTGGTTGGGACAGCTCCTAGCGGTGCCTCCCTGAATTGACGTGGCACCCGCCCTTCATCAGCACTATTTCTCTTCCCCCTCTCAGGACACATCTTCCCGAAGCTTCTTTGACCCTGCCTCTCAGCATAGAGACTGGTGCTCTTGGGTAAATGTCCCACTTGGCAAGGAAGCCGGGGAGCATGGTGGAACGGAGGTAGACACCAGGGGCCCCGCAGAGCCAGGCTGGAAGGCCGTGCTGAACATCCTCTTGGCCCACAAGCAGTCCAGCCAGCCGGCCGAAACAGACCACACGGTGAGAGAAGCCGCTGCCTGCGGGGTGCGGCCCTTGCTGTTCATGGGATGAGGAGCAGGGGCGGGTCCTGTAATTAGCACCCAGCCTGCCCTCAGCACTCGGAAGTCAAGTTAGACAGAGTCAGGTTTCGTCCCAGAGAATCGGCGTGGAACTAATTCAGTCTTCCTGCAGTTGCTTAGCATTTGGCCTTCCCTCAAATTCTGGTAAATTCTTTGTCATCTTAACTAAAATGACTCAAAGTAGAGAAGGAGTACCAAAACAGAAAGAGAGGGGAGGCAGCTGCTCCGACCCCATGTTGCAGAACAGCTGCTTTTTCTGTCAGTTGCTGTCACTTGCATTTGGAGCCTGGCCAGTTAACTTAGCTGTCTGGAGCCCTGTACTCTGACCCCCGGACGACAGTTTCATTCCGCACGGTGGGCACGTTACTTTGCTCTGTTCCACAGCCCCAGGCTTGGGCACTGAGCCTCGGCTAGCTGTTGCAGTCATGATCTCCGCTGCTTGCAAAGTGTGGGTAGATGCAAGACCACCGTGACAGCTGAGAAAACAAGTGTTTACTCTGTGTAAAGGGGGGAAGTGAGAGGAGGGTGGGCAATAAGGAATCATGGAAACTGGGTTCTCTTTCCTTTGCTGGCTTCTTCCCAAATCTGCCTTACAGCATTTCATGAATAGAATAATGTCTAACTCCCGTGCCCTCCAAGGACAAAGTAAAATAATACTCTCCAGTTGATGTTTACAAGAAGCGCTCCCAGGTTTGTGGGATTCCGCTGGAGAGAACCGTAGCGTTGCTAAAAGCCCAGGAATGTACATTTGTACCCTTAGTAAACAATGCAAATGAAGGAAGGCTTCTCAAGTTTTTCCACAGGAAAAAAAAATCCTCATTTTTCCAATTTAAAAACTTTTGAAAATATGTAAAGCTATCTGAGGACAAATGTCTCCACCTATATTCTCTGCCCAGATCTCCCTGAAATAGAGTCTTACTGACTGCCCTCTGTCACTGTCTTACTAACAAGAAATCCCACCAGGGTTCTTGTGGGGTGTTTTGTTTTGGTGGGTTTTTTGTTTTGTTTTGTTTTTGTTTTTGTAGTGGGAGAAGTTGGCCTCCTAATTGGCCCTGGGTTCCAGGACTTTTGAGGTCCTTTTTGGTGGTTTGTCTTAACCTTCCCACAGCTGCTATGACTGGGAAGTCAGAGCTTAATGAGGCTGGATAAAGGATCTTGACGTTAGAAAAAAGTTTGTTATTTTTTTCAACCAGAGTTTCTTTTAACTTTGTCACTCTATTCACTGAATTCCCCTCCATCATTAGTAAGAGCTCAGAGTCTCCCCACCCCCGCCCCCAGACTTTTATTTTATTGAGACACTCATCCACAAAGAGGGTAAGAAGACAGTGAAAATGTCTTCTGATGTCCGAAAGTGGAGGTAACTTTATGGATTATCTTGCTCGGTGATTATTTATATTCTCATTGAGACCCTGTGCTCTTCACCGTGACTCTCACAGAGAGAACCAAGTGTTCTGATTCTCTGAGAACTTTTATCTTCTAGTGAATTGCTTTGTCTCCCTGTCACACCATTTCTCAGAATCTCAGATCACTTCATAGGCACGACCAAGTGGCAGTGAGAGTCTTCCTATTATTAGCTCTGCTGGCTGTAAATGAAGCTGAGAAGGCCAGGGTCATCATTTAACTTTGTTTCACCCCTTGGTCGTGGGTTGTATTGTTAACCCCGGCGAGGCATCACGTGAATGTGAATCCTTGTTCACAAGAAATAATGCACTGGGGCCAGTTCAGCATCACCAGTGGAAACCAGTGCAACACGTGTGCTGCACTAATAGTGGGTCCCAAGTGTCACACACACAGATTAGCACAGATGCAGACACTTGGGGGAGGACACGAGCCGCGGGTGACAGGCTCAGAGTGCGTTAGCGGTCATGTAGCTGTAGAACGCGGGCGTCCTGATTTTTAGTCCGGTTTTAGGTGTATATGACATATACAATAGAAAGTAATAATATAAAGTTAGCTTGGGGCGCCTGGGTGGCTCAGTCAGTTAGGCGACTGCCTTCGGCTCAGGTTATGACCCTGGAGTCCCGGGATCGAGTCCCGCATCGGGCTCCCTGCTCAGCGGGGAGTCTGCTTCTCCCTCTGACCCTCTTCCCTCTCATGCTCTCTGTCTCTCATTCTCTCTCGCAAATAAATAAATAAAATCTTTAAAAAAAAAAAAAAGTCTTTGGGCGCCTGGGTGGCTCAGTTGGTTAAGCGACTGCCTTCGGCTCAGGTCATGACCCTGGAGTCCCGGGATCGAGTTCTGCATCGGGCTCCCTGCTTGGGGGGGAGTCTGCTTCTCCGTCTGATCCTCCTCCCTCTCACGCTTTCTGTCTCTCATTCTCTCTCGCAAATAAATAAATAAAATCTTTAAAAAAATATATATATATATATATATAAAGTTAGCTTGTTTTTCTCAGTCCTAGACCTATCTAGATCACTGTGGGAGAAATCCACAGACCAAGCCTTAAAGCTGTTACCCCACCCTTCGTCTTTATAAAAGAATTTAATCTCTAATAATGAGCTTTTCTACCTATAGAGTCTGTCTGAGAAATCAAGGAAGGTATTCCGAATATTCCGGCAGTGGGAATCTTTATGCTCCTCCTGAAGATTTTCCAGCCCTTCCTGGAGAGAAGCGGAATGAAGGACTTTGAGAAATAAAGTCTGAATTCCTTTTTGGTCAGCGGATGCTAAGTTTTTCTCCCTTCTGGTTTAATCACAAGGAGCCCCTGTCCTTGCAAAAGGCAGTGAATGTCACTGTCGGCGTCGGACTGAGGGGGAGCCTGTCTCCAGGCGGGGTGTGGGCAGGTGAAGTACAGCAAGCCTGCTTCTGTTAAAGGAGTGTGGCGTTACCCAAACAGATGGAAGACCAAGGACTTGAGCACTTTTACTCTCTTTCAGTACGGGGCAGTGTTTTGAGGACTCTTACATCCTGGGAATATGACAGCGTGTATTAATAAAATATTTGTTAAATTTCTTACTGCTGGAGAACTGTGTTCCTTCTTGCCTCCTGGGCTGATACAAACAAGGCAGACACTGAGAAAACTTGAGCAGAGCACTAAACAAAATCTAAATTTCAGTTTGCAGATTGGCTGCAAAGCCTGACATTTATTAATTTACTTGTGATTCTAGTCGAAGAGGTATTTCTTTTTTTTCTTTTTTTGGAGGTGGGGGAAGGGGAGAGAGAATCTCAAGCAGACCACACGCTGACCACGGAGTCCTATGCGGGGATCGATCTCACGACCCTAAGATCATGACCTGAGCCGAAATCAAGAGTCAGACGTTTAACTGACTGAGCCACCCAGGCGTCCCCCAAAGAGGTATTTGTGAACCAGAGGGTGTTCGTTATGTCACCAGGAGATCTCCCAGTGTGTTGTAATGAATGGCAGGCTGATAATGTTCACTTCGGCAGTAACAGAATGAGAGGCTCTAATAAGGGAGGAAGGTCCTTGAGGAGAGACCTCTCCATGTGCCTTCTGTACACGGCTCCCCTGAGTGGGGCTCCCCAAGGCCCCTTGACTGCTGGTGGGGAGCATCAGTGTCTTTGGTAGAGAAGATGGACCCTGACCCGTCCCATCTAAATAAGACTGCCCACAGATAATAGGGCCAGAAAGGCTAGAAAGTACTGTCTGAAATGTCATTTTCTTTTAGTAACTGTTTGGTTGGGTTTCTGATTCACTTCTTTTATACTGAAATATTTTAAAGAAAATAATAGACATCATAATATTCTACCCATGCCAAACTTCAGTTTCCATCTCTTAACAAAATACATTTTTTCTGTATTCTTCACCCAACAAAAATGAATGATCCCTTAACATCATCTAGTACCTGGTCCACAGACAAAATTCCTAAGTATTCCAAGATGTTCTTTACATTTGATTTGTCCAAACCAGGTCCAATTCAAGATCATAGGTTGCATAAATCCCTTTAGTCTGAAGGACAGTCCCTTTTTTTTTTAATGCATGTCAGATTTTTAAATTTGTCATTTTTCAGTCCTTATTTTTAAAAGGGTAAATCATGTTGATATCACTCCTAAATCAATCCTCTATCGGATGAGGCCAGTAGAGCTGTTCCCAGGTTATTTTGGTAGGGGTCCTCTTTTGCCTTTGGCATGAGTGTTCATTGTCAGTCTCCATGGGCCCCTTAGAGGTTGACTGGTGGGCAGCTCTCTGACATTCACAGAAATGAGACTTTGGGCCCAGGGTGGAAGCTTTTTGCTCACTGGTGACTAAGTGAGTTTGGAGTCTGCCCTCTAGAAGCTCATATCCTCTAGGTCACCACTTTAGGAATGGTATAGAACCATTAACACAAGGTGCTCAAAAGGACTACAACCTAATCCCAGGTTATAATAATGTGGGTAAGTTTTTTAAAGTCTACTGCAATTTTTAATCTATATCTCCCTCCAAGGAAAGTATTCACATTTCTTTTAAAATAGGCAAAGCTCCACAAGCTTGTTTTGTGTGCGTGTGTGTTTGTGTGTTTGTGTTTAAAGTATAAATGGAAGCAGATTGCAATAGACTCGGTGTAATTCAAGAAACAGTCTCTTCCATGTGGGAGGCATTGTGTAAGCCCTTGTATAATGCAAACATAATCACTGCCTGTTTCTGCCCTCCAGAAGTTTATCATCCAGGCTGGAAGACATATCTATACACAAATGTTGCACAAGAATGCTCAATACTCTGGGAGAAGCATAAAAGAAGAATTGAGGGGCACCTTGCTGGCTCAGTTGGTAGAGTGTGCGACTCTGTTTTTGCTTTTTTTTTTTTTAAGATTTATTTATTTGAGAGAGAGAGAGAGAGAGAGAGATAGCACGAGTGGGAGGGGCAGAGAGAAAGGGAGAGAGAAAATCTCAAGCACACTCCCTGCTGAGCGGGGGAGCCCGATGTGGGGCTGGATCTCACAACCCTGAGATCATGACCTGAGCTGAAACAAAGTCAGACGCTCAACCAACCAAGCCACCCAGGTGCCCCAAGCGTGTGACTCTTGATCTCAGGTTTGTGAGTGCAAGTCCCATATAGGGTGTAGAGCTTATTTAAAAAAATTTGTTTCGGGGGAAAAAAAAAAGCAAATTCTCATGTATGGAATTGGAGAGAACTTCCAGAAAGGTAAAGATTTGAGCTGGACTTGGAGATGAGTAGGACATGTAGGCTCTGTGAGAACTGGGACCTTGTCCATCTTTTCTTTTTTTTGTTTTTGTTTTTTGTGGGTTTTTTTAAAGATTTTATTTTATTTATTTGAGAGAGAGAGAATGAGAGACAGAGAGCATGAGAGAGAGGAGGGTCAGAGGGAGAAGCAGACTCCCTGCCAATCAGGGAGCCCGATGCGGGACTCGATCCCGGGACTCCAGGATCATGACCTGAGCCGAAAGCAGTCGCTTAACCAACTGAGCCACCCAGGCGCCCCCATCTTTTCTTTTTTTTTAAGTAAACTCTACCCCCAACTTGGGGCTTGAACTCATGACCCCTAAGTCAAGAAGAGTAACATGTTCTACTTACTGAGCCAGCCAGGCACCACATTGTCTATCTTGTTTAGACAGCACTTGAAACTGCCTGGCACACAGTAGACAATGAAATAAGGACATTTGAGGCTGAAGGAATGTTGTGAGCAAATGAGCAGAATTTCCTATGTTCCTGAAAGAGCAGGTATTCGGCTGTGGCCTGTGCACTGAGGAGTAGAATAGAGAGGGTAAGAGAACAGAAGTCAGGCCAGATTGGAGTCTCTGTTCTGCTGAGGAGTGTGGTCTTGATTCTGTGGGAAAAGGGAAACTTGAAGAGTTTTTGAGCAGGGAAATGACATTTGTACTCAGGAAGATCATTGTGGTGTGTGTGGATAGCACATTAGGGGAGACAGGAAGGCTCTAAGGGAGGTGTGATGGCAGGGACAATGGATGACTTGACAGAAAAGTCATTGACAACTTCGGCGTGAACAGTCTGGGCGTGAGGAAGGGGAAGGAATCAAGGGTGACCTCGAGGTCTGTGGCCAGCCATGCCAGATCAAGAACCCAGGAGAGGAGGGAACACGATAGTTGTATTTTTAACATTTTGAGTTCAGTATCTGTCTACAAATGGTGTTCTAGAGGTCAGGAGAGGAGAATCCTTTAGGAGGACCCTGAAGTCGAGGGTCATTGTTTCAAATGCTTACAATCTAGAGAGCTGCATAAAAGTAAAGCCATCCACCTTATCGTCAGCCTATGTAACTATGTACCCGAGGCTTGAGGCTACCTGTCCGAGTTTCTGGTGAATACACTACTAGGCTGGACTGAGTATACTTTCAAACAGTAGTGGGTATTCTCAGACAGGGTGATGCTCAAGTTTATATGTCAGCTTCAGTGGGCTGAGGGATGCCCAGATAGCCGGTAAAATGTTATTTCTGGACGTATCCATGAGGATGTTTCAGGAAGAGATGAGCTTTCAAATCGGTGAAGAAATAAAGTAGATCACCCTCACCAATGCGAGTGGGGATCATCCAATCCATTGAGAGCCTGAATAAAACAAAAGACAGGGGAAGGGTGAATGTGTTCTTTGCTTGAGCTATGACATCTGTCTTTTCCTATTCTTGGACCTCGGAGCTCCTGGTTCTTGGGCCTTCAGGCTTGGATTGGAACGGCACCACCAGCTTCCCTTGGCCTCCAGCTTGCATGGGACAGATTATGGGGCTCCTCAGCCTCTATGATTGTGTGGGCCAATTCCCACAAAAAATCTCTTTGTATGTATCTATACATATCACACCAGTTCTGTTTCCCTGGAGAACTCCGACTGGTACAGATGGAATTGAGCTCATGATCTTCTTTCCAAAGCTGCTGTTCTCGTCCACATGCTAGGACATCACTTCAACCCCAGGGTACTCGTTTTCTTGTGAGTTGTTCCCATCAAAGCTTTTGGTGTGGCCTTTTTAGGAATCCACTTTTCCTGATTTGATTCTTTATTTGAAAATACAATTTTTCTTCTTTTGGCAGATCCTTCGAAAGAAAATAATTGGGATGCCTGGGTGGCTCAGTCGGTTAAGCGGCTGCCTTAAGCTCGGGTCGTGATCCCAGGGTCCTGGGATCGAGCCCTGCATTGGGCTCCCTGCTCCACGGGAAGCCTGCTTCTCCCTCTTCCACTCCCCCTGCTTGTCGCTGTGTCTCTCTCTGTCAAATAAATAAACAAAATCTTAAAAAAAAAAATTTAAAAAAAAATCATCTGCTGGCAAATAGAACTGCCAACTCCTCCCTCTCTACTTCGCAGGTGAGAACCTTCTTTTGCAGTCTTGGTCCAGCATCAGGGTGAGTGGCAGTATCCTGGAGACTCCCTAGTTTGGCCAGTCCTCCCTGCCCTCGGACTCTCCTTTTCCTGTTTTTCTCCACTAGGTTAGGATCCTACGTATGGTTTTAACAAAGGTTGCACTTCCCATCCAAGGAGGCTTTGTTTTTACAGAGGGGAAAGACTGAAGTTCAAGAGCCGTTAAAAACAAGCGCCCTCATACAGCTACAATGTGGCAGGGCTGCCGCCAGACCCCTACTTCGCAGCCTTCTGATCCTTCCATTCTGATACAGCTGGGAATATCTTTCAGCGCCGTGATTCTGGGAGCTTCCTTTTCCCAGCACAAAGCTGAGATCTGCGTCTCAGCTGAACGGACTCGCTTGCAACTGCTCACGGGACACTGGTATCCAGAAGTGAGTCTTTCACCTGGCTCTTTGTAAATTGTAGCCAACTTTAACAGACTTAGCAGGGGCAACATGCTCTTTGGGGGCTTTCCTCTTTTACCCCTCAAACCCTCACACCCGTTGTGGCTGCCTCAGAGCCAGCTTGTAAACCCCTTCCACCCTGTTCTGTCTTAGCGACAAAAAACGGCTGCATGTACAGCTTTACCAACAGCAAAAGTACAAACACTTCCTCCTCAGTTTTCCTTGCTATTTATAGTTTTAGTCCTACGCTGGGTTTTCTTTGGCTTTAACTAGCTGTTATCTAGGTCAGCTGACCCGTGCCCTCCGATGTGAATCCTGCAGCTTTAATTAGAGACCGCTCATTCCATCTTTGTCCCATGCTCTCTTTTCTCGCATTGCTTCTTGGCCGAAGTGTTGCTGGAGATTACTGTTTTCTTTCTACAGTGCTGCTCTGCGTGAGTTGACAGAAGCCAACTAGGAAGGGAGGGAAAGGGGGGAACCAAGTCTGTATGAAGGTCTCTGGGGAGGAGGGGTAGGCCAGGGAGACTTGGTGGTTTATTCAGATTATCCAACGATTCAGGCCATTTTAATAGTACACTTTTCAGCTTTTTTTTTTTTTTAAGATTTTATTTATTTATTTGACAGAGAGAGAGACAGCGAGAGCAGGAACACAAGCAGGGCGAGTGGGAGAGGGAGAAGCAGGTTCCCGCTGAGCAGGGAGCCCGGTGTGGGGCTCGATCCCAGGACCCTGGGATCACGACCTGAGCTAAAGGCAGACGCCCAACAACTGAGCCACCCAGGCGCCCCACTTTTCAGCTTTCTGTCCTCACTATCGCAGTAGGTAGATATGGGGGAGAAAAATGGGCTGTTTTCCACAGTAGGTCAGTAGCAACCCTCAAGAGAATGCAAGTAGGAATATAAAACACCTGACCAGGAAGGAATTCCAGGTTCACCTCCAGGACCCTCACAGTTCTCATGAGGAAACCAAGGTTCCCAGAGACCAAAGAATCACTTTTAGCTTCCATGGCCATTTCCTAGCGAGTCTTATCCAGCCTAACTAGAACCAAGGCAGAAGAAGGAAACGCACATGTGGGTGACTCCGTGGCGGGGTGGGTTGCAAGCCATTTTGAGGTGATGGTGAAGCAAAGCCTGCAGCGGGAGCCTGCCTTTCTAGTGCGACCTGAACCAGGGGACAGGAACAGTCTTGAACAGGAGAAGCCCTGAAAGCTGAATTTACTACGGCTGCATGTAGGTCTTGTTCCAAGTCAGCCCTATGGGTACGTACTATTCTAAACACTACATATTTTAACCTCCCGCAAGCCTCACAGCAAGGGAGGGAGACACAATTACTATCTCCGTGTTACAAGCGAGGAAATGAAAGCACAAGTTCATTGCTGTCCTAACACTCTGCCTCCGAACCAAGAATATAGTTCAAAAGAGGAAGAGTGATCTACAGGAAGACATCCACGACATGGTTGCTTCTAAGAAGAAGAAGCTGAACATGAGCTAAACATCTAACCGTTGAAGAGTGATTAGCTCCACAGAGTACAGATCAGTGGAATACAATTCGAACTATTAAAACGATCACTGTAATAAACCAGTTGTGGTGTGGAAAGTCGTTCGTGACATAACGTGGGGAATGGTGCAAGGCTATGTACCTGTCTCTGCTGTGGTTTAGATAGCCATGCCTAGAAGAGAACTTGGGAGAATGGAAAGGTAATGTATTCAAATGGGACACGTGATGTCCTTTGGATTTTTTTTTTTTTTGATCATCACACTACTGCTTGTGCAATGAATGAAAAAATTTTCTCCTTCATCTTTGTAATTCTATAACCAGTTGTTGGTGGCCTAGCAAAGATTTCTGATAACTTTATGTTCTCTCCACCCCCCAGTTATCTAAGATTTCCTACTTTATTGTTCCTCCTGTTTTGTAGGCCTTTGATATAAAGTAGGTGAGAAACGATAGAAGGAATAATAAGTGACCGTGTTCAGATAAAATAATAATAAAGCTTTATCTTGAAAGTTGCCAAGTAAGTTATTACCTAGTTCTGGTACATATTTGATATGCAAACAAATATATAGAAAACACTACTTGTAGCTTACTAGCTCATACCGCATATCCCTTTTCACAGTTGTTTTTTTAAGATTTTATTTGTCAGAGAGAGAGAGAGCACAAGCAGGGGGAGCGGCAGGCAGAGGGAGAAGCAGGCTCTGCTGAGCAAGGAGCCTGATGCAGGACTCGATCCCAGGACCCTGGGATCACAACCTGAGCCGAAGGCAGACACTTAACCGACTGAGCCACCCAGGCGTCCCTTTTTTCACAGTTTATAGACCAGACAGGAAGGTTACCTGTTCTAAATCATATGGGAAGGTGTGAATGCAAGCTGGTGCAGCCACTCTGGAAAACAGTATGGAGGTTCCTCAAAAAGTTGCAAATAGAGCTACCCTACGACCCAGCAATTGTACTACTGGGTATTTACCCCAAAGATACAAATATCGTGATCCAAAGGGGCACGTGCACCCCAATGTTTATAGCAGCAATGTCCACAATAGCCAAACTGTGGAAAGAGCCCAGATGTCCATCAACAGATGGATGGATAAAGAAGATGTGGTATATATATATATAAAATGGAAGCCATCAAAAAATGAAATCTTACCATTTGCAACAATGTGGATGGAACTAGAGGGTATTATGCTGAGTGAAATAAGTCAATCAGAGAAAGACAATCATATGATCTCACTGATATGTGGAATTTGAGAAACAAGGCAGAGGATCATAGGGGAAGAGAGGAAAAAATGAAACAAGATGAAAGCAGAGAGGGAGACAAACTATAAGAGACTCTTAATCTCAGGAAACAAACTGAGGGTTTCTGGAGTGGTGGGGGGTGGGAGGCATGGGTGGCTGGGTGATAGACACTGGGGCAGGTATGTGCTATGGTCAGCGCTGTGAATTGTGTAAGACTGTTGAATCACAGACCTGTACCTCTGAAACAAATAATACATTATATGTTAATTTAAAAAAAAATCAAAAATAAATAAATCATACAGGAAGGGATATAGAGAGTGCTCTGCCTTCCTTCCCTTCCTTCCATTCACCTTCAATCTACCTTCACTCCACTGTGGAATCTAGTTAATCCTTTTCTGAGCTGAGTTTCTTCTTAGCTGTTAGAAAAGGAATAGCTACAGGGGCGCCTGGGTGGCTCAGATGGTTAAGCGTCTGCCTTCGGCTCAGGTCATGATCCCAGGGCCCTGGGATCGAGCCCTGCATTGGGCTCCCTGCTCAGTGGGAAGCCTGCTTCTCCCTCTCCCACTCCCCCTGCTTGTGTTCCCTCTCTTGCTGTGTCTCTCTCTGTCAAATAAATAAATAAAATCTTTAAAAAAAAAAAAAAGGAATGGCTACACACCCATATGCACTGCAGCATTATTCACAATAGCCAGAGGTGGAAGCAAACTAAATGTCCATGGACAGATGAATGAATAAAGAAAATGTGGTATCTGCATACAATGGAATAGTATTCAGCCATTTAGGGAAAAAAAAAAAAAGGAAATCCTGTCAGACACTTAAACATGGATGAAACTTGAGGGCATTTTGCCGAGCGAAATAAGCCAGTTACAAAAAGACAAAAACTGTACGATTCCACTTCTCTCTAAAGGAGTCAAGACTCACAAAAACAGAAAGTAGAATGTGATCACCAGGTGCTGGGAGAAGGGGGAAATGGGGAGCTCAGTGGGTATAGAGTTTCAGTTCTGCAAGACAGAAAAGTTCTAGAGATCTATGCACAACGATATGCGTGTAGTTAACGGTACTTGCCGTACTCTCAAAAATGGTATGTTTTAGATGTGTTTTTATCACATCAAGAAGAAAAGAAATGGCCACTTTCGCAGAACCAAACCACCACTTGAATTCTGTCCTTTTAATCCTTCCCATCGAGGTGTGGGCAGCATCGTCCATCATCCCTTTTCCTTCCGTTGACATGTCTGGGTACATCTTTGCTCAGATCCTCCAGCTGTGCCCTGGTCTTGGTCTTCCATGAAGAGTCCTCCTCTAATAGGGGAAGAAAATAGATGTGAAACCTTTCTTCTGTAGATCTAAGGAAATTATCTGTCAAGTGAAAGGCAACTTATCAGATATTAAGTGACGAGAAAATCTCCCTTCCTTAACCACCGTGCCGCGGCCGGAAGAGCGGAAGCCCCTGTAGGCTACTTTGAGGGTCAAGAGGAGGTGGGTGGCCTCAGTCCTGAGCAGTAATGCAGCAGTACCCTCCATAGCCGCTAGGTGGCGCCCCTGCCCCACACCTGATTTCCGGCAGGCTTTCTGACTTCTAGCAGGAATTGCGGAGACCAGACAAACCTGGCCTCGCCACTTTGTATTCATCACTAACAGATCCACCGCGGCAGACGTGACAGCTCTTCCTTTCTCACGTGGCTTATTCTCATTTTCAGCATCGTTCTTACGCCGTCCTTACTTCGCAACAGGTCTTGTCTCTTAACCAAACTGATGTTCCTTAAAGGCTGAAGCTGCCTTGCTTCTTCCACAGGCTTGGGCTGAGATGGGAGAAGAGGTGGCCAGAGAGCGCAAGACAGTGGGTAGGAAGAAGAGAGAAATGGAAAGAATGGATGTTTACTGAGGAGCCGGAGAAGGAGAAAACTTAAGGTAGGTTTAGGACCCTGTGTGCAGAAATAGAGGCAAGAGCAGGAGGGACGAGAAGCAGATTTGAGTGGCAGTTCGGCTGCAAGAGGAAACCCAGGGGGCGAGAAGCTCTTGGCAGTTACAGCAGCACTCATGCGGGGGTCCTCCTGAGGTGTCATCCTCGTGCCAGTCTCAGCACCAGCACTTGGAGCTGGGTCGCCCCAGGGTCAACCCACAGAGCCACTAATGAAGCTTTGCGGACATGTTCATAGGGGCACGGGCCTGAACGGTGTGTCATCACGGCCACAGTACAGCCCGGACCCAGCAGATGACCCTTTTCTTGTGAGGATTCCAAAGCCTGTGACTAATACTAATTAACCCTGACTCATTGTAACACTGAGCACAAAGAGGTCATTGTCTCCACTGAATCCAGTGGGGAAACTGACGTGTGGAGTGGGGAAGCAGCTTTGCTCCCTTAGTGGCACCAGGCCACGAGTTTATCACAGCCCAGCTCAAATGCCCTTGAAGCTGCCCTTGATAATCAGGAGCAAACACTTCCTTTTTTTTTTTTTTTTTTTAAGATTTTATTTATTTGACAGAGAGAGACACAGCAGGAGAGGGAACACAAGCAGGGGGAGTGGGAGAGGGAGAAGCAGGCTTCCTGCCGAGCAGGGAGCCGGATGCGGGGCTCGATCCCGGGACCCTGAGATCATGACCTGAGCTGAAGGCAGACGCTTAACGACTGAGCCACCCAGGCGCCCCCATCGTACTCCTTTTTCTTTTTAATCCCTCAGTGTTTTTTGTTTTTTTGTTTTTTTAAAGATTTTATTTATTTATTTGAGAGAGAGAGAGAGAATGAGAGAGAGAACATGAGAGGGGGGAGGGTCAGAGGGAGAAGCAGACTCCCAAGGAGCAGGGAGCCGGATGCGGGCCTCCAGCCCAGGACCCTGGGACCATGACCTGAGCCAAAGGCAGACGCTTAACCATCTGAGCCACCCAGGCGCCCCAGGAGCAAACACTTCAATGGGCTGTCCAGATGAGGAGAGTGGGGACCTTTCCTCAGTGCTGTTTCCACGTGTGCTAGACCACAGAACTAGAAACTTCCAGTTGCAAAGACTCCTTGGCCCAACGCCCCTCCACCCCCTGATAGTGAGCAATCCGAAGGCCAGAGTGACAGTCAAGACCACGCCGTGGGTGTTGTGAGCGGGCCAGGCCTAGAATCCTGACGTTCTGCGTGCAGGCCCCCTGTACAGCCCCCAGGGCAGCAGAAGAGAGGCAGGATTGTACGAGTTACACGCATGGGCTTCAGCTCGGCAGCCTGGGTTCAAATTCTGGTTTCACTGGTTACCAGCTGTGTGCTTCCAAGCCAGCTACTCTGTGCCCCAGTTGCTCCATCTATAAAATGAGGCTTGTGCTGGTCGCTACGTCACAGGGATGTTTTGAGAAGCAGAGTAGATACGCAAAGTGCTCAGTAAATAGTAGGGATTTTTAAAAATATATTATTTAAATAAGGCAGGTACCACACTCCTTAGCTGCACACCCGACCACTCAGCTACCCTACTGGCTTCAACCCAATCGTCCCTCTGGCCGTTTCTCCAGTTTGCCTGGTCTTCTGGGTCTCCTGAGGGAAGGGAGCACTGAAAGAGCAGGTGTTGGGCTCAGGAGAAAGAGACACACCAGAATTTCTGCACATTAGTCTTGCTCTGGGGAGGCTCTTTCCACCCAGCAGCCTCTGTGACATCATCTGACAACGCAGGTGCTGCTGGCTCAGCTCCAAGCCCAGTTCTAGAAGCAAAAAGAAGAATCTTGGGCAACAAGATACAGACCAAGATAACCGCATTCCTGCCAATCTCCTTGGGCCCTGGCTCCAGGCCTGGCAAGCCCACCCTCAGAAGGTGGGGGTATAATGATGACAGGAAAGCTAATTACTGTCATCACCCTGCTGGGTTGAGAATACTGGCTTGTTTGTCCAGCATGGCTTACCTGAGTCATCCATCCTGTAGCCTAGAGCCACCTGGGCCTGGACCTGGACCAGCAGGCTGCCAGGAGTCTGGAACAGCTTCTCCCTGCCGAAGCTGGCAAGTGCCCACACTTCCTCCTTGTTCTCCCCTCAGAGAGCAAGTCGAGGCACTTGGGCTCTGGAGACACAGCTCCAAACTGCGCGAGGAGCCTGGCCCAGGGCTCCTTCTGGGGTGAGCGGAACCAGAGGGGAGGCCTCACAGCCTCCGGAAAAGCACCTCCACGGGTCAGAGATGAAGCCAGGAGTTAGAGAACTGCCCGGGCAGCAGCTTCCTTGCCGCCTCCATGCCCCCCCACCCCCATCAGCCTCACCGCTGAGGGGCCCCCTGTGCCCCGCTCAGGGGGTCCCCCCCGCACTCCCCAGGCCAGCCCTGCAGGCCAGCAAGCCATCTAGGCTCAACTCCCACTAGCTCAACCTGGGCTTTGTTCCAAAGTAAAACGAAGAAGAAAATAGGTGCTCTCTTTCACAAAAATATTTTAAAGCTGGAACTGGGAAATACTTTTTCAAAAAGTATCAAAAATTAAGAACGTGAGTCCCCTACTCCCTGTCTGACTCACGGAGTAAGGGAACCAAGAAGGTTGGGACAGAGAAGAGATGTGGGCCCCTTCCCTTGGGCCTGAGGAAGAAGTTTACAGCCTTGAGGTGATTTCCACGGTAAGGACCAGCTGTGGCGCCCCTGGTAAGGGGAACCCGAGAAGGCCAGATGGGGACACCTGTGGGTGGGACAGCACACACAGGAAGCAGGGTTTTAAGGCAACAATCCCAGAGGCCTTGGCGCGTGGCTCTCTCCTCCAAGAAAAAGAGCAAAAGAGCCCCATAAAACAAAGCACAGGCCCAGAGGCCAGCTTCCCCCACCCCGGGGAAGGGGGGACCTGAGTGGTGGGGTTACCTCAGGCCCCGCCTCTCCACAGCTGTGGCTACCGCTCGGCTCCCTCTCTCCCTGCAGCTCCCCAAGTAATTGGGGGTTTGGCAGGAGTACCTCCTGCGGTGCAATCTGTTCCCCATTAAAGCCTCAGCAGTCCTGGTGCCACCCATCGCCCCTCAGGCTTTCTAGTTTGGCAGGACGGGAGGCTGATGACAGATTATCCCCGGAGGGAAGGGAGAGGCAAGTCAGGAGGGTGGAGGAAGACCCAGTTCTGGCCCTGCTCACTAGAACATGACCTCAGTGTCGTCACCGCGGGCTTTCGGGTGAACCTGCCCGCCGAGGCTGACTCCCGGCCCTGACCACTTCGACGGCCTCCTAAAGGATATTGGGGCTCCTGGTCGTGGGCTTCACCTCACAGGGCTCAGCCAGGCGCCGTCCCAGCTCCCAGCGCTCTGGACCCTGTGACTCCAGAAAACTCTTCCTCATCACCGCATATTCTGAGGGAAAATTTGGGACGTGTGATCCAACAAGGAGGACTGAGTGCTTAAAAATACGGCAGTTTAGAACTGCCCTGGGAGACATGAGACACATAATCTGTGTGTGCCTGGGGCTGTGCAGGCCCGAAGTACTGTGGTTCAGGGGACGACAGGGCCGCAGTGGGGAGCCTGGCCATCCCAGTGGCCCCAGCACTGCGTCACCCTGGAGACCTGGGCCTAATCAGTCTCCATTTCAGTCTGTCCAACGGGGTAGTAATAAGTATCTAACTTGTTCAGAACTTCCTGATGATGCCAAGAAGCCTCTGGGAAAATTTGGAAGTGTCTGTCTGTCTCTGTCTCTGCCTCTCTCACAACCCCCGCCCCCCAACAGGAGCTGCAAGGAGTTACAGAAGGACTTGATTTGGGGGTGAGAGGTGCTACCACAAGGACGGGGGTGGGGTGCAGGCAGCAGCTGGTTGGTGTCTAAGTCGAGAACAGGGAAACAGCAGAAGTGAGAGATGACAGTGGAAAATCAAGGACCAAGGAAAAAACCCTGAGAAGTCAGGCTGAGAAGTTCAGGGGCTGTGGTTTGGAAGAAGGAGGGGTATCAGATGCTGCCCTGGGCAGAGGAATGTGCTTTCCCTCAGCAGCTGAGGTTTCCCCTTCTGAGATGCGTGCAGACCTGACATCAGTGCCCAGCCTGCCCACTGAGGAAAAGGATGTTTGGGCACTGGGCTGGGCCCCGTCTCCGAGCACTACCTGCTAAGCCAGAAACAAACAGCAGAACCCTCAGACTGCTGGGCGCTGATGTCATAGCTGCCACTCGCTCTGCAGGACAGTAAGTGGGCAAGTAAGACAATCCTTTGAGAATTCTGATTTTTTTTTTTTAATATTTTATATATTTTTATTTTTAAAGATTTTATTTATTTGAGAGAGAGAGAGAGCACGAGTCAGGGCAGGGGCAGAGGGAGAAGCAGACTCACCGCCGAGCAGGGAGCCCGATGTGGGGCTCGATCCCAGGACTCCGGGATCATGACTCGAGCTTAACCGACTGAGCCACCCAGGCACCACTTAAGATTTTATTTTTAAGTAATCTCTACACCCAATGTGAGGCCTGAACCCACAGCCCTGATATCAGGAGTCACATGTTCCACCGACTGAGCCCACCAGGTGCCCTGAGAATTTTGATTTCTGCCCCTTTGACTGCCCAGGTGGGAAATTAGTGCCACCCAGGGTCCCCAGGTCTCTCAGGGAGTCCCAAGAGGGTGCTTCATGTGCATCCTCAAGCCAGTCTGTCATGGGGCAGCCAGCCTACATCAGGTTCCGTGTCTCTGGCTTCAGCTCCCGCTGGCTGACCGCACATACCTCTAAGCCACTTGAGGGAGCCCAAACTGCCATGCTTCTGGGTGCCCCGAGAAGTCGGGCTCTCTGTCTGTGTGGGGATAATGTCCCTCACCCCGATTCAGTGCCAAGCATTGTCAGTGTGACCCAAAGCTGCAGGGCATGGTCCAAGTCTCCCAAAGCCATTCGTGAACAATTTGGTTAATCTTCTGGCCCTTGTCCTCAAACCACAGGGGTGGGAACCAAGACCAAGGATCTGCTGGGCAAGAGACCTCTTCCTCTCCACAGTCCTCTGCCCTTGTCCCTCAGCCCCCTAAGGCCAACTTAGCTTCTGGGAGTCAGGACACATCCAACATCTCCATTTCAGAAAAAAGCCCTTCCTTTCTATTTCCATATCTACAGTACCGATTTTAGGGCTTTTTCCCCCTGAAACAAAGGAACTGGGTGACCTTGAGGCATACTGAAGTTTTGTACAGGAACAGCTTTCTAATGAGAAGCTGATTTTGACTGTTCCCCAGGGCTTTGAGAATCTTAGGCCTGAGATTCTTCGGCGCACACAACGTTACATAAGGCTGTGAGAAATGAAGAAGAGGAAGCATGCGACTGAGCCCTGAAAAATGTGAAATCATGGGTCAGCTGACTTTCAGCTCTTAGAACTTCTCAGCTACTTCATCTGCTCCACGTTCCTGTATTCCCAGGGCTCAGCTCCATGCCTGACCCAGACAAAGTGCTTGGGAAGCATGTGCTTCGTACGCGAGCCAGCAGCCATTGGTGGTTGCTGCAGGAGTCTGGAGGCTGAGCTCTCTTTGTCTTGCCAAGTGGACAGCGTGCAGATGAGGGCTTTCGTTGCGGTCCCTTGAAGAGCCTGCTTTGACAGGGGTCTGGAAGGCATGCTCTGCCCTCCCCACCTTGATGAGAAGAGGGCAGAGCAGGTGGGAGGTGGAGGGGGAAGTTAGCACAGGGCAAGAAAGGGGAAATGTGGGGCTATGTTTAGGCTGAGAAATGAAGAGGGGCCGGGTGCCCCTGCCGGCGTGTGGTCTGACTTGTAACACGGCACACACCTACGTAGTTCCTCTCTAGCTCGTCTGGTGTCCTCAGCATGGGGTAGGTGCAGGAGAGAGCTTCTGGGCAAGTACTTGGGTTTAGCTTTTGTTGTTGTTGTTGTTTTTAAGATTTTTTTAAAGTAATCTCTACACCCAATGTGGGGCTCGAACTCACAACCCTGAGATCAAGAGTCGCGTGCTCCACCGACTGAGCCGGCCAAGTGCCCCATTTAGTTTTTATTAAAATAAAGGTAACTAACCTAGCAAAGAGCTTTATCATTCGCAAAACTCTCAGAAGTGCATCATCTCACTGACCCTACAACAACTCCATAGAATTAGGTAAATGGACATTAGCGTCCTTTCACAGAAGAGAAAAGTGAGAATTGCAGAGTCAGTAAATGGCATAAGGACCTGGGCGTATCCAACTCAGGACCCTGGACTCTTTCTACTATAGTTTATTTTTTATTGATTGCATCACTACTATTAAAACACTATAACAGGGGGGCGCCTGGGTGGCTCAGTCGTTAAGCATCTGCCTTTGGCTCAGGTCATGATCCCAGGGTCCTGGGATCAAGCCCCATAAGCGGGCTCCCTGCTTGGCGGGAAGCCTGCTTCTCCCTCTCCCGCTCCCCCGCTTGTGTTCCCTCTCTCTGTGTGTCTCTCTCTGTCAAATAAATAAAATCTCTTTAAAAAAAACAAAACAAAACCACTACAACAGGAAATTAAAGAAAAAGGTAGTTTCAAAGGCACCTTATAAAATGTAAAGCTTTATGTATACACAAAATATTTTTTTTTAATTGTGATACAGCATATGGTCAGGGTTACTGTGGGCCCACCCCATGAAGTCTTTCTAGCAGAGCATGGGCCGCTAGCATGGTGAACAACCTGCCCAACTGTACATGGTGAATCTTTGAGGTATGGGGCAAGGTAACAACAGATTTGAGGTCACAAAACCTGGGGTCTAGTTCCAGTTCTGCCCCTATTAGCTTTGTAGCATTAAGCACGTCATTTTACCTCTCTGAACTTCGATTTCTGCATCCATGAAACTTAAATATTAATTGTGCTATTACCTTTACCACAGCATTATGAAGTTTAAGTGAAGTAAGATACTATATGTTATTTTACAGATGAAGAAAGACTTGTAATGTGTGTGTGTGTGATCTATAAACTATAACTGGTTTTTGCCTTTTGTTCTTATTTTCTTTTGGGGGGGGATGTTAACAATGGGCACATTTCCCTTAGTTTTCTAGTATAGTGGACCAGTCATTACCCACCTAGCACCCATTTCCCTTCTTCCTTTTCCTTCCCAAAGGGCCCTGCTTTTCTTGGGTCCAGGGGTAGGCTTGTGTATCTACCTCCCAGCACTGGAAGGTAAGGACGCTGCAGCCTCATATCTAATGAGGGTGTATATACCCCATGGGCAGAGATGAATGTGCAGCCCTTACCAGCTTTGGGACTGTGATTTTGCAGGGTAGATAACAGAGGATCTGCATAGTCTGGGCTTTGCTTGCCCTTCATTCAACAAAGAATGACAAACAGGGTTTGGGTGTGAGCTCATAGAAAGGAAAAGAAAGGAACATATTTGAGGGGGTGTCAAGAATTTTAATCTGACCACAGTTAACTTTGAGATACTCATTTGAAATCCATGGAAAGACATCTCGAAAGCAGTTAAGACCATGGAGTTCATCCTTCTGTTCTCTTTATTTTCTATAGATTCGAATTTTTCCATAATAAAAGGAAAAAAGAAAGAAAAGAAGAGAAAAAAGAAAAATGAAAAGGAAAGGAAAGAAAGAATTATGGTATATGAGCCTGGAACCCCAGGAAGAGGCTGGGTTCGAGGTATAAACTTGGAGGCGGTCTGAGTACACTTGGGGTTAAAGTCATGGGCCTGGACGAAGACCAAGGTCCCCTGAGAGAATCAAAGAACTAATCTCTGGGAACCCTGATATTTAAAAGCCAAGAAGATGAGAGGTAGAGGGATATAGGACATGAAAGGATGTGTCCTGAAAGACAGGTGATGAAGCATTTTTAAGGAGGGGATGATCAACGGCGTCCTTTGACTAAGATGAGGGCTGGGGATTGACAGTGACCTTGGTAAGCTGGTGGCTGTGGTTTCAGTGCAGTAGTGGGAGCAAAGTCTGGATCGGATGGGGGTGAAGAGACCAATGGGTGTGTGTGTGTGTGTGAAATGAAGAAGACAGACACAGATAACACCATTGATGGGCTTCTGCTCTGAAGAGAATGGGAGTGGTAGGTAGGAGAGCACTTTGCTTGTTTGTGTTGCAAGAGAAAAGATATTACTGGGTGTCTTTATGCTGATGGGAATGATGGGGGGCGGGGGGGCAAACATGATGAGCAGTGCTGATAAGAGAGAGAGGGTTAATTGCAGGGGCAACGTAAGTAGGGAAGAGTATCCAGGCAGAGAAGAGCCAGAGAGGGAGACAGTCTCTCTCCCTTCGCACAGCTCACGTCTGTGTATGAGCCCGGGATCACCAGGGCCCTTTGCAGCCAGTCTGAGCATGAAGTCTGTGCTAAACATGATGGAATGAATAGACAGAAAGAACCTAAATTTTCTGACACTGTGGGGTCGCTGGACCACTAACCTACTGTAGCCTGTCCTGCCCCTGGACTTGCTCTTACGGGAGATAATAAACTCTCTCATTGTGTAAGCCTGTTCAAGTCAGGCAGTGGTAGTTGCTTTTAACTTAATTGTTAAATAATTTTACTTTCAGAAATTTTCAAGAATAGTAAAGAAAACACACGTAAACTTTACCTAGAGTCCCCAGCTTCTAACACTTTGCCATGTTTGTTTTCTTTTAATCTTTTTTAAAAAGATTTGTTTACTTATTTGAGAGAGACAGAGGAAGAGAGAGCAAAAGTGGGGTGGGTAGAGGGAGAAGGAGAGAGAATCTCAAGCAGACTCCCTGCTGAGTGTGGAGCCCAACCCGGCGCTCAGTCTCATGACCCTGAGATCATGACCGGAGCTGAAACCAAGAGTGGGATGCTTAACCTACTGAGCCACCCAGGTGTCCCTGCTGCTTTTGTTTTCTAATCTTCCCTTTATACACACAAAACCTTTTTTTTTCCTGATCCATTGAGAGTAGACTACATGTCTCATGTCCCTTTATTATCTATACTCCTTCAGTGCATTTCTTAAGAACAAGGATAGCCTCTTACGCAATCACAGTCCAGTTATCAAATCCAGGAGAGTATACTGATACAATAATTTTATTTAATCCACAGTCCATATTCTAATTTTGTCCACAGTCTCAATGCTATTTGTTTTTCCCAGCACAGGATCTAATCCAGAATGACATATTACATTTCATTGCCATCACTATTCAGTCTCCTTTAATCTGTAACCATTTCTCAGCCTTTTGGTATTTTTTTGTTTTTTTGTTTTTTTAAGATCTTTATTTATTTATTTGACAGACAGAGACACAGCGAGAGAGGGAACACAAGCAGGGGGAGCAGGAGAGGGAGAAGCAGGCTCCTGGCTGAGCAGAGAGCCGGATGCGGGGCTCAATCCCAGGACCCTGAGATCATGACCTGAGCAGAAGGCAGACGCTTAACAACTGAGCCACCCAGGCACCCCTTTTGGTGGTTTTTTTTGTCTTGTTTTGGTCTTTCATGATCTCATGACCCTTTTTAACAGGCCATTTATTCAGTTATTTTACTTTAGAAAATGTTCCTCAACTTGGTTTGTTTGATGTTTCCTCATTTTTAGTTTCAGGTTACACATTTTTTTTCTCAAACTAGATTTTTTTAGATTGATTGATTTATAAGTCATCTCTATACCCAGCATGGGCTTGAACTCACAACCCCGAGATCAAGAGTCACATGGTCTTCTGACTGAGCCAGCCAGGGGCCCCATAGTTCACAAATTTTTGACCTGAATATTACATAAATGACATGTTGTCCTTCTCCCAGATACCACAACGGAAGATACATGGTATCTTTTCACCTCACAGTGAAATGTTAGTTTTGATCCCTTGGTGAGGGAGTTGTCTGGTTTCTGTACCGTATGGTTATTATTAACCCTTTTGTAATTAATAAGTAATTTGTGGGGACATAGTTTGAGACTGCATAAAAATCCTGTTCCTTATGAAGCCCCCCCTCCCCCTGCAATTTAGCATCCACTGATCACTCTTGTCTGAACCAATTTTATTGTGATGGGGCGTGTTTTGGTTTCTTGTGGCCCAAAACCTTCTAACCAACAGATCTTAGAAAATGTTTAGTATGGGGGCGCCTGGGTGGCTCAGTCGTTAAGCGTCTGTCTTCAGCTCAGGTCATGATCCCAGGGTCCTGGGATAGAGCCCTGCATCACGCTCCCTGCTCCACGGGAAGCCTGCTTCTTCCTCTCCCTTGTGTTCCTTCTCTCGCTTTGTCTCTCCCTGCCCAATAAATAAATAAAATCTAAAAAAAAAAAAGAAAGAAAATGTTTGGTATGAAAAATACAACCTTGTCCTTTTGAAGTAAAGAGAAAGGACATGTTTGCACCCTAAGTTGGGCTGGGGGGGGCCAGCCCTCCACATAGGCAGCCGCAGGAAGGTGTCAGTTCCTCGGCAGGCCTGGGACCCTCTGGTGGATAGGACCCTTGCCAAGGTCTTTTCTTTATAAGATTTCTTGCAACTTTTCTTATTCTAGCCCAGACTTTTTGCCCAGCTCTTTGTCTACATTTCTAACAACCTCCTGGATGTTTCCATTTGGATGCCCTGTCATCACCTCAAATTCAATGTGACCAAAAGTCACTTCTTGCCTTCCATCACTGTCATCATAATTATCCCAGTCGCCTGGGCTGGAGCCTCAGAGTCATCTTTGGTGTTTGATGTGTCCTTCTCCCTAGGCACTGTCCGTCCGTCGTCTCCTCCCTGTTGCCTGGTCCCTCCTGCATCTCTCGCAGCCTCGTGCATCTCCTTCCCACCTATACTGCCCTCCCTTGGCCCAGACCCTCTTGGTACCCCATCTAAATTGCTGTCCAGATTGGCTCTGCCCCCAGACCTTGCCCGATCTAACCCATCCTGCACACGCTCATGCCAGATGAATCACTCCAAAATGCGCGTTCACACAGACCCCGCCATTCTAAGAATCTTTCAACGATTCCCCATTACCTATGGAACTGGAGCTTTCCCAGTCTGATTTCAACAACCTTTGTAAATTTACATTCCACAAGAAGAGCCTGCCTAGCCAGGCTAGTCTACGTATAAACTTCCTGAACAAAGCTGCCTCCATGCCCTTCCTCTCTCCCTATCCAGACTGTATCCACCCTTTAAGATTCAGCTTTTCTCCTTAGGCATGCCTGGCTGGCTCAGTTGGGAGAGCATGCAACCTTTGATCATGAGTTCAAGCCCCATGTTGGGTGTAAAGCCTTCTTAAAATTGGAGAAAAAATAAAAGGATGCAGCATTAATCCCAACTTCACATCAGCTCACATGATTCTTTGCTCTGAAATCCTATAGTATCTGCTGCTTATAACACCCACATTTATTTCTTGCTTACTTATTAACTTGCAACGTCTTTGCTCTACCACGGTGATTAAGAATGTGAGCTCTGGGGGCGCCTGGGTGGCTCAGTCAGTTAAGTGTCTGCCTTCAGCTCAGGTCGTGATCTCAGCATCCTGGGATTGAGCCCCGCATCGAGCTCCCTGCTCAGCAGGGAGCCTGCTTCTCCCTCTCCCACTCCCCCTGCTTGTGTTCCTTCTCTTGCTGTGTCTCTCTCTGTCAAATAAATAAATAAAATCTTAAAAAAAAAAAAAGTTGGGAACAATCCCAAATGTCCATCAACAGATGGACAGATAAACCAAATGTGGTGTTACATACACTGGAATACTATTCAGCCTTTAAAAGGCCTGGGATTGGGCGCCTGGGTGGCTCAGATGGTTAAGCATCTGCCTTCGGCTCGGGTCGTGATCTCAGGGTCCTGGGATCGAGTCCCACATCGGGCTCCCTGCTCCTTGGGAGCCTGCTTCTCCCTCTGCCTCTCTCTCTCTGTCTCTCATGAATAAATAAATAAAATCTTTAAAAAAAATAAATAAATAAAAATAAATAAATAAAAGGCCTGGAATTCTCACACCTGCTGTAACATGGATGAACCTTGAAAATATTATGCTAAATGAACGAAGCCAGCCTAAAAGCACAAGTATCATATGATTCGTCTTATATGAGGTACCTAGAATAGTCCAGATCGTAGAGACAGAGAGTAGAATAGAGATTACAAGGGGCTGGGGGCAGGAGAAATGGGCAGTTACTGGGTTAGAGGTTTTGTCTGGGATGATAAAAAAGACTTGGGGAAATGAATGGTGGTGACAGTCGCACAACATTGTGAATGTACTTCATGCCATTAATCGCACACTTAAAAATGGTTAAAATGGTACATTTTATGTTATGTGTATTTTACCACAATTTAAACCCTCCTTCCGGAAAAGTGCTTAGAACAATACTCGGCATACAGTAAGCGCTCAATAGTTGCTGCTACTGTTATCATCTCTCAAATTAGCGTCTTCGCTAAAGCTTTACAGATATTGAAGGCAGAATGTGGCAGTAATTTGGGGATCATTGTGGCTCTAGGCTGGACCACACAGATCTGGAAGCATGATTTGTCAGTGCATCTGGAGTTCACCAGGCTCAAGAGAACCCACTCATATTGACCTGTGCGAGTTAAATTCCCTGGAATTTGATCAACCAGGTCTCCAAACGCCCATTCTCAGAAAGCCTCCTGGAAAACAGACTGTTGTTGAAAGATTCCTTGGAGTGTGGAATCAGGCCAGGGGCCAGGGGATTTCAGCCACTGTTGGTGCTGGGGACTGGCCACTCAGGTTTCCCTCGCCTCTGTGGGGATGGCTTTTGCTGCCTGGCATACTGCTCAGGGCACCCTCTCCCTGGGAACTGTCACCAGGGGTCACACCAACTAGCACTTGCTCTTCAACTTGCTGGTTTCCAAATTGCAGGTGGATTCCTCCATGCCCACACTCGAAGAGGACATCCTGTCCTTAGCCAAGTTACAAAACCATTAATTCACTGATACGCCCTTTTAGTTCTAGATCTGACTGTACGCCTTTGAATGGTTTGGCGGGGTTCCTCAGTCTCTGATGGTGGCATATGACAAACCTACTTCAAGGGGGAATACTTTTACCTCTAGCTGAATGGGTTGATTTTCATTTCTCCAGGAAGTTAACCATCTCTAAGTTCCGAGGGTACACCACGGGCTGCCTACCATCTTCCTTTACTGGTCATAGCTCCTATTATTACTTGGTGTGTCATTTCATTCGTTCATTCATTCAACAAGCTTTACTGAGCAGCTGCTGTGGGTCAGGCATTATGCTAGGCATTGGGGATACAACAGAGGACAAAATGAACGGCTGCCCTCCAGAGTGTACAACTTAGTGGACAGAAGATGACCATAAGGCAGTGAGATTATTTTTGTTTTGAGACTGGTATTTCTGACAAACATGCAGAACTGAGATTTCTAAAGGAGTCCTTTAAAAGGGTCATCACCACAGGAGATGGCCCCCCTTCCCACCCTTCTAACAAGGCTGCCACTGATCGGAAGGTTTTGTTTGGAGGCGCCTGGGTGGCTCAGTCGGTTAAGTGGCTGACTCTTGGTTTTGGCTCAGGTCATGATTGCAGGGTCCTGGGATGGAGCCCCGTGTAGGACTCTGTGCTCAGCGGGGAGTCTGCTTGAGATTCTCTCTCTCTCCCCCTCTGCCCTACCCCTGCTCAAGCTCTCTCTCTCAAATAAATAAATAAGTCTTTTTTTTTTTTTTTTTCTAAAGAGGCTTTGTGTGGTTCGGCTTGGTTTTTCAGCTTTTCATAAGGAATAGCTTTTAGAGCCTTTGGAACATTCTTTGAATAACCTCAGTGGTGGCAAAGCTGTGAGTGATGTGCAGCGGATCTGGCTTTCAGAAATAGTTAGAAGACATTCATTGTGAAGTCTGGCAGATAATTGGTACGATGAAGCTGGGTAATAACACTGTGGGTAGAAAGATAAAAAAATAAGCGTGACTCTCTGGAGACTGCTTCTTGTCATGCTCAAAAACGGTCTCTGGAAGCCACTCCAAAACTGGAAAGCCAAACCACAACAGCATCACCATGTGGCCTTCAGAGGTGAAAAGGACAACACTCCCTCGGAGGTGAAGTTGCAGAGAACGGCTGGGTTGTTGGGCTCCACAACCCATTTATTCCTTGTGAACTGGAGAGCTTCTGGTTTTTATTTTTGTATAAAGTGCAGTCTTATTCATAGTTTTGAACTCCCAGGAGGAGGAGGGGGCCTAAGGCAACATCTTGCCAACCCCCAGTCTGCAGGTCATGATCTCAGGGTCGTGAGATCGAGCCCTGTGTTGGGCTCCGAGCTCAGCATGGAGTGTGCTTGAGATTCTCTCTCTCCTTCTCCCTCTGCCCCTCCCCCTGCTCTCTCTCTCTCTCTCTCACCAACCCCCAGTCTGTGCCAACCACCAAGGACAGTTTAGCCCCACGATGATGGTCCAGCCTCCGGTACCCGCGTCTGGATTCAAACCCCAGCTCTGTCCCTCACTAGCTGTGACCTAGGTCTCTCTCTGCCTCAGTGTCTTCATCTTTAGAATGGGAATAATAATTATGATTACCTTGTAACTGCTGCAAAGGATAGCTGTGAAAATCAAATGAGTTAGGGCATTGGAAGGCCTTGAGAACAGGGCCCGGCACACGGTCAAGCTCAGTAAGTGAGTAACTTTCCCGTGACATTGCCAGTTCTTCAGGAGCAGAGACCAGAGCTGCTCTTTTGTGCCTCACGGTTCCTAGCATGGATCTATCAACATGGTACATCCTTGTTTAGAATATTTGTTTTAGCGGCACCTGGGTGGCTCAGTCGTTAAGCATCTGCCTTCATCTCAGGTCATGATCCCAGGGTCCTGGGATCGAGCCCCGCATCGGGCTCCCTGCTCAGTGGGAAGCCTGCTTCTCCCTCTCCCACTCCCCCCTGCTTGTGTTCCCTCTCTAGCTGTGTCTCTGTCAAATAAATAAATAAAATCTTTAAAAATATATATTTGTTTTATTTAAAAAGCATGTTAAAAATTGTTTTTCATCTGTATTGCTATATATCTAAGATTTTATTGATGTAAAAATCAAATTGTGTGTAAGAAAAATCTCTCTGGATTTAAAAACCTTTTTAAAATTCTAGGATAAAGCACACCCACATATACCTCTAAGAGCTCCATGTCCCAACACACAGATCTGCTGCAACAGATACCAGCCCCTTGCCCACTCCCTTCCTCCGGGTACTTTCATTGTGGTAAAATGTTTCCCCTTGGTTCCCTCTGGTATGAACAAATGAAGACTCAGAGGCCGTTCTCTGCTCTCTGGGAAGCAGGGTGAGCCAAGGCTGGAGTGGGAGCAGGGAACAGAGGGCCCTCAATTTTAAGTACTTGCTTCGGCCCTTCCATGGGGACCATCCTGCCACAATTTAAAACAGGGCCCCTCCTTGGGTGGCTCTGTTGGTTAAGGGTCCGCCACTTCAGCTCAGGTCTTGATCTCAGGGTCATGAGTTCAAGCCCCACGTTGGGCGCCCTGCTGGGTGTGGAGCCTGCTTATAAATAAGTAAATAAATAAAGATTAAATATTAAATAGAACGAAACAGAGTCCTCCTGGTGGCCAGGGCAGGCTCAAAAGGCCCACTGGGACCCAGCTGAGCCAACACGGCAGTGGAGCTGAGCCTGCGGCCTGCCTGCAGGGCTGACGGCTCCAGAGAAGAGTGGATTTGTTTCGGGGTCAAGTGGTAGCTACCTGACACAGTGGAAGCTGCCAGGGGCCATGCCGAAAAGAAGGTCGTGCCTTCCAGAGGGCTGCAAGGCCTCAGAGGCCTCTCCATCACCCAAGAAGGCCTCAGGATCCCTAACCTGCTGGCTTCTTGCTGGCTTAGTTCTATTTTTAGACACCTATGGCAGACTGCATTCTCTCCAGCCCTCGAAAACTCCCAAGCTTACCAGCAGCATTTTCAGCACCTCAGGCCAGCTCTGTTCCCTCCTTAGAACTGACCAGAAAGCAGAAAATGTGAAGGTCAGCGTAAAGGGTAGAAGGTCAAAGGTCCAGCTGCCCGTTGGAGGGGCTAGGTCCGGGCCTGAGGTGATCACCTGCTCTTCAGGCTCCATATGGTCTGCACACCTCCAGGCCCGACTGTACCTAAACAGAAAGGTGGCCACAGTCTCAAAGCCGTCTGCCCCTCACAGGCCTGACTCGAGCTTCCCTCGTAGCCTGAGGCCTTAGAGCCCCTGAATCCCGTCCCTTCCCAGCCCTCCTCAGTTCAGACTCCTTCCTGGTCAGGCGGGTCTCAAAACGTAGGTGGCTTGTTAAAATCACCTGCATGGCTTGTTAAAAATATAGATGCCTGGGCCCCACTTTAAACTCATGAAATCAGAGTCCATGTGGCAGAGCCAGGCGTCTGAATTATTTAAACAAGTGTCCAGGTGATTCTGATTCACGCCAACCTCAGAGTCAATGCCCTGATCAGTCACATTCTCTTTGAAGCTCATTTCCTTGTTGGATTGAAACTGGAAATCCCCAAAGCTCAGATTGGAGCCAGACACCATTTCTGCCCCCTCTAAAAAGTAAAGTTTCTGTTGAAATTATGCAGACACCAGATCTCCAAAATAAAGAATTTCCTATTTGCCTAGGAAATCATGACCCGATCCGACATCGGACGCGTAACCAGCTGAGCCAGCCGGGCGCCCCTGTAAGTCGGCTCTTGAAGGTCCAGTCATCCCACTCAGGACAAAATTCTCTGGAAGGAAAGAGGGACTGTTTCATGCCACGTTTCTCCTTTTCGGAAATAAAAGAGGATTTCCCAGGAGCCCCCCCACCCATAGATTTCCCTCATATTTCATTGGTCAGGACGTCATCCCATACCCCATCCCAAACTGGACACTGGCAAAGGGACTGGGAGCATCATGATTGGCTTAGACGGATTAGGATTCACTCCTGAGATGAGGCGGGGTGGGCACAATCACCTGAACAAAATCGGAGTTCTCTCAGCAAGGCAGAAGGGGAATGGCCTTCAAGGGGGCTGGAAACGGTGTCTGCTGTGAAGTGCTCTGCAGAAAATAAAAGCACAGGGCGCCTGGGTGGCTCAGTCGGTTGAGCAAGCCTTTGGCTCAGGTCATGATCCTGGAGTCCCTGGATCAAGTCCCGCATCAGGCTCCCTGCTCAGCGGGGAGTCTGCTTCTCCCTCTGACCCTCCTCCCTCTCGTGCTCTCTGTCTCTCATTCTCTCTCTCACAAATAAATAAATAAAATCTTAAAAAAAAAAAAGAAAAGAAAAGCACGTGGTAAAGAGTGATGGAGGTGGGGGTGAAGGCAACCGTGTTAGACCAGGAGGTTGGGAAGGCCTCTCTGAGAAGGTGCCATGTCAGTCTGATGCCTGATTGACAGCAAGGAGACCAGGCACAAAGCATTCTGGCAGTAGCACCCCCGGGGGCAGGAATGAGTTGGCCATATTCCAGCATCGGGAAGGTCTCGAGCTGCACTACCTCTAGCCAAACCTGCCCTTAGCTCCTCTCTTTCCTCCTTTCTTCCTCTCTGCCCTCTCTGCCTCAGTCTACCTACTTGGAAAATAAGGCTTAATGACAACCCAGTCACCTCCATGGGTGGACACCAGGCTGGCTGGTCACAAGAGCAGAAATCCCTAGAACAATCATATACCTGAGGCATATGCCTTCTTTGTAGCCTCCTCTTCTTCAGACTGTAAATTCTTCCCCAGCAGGAAAGCGCAAAGCTCCATGGTACTTGCTCGCCAGGACACCTGGACGGGCTTCCATCTGGAGTTTTCCCATCCCTCTGGGTACTTTGAGAAACGGGTGCCTGGTCCTCCGGGGAAGGTAGGTTTCACCTGTCAGCTGTCCACACCTCTTGCCATCTCATTCCCATCACTTCTGTCTGGGCAGGGAGGCAGGGGGAGGGTAGGGAGCAGACCCTGGTCTCTCAGGAGAACTCAGGAGTATGTGTCCAACATCAAGGAAGAGGCATGGCCTCAATAAATGTTAGGCTGGAAAGTCGTCTGTCCCCCTGCTTCACCTATCATTTTTCTTTTTTCACTTAAAAATATTTCTTGAGAGGGCGCCTGGGTGGCTCAGTCATTAGGCGTCTGCCTTCGGCTCAGGTTATGATCCCAGGATTCTGGGATCGAGAAACGCATCGGGCTCCCTGCTCGGCAGGAAGCCTGCTTCTCCCTCTCTCCCTCCCCCTGCTTGTGTTCCCTTTCTCACTGTGTCTCTCTCTGTCAAATAAATAAATAAGATCTTTTTTTTTTTAAAGATTTTATTTATTTATTTGAGAGAGAGAGAATGAGAGAGAGCACATGAGAGGGGGGAGGGTCAGAGGGAGAAGCAGACTCCCTGCCAAGCAGGGAGCCCGATGCGGGACTCGATCCCGGGACTCCAGGATCATGACCTGAGCCGAAGGCAGTGGCTTTAACCAACTGAGCCACCCAGGCGCCCAATAAATAAGATCTTTAAAAAAAAAAATTTCTTGATAGTCTCCTTATTAAAATGTGAGCAGAGGGACGCCTGGGTGGCTCAGTTGGTTAAGCGGCTGCCTTCGGCTCAGGCCATGATCCCAGGGTCCTGGGATGGAGTCCCACATCGGGCTCCTTGCTCAGCAGGGAGCCTGCTTCTCCCTCTGCCTGCCTCTCCCCCTGCTTGTGTTCTGTCTCTCTCTCTGACAAATAAATAAATAAAATCTTTAAAAAAAAAAATGTGAGCAGAGAGCCATCATGAATAGAGCTGAAAAGGTGAAGTCCCATTGGTCACATTGGTACAGCCACTCTGGAAGGTAACCCTACCTCATCAAGGTGAACACGTCCATAGCCCATGGCCTGGCAATCCCACTCTGAGGTGTGTACCCAGAGAAAGCTATATGCACTTGCAGCAGAAGATGCACGCAAGAATACTCATGGCAGCATTGTTCCAGAAGCATAAAACTGGCGACCATGAGAACACCATCAAAGATAGAGTACCTATGTGAGTTGTCGTATATTCGTACAACGGATTCCTATACAGCAATGAAGACATTAATGATAGCCGCACTCAGCAGCATTGGTGAACTTTACAATACACTACTGAGTGAGGAAGGCTGGCCAGAGAATACAGCATGATCCCAGTGATATAAGGTTTAAAAAATAATCACATATCAGTTAAGCATACACGCACAGGTGGGCAACTATAAAGAACGCGGAAGGAAGAGTTTCCCACTGGGACCCACCTGAGAAGGGGAAGCCAGAGACACTGATGTGCTCTTTCTTAGGCTAAGCGGAAGGTAATTGGTAGTCATTTTGTAAAATTGCTCTTTGAAGGACTCCTGCTTCTCAGAAGATGTAGTAGACAAATTTTTCCCTGTTCTTCCCACTGCTGTAGCTAAAAGCCCCGGCCACTAAACATGAAATAAATATAAGAAGACTTTGAAAGGGGGGCGCCTGGGTGGCTCAGTCGGTTAAGCGACTGCCTTCAGCTCAGGTCATGATCCTGGAGTCCCGGGATCGAGTCCCGCATTGGGCTCCCTGCTCGGCAGGGAGTCTGCTTCTCCCTCTCCCACTCCCCCCTCTTGTGCTCTCTCACTCTCTCTCAAATAAATAAATAAAATCTTAAAAAAAAAAAAAAAAGAAGACTTTGAAAGGTGGGCAGAAGTCAAGCCAGGAAGGGACTTCAGGTCCCAAAGAACGACACTCTGGTGAGTTCCCTGGATCTTCTTTTTCCTCATGTATCCCAGAGGCGGGGCTGAAAGAGCCAGAAACCAGAAAGGTGACTGGGCACAGATGAAAAATAAAAGTCCTCCCCAAAAGCCTGCTCTTTCTGACCAAAAGACCAGAAAAGGGACCACCTCGTAAGACAGAAAACTTTCAGACGATAAGCTCTAACTCCAGCACAACACTGCGGGGAAAAGCTGAAGGTCTCACACTCCGGGGGAGAGTATTTCAGGCTCTTTTGGTTACAAGCGACAGATTCTTTCAAGAGAAAAGAAGGAGGAGCGTTGCGGGAAGAGGAACCTAGGAGAAGCCCAACAGAGGACACAAGAAAGCCAAAAACTGGCTTTCCCAGTTTGCCATCTCATTCCCATCGTTTCTCATTTCAAATTCCCAACAAAGACATCTGATGGCCTTGGTTTATCTTCTGGAGATGGCTGCAAGTCACAGGTTGATGGGCAGCCTATAGACTGCCGTACTTGGCTCAGGATCTGGCTCTGGCCCCATTAACACTGTGGACACGGGCAGCAGAGCCTTGTCTGAAACACGGCTCCTTCAGTGCCACTAAGAGCCCGTGTTGTTCCAAAAGGGGGCACAGAAGGGTGTGTCCTTAAAACATACCAACTTTATTTTATTTATTTATTTATTTTTTTAAAAGATTTTACTTATTTATTCATGAGAGACAGAGAGAGAGAGGCAGAGGGAGAAGCAGGCTCCCTGCTGAGCAGGAAGCCCGATGCGGGACTCGATCCCAGGACCCTGGGATCATGACCTGAGCCGAAGGCAGACGCTTAACCATCTGAGCCACCCAGGTGCCCCCATACCAACTTTAGAGGGAAACAAGCAAACACATAAATTATGGTAGATATGATTGGTGCCAAGGAGTCAAGGTCTAAGTGTGTCCAGCTCTGGGGGCTAGGGAAAGCGTCACAGAGGAAAAGGTCATTTGAAGGAGAAGCAGGTGTTTGCCCAGGAAATACAGAAAGGAGGGCATTCCAGGGGGAGGAACATATGGGTAAACGGAAGTTGTCATAGAAAGTCATGAGCTGTTCAGAGCACAGAGAGAAGTTCAGGGTGAGACCGTTTGGGTGGCAGAGAGGAGGGCAAGCAGGGAAGAGAAAGTGAGATCAGATTGCAAATGACTTTGTTTTTTTTCTGTTTGTTTTGAGATTTTTTTTTTAATTTATTTGAGAGAGAGAGATTGCAAATGACTTTGGTTTTGGGTTTTTTTTAAGATTTTTAAAAAATTTCTTTATTTGGGAGAGAGCTAGACAGCACAAGCAGGGTGAAAGGCAGAGGGAGAAGCAGACTCCCCACCGAGCAGGGAGCCCGATGCGGGACTCGATCCTGGGACTCCGGGATCATGACCTGAGCTAAAGGCAGATGCTCAGCTGACTGAGCCACCCAGGTGCCTCTGCAAATGACTTGATATACTGAGCAAGGGAGTTGGGGTCTTACCCCATAGGCAGTGGAGGCCAGCCTATGTTTATTAAGCAAGGCGGTGACGTAATAGTTTTCTAGAATCAGCCTCCACACTGCACTTCCTGCCACGGATGGGCTTTGCTACTATTATCATGGCTACCGCACTGGGCTTTTTATCCTATCAGGGAATGGTCTTTCTTTTGGGATGGGGCCCTCCCTCCTCCTCCCCCCAAGCCCATCAGAAATGCCCATCTATGTCTTCAATTGTGGACAAGGTTCTGGTAGATACCCAGAAGGAGAGTTTCACAGGCCTTTAGACCCAAGGGCTAGGCACCCATCCTTAGGAAGCCAGTGAGCTTGGCAGCATGCAAAGGGTGAATCAGAAGGGAGTGTGGCAGAAGAGGGGTCAGGCAGCTGCTATAATGGGTGAGCTCGGGGCGGGAGGTAAAGACTTGACTCAGGCCAGCAGGAGAGAAAGCTAGAAGACCTTCTCCAGGTGGAATCCATGGCACTTGATAACGGATGGCGTGAGGGTGAAGCAGGGGGAAGAGGCCTCTAAGCCGGGTGAGTAGGAAGATAAGAGTGCTGTGAATACACATCGGGGGCACTAGAGAAGGAGCAAGATTGGGGCGCCTGGGTGGCTCAGTCGTTAAGCGTCTGTCTTTGGCTCAGGTCATGATCCCGGGGTCCTGGGATCGAGCCCCGCATCAGGCTCCCTGCTCGGTGGGAAGCCTGCTTCTCCCTCTCCCATTCCCCCTGCTTGTGTTCCCTCTCTCGCTGTGTCTCTCTGTCAAATAAATAAAAAAATAAACAAACAAGGAGCAGGATTGAAAGACATTGGATAGGGTTTTGAGCATGTTGTTTGGAGATTTCCAACAGGCAGTTGAAATTGTGCAGCTGGGGCTCGTGAGACAAGCCTCCTCTTTCACCTCCATTTCAATCTACTCTACATGGTCAGCAAAGATGTTATCGTTCATGTGCTCTGTGTGGATAACCCGGGCTAGCCACCGCAATGCCTTCCAGGCTTTGACATTGCTTTAGATCATTCACTCAAGCTGATGTCTGGTCCTGGAACTGTGGTCTCTGCCCAGGCTGGTGGCAGTTCTGTATTTTTTTTTAAATTTGGGGTGCATGGGTGGTGCAGATGGTTAAGCATCTGCCTTCCGCTCAGGTCATCATCTCTGGGTCCTGGGATCCATATATTGACTTGCTTTTGTTTTTTCATTACTAGATTGAAAAGTCTTTAAGCACAGGTAATATATCTAAATTAAATACATTTGAAGAGCCTGGCACATAGTCATCTCTCTTTGGGAATCTCAACATCTAAGTGGATGGAGATCTGGGCCGTGACCTTGCTTGCCCTTGCAGCACCAGGTGTGGCCTAGAGAAGGTCAAGGCTCAGCCCCGAGCAGCATTGCCACCCACAGGATATGGTGGGCAATCCAATGTCTCTCCTCATCTAAAAAATTAGGATAAATAACATCTGTACTCCCTTTTTCACAGGGTTCCTGTGAAAATTAAATATGGAAACATTTGTAAAAAACCCTTTGTAAAGTGTGTAAAATTATATACAATGTGAGACACTGTGATCATTATCTGGGGCACCAGCCTTGGAAGGTAAGGGTTCTACAGTCTCTTATCTATTTAGGATTGTATGCCTGCTCTGTGTGACTTAGCTCCTGAATATGTCCAGAGTGTCCATTTTCTCAGCTTGCTAATGAGTCCAAAGCAGTACCAGCTGGAGCCTGAGAGAGTCAGAGACAGACAGAGAGATGGGGAGAATAAGAGACAGAAATAAAAATAAAAGGACAGATTCCACCTAACTTCAGGGCTGAGATTTTGCAGGGTGGATATCAGCATGCTCTGGGACTTGCTTATCCTTTGTTCAACAAAGAAGAACCATCATGGTTTGGGTCTGAGCTCATAGAGAGAGCACATAGTTAACTCTAAGATACTCATTAGAAATCCATGGCAAGGTATCACAAAAGCACTTAGGACCATGGGGTTCATCATTCTATTCTCCTGATTTTCTATAGATTTGAAAGAAAGAAAGGAAGAAAGAATTATGGTATATGAGCCTGGAACCCCAGGAAGAGGCTGGGTTCGAGGTATAAACTTGGAGGCGGTCTGAGTACACTTGGGGTTAAAGTCATGGGCCTGGACGAAATCCCCTGGAGAATCAAGGAACCACGCTCTGGGAACCCTGATATTTAAAAGCCAAGAAGATGAGAGGTAGAGGGATATAGGACATGAAAGGATGTGTCCTGAAAGACAGGTGATGAAGCATTTTTAAGGAGGGGATGATCAACGGCGTCCTTTGACTAAGATGAGGGCTGGGGATTGACAGTGACCTTGGTAAGCTGGTGGCTGTGGTTTCAGTGCAGTAGTGGGAGCAAAGTCTGGATCGGATGGGGGTGAAGAGACCAATGGGTGTGTGTGTGTGTGTGTGTGTGTGTGTGAAATGAAGAAGACAGACACAGATAACACCATTGATGGGCTTCTGCTCTGAAGAGAATGGGAGTGGTAGGTAGGAGAGCACTTTGCTTGTTTGTGTTGCAAGAGAAAAGATATTACTGGGTGTCTTTACGCTGATGGGAATGTTGGGGGGGGCAAACAGATGAACAGCACTGATAGGAGAAAGAGGGTTAACTGCAGGGACAATGTGTTTGAGTAGAAAGAGGGGGAATGATATCAAGGGCAAAGATGTTGGCGATGGTCCTAGGAACAAAGGTAATTCATCCGTCGTTCAGGAGGGAAGACAAAATACATGTATCAGTCAGGGTTTAGTTTCAGGAAACAGAAGTCACTAAAGCAGTTTTCAGCAGAATATGATCTAGCATGGAGACCTGAAGGCTTATAAACTCATTGACATGTTTCTGAATGGCTTCCAGGTAGATATCAAAGAAATGATCTGCCAGGGTGGCTTCGGCCTCTGCTATGATCAGGAGAAGTAGGAGACATGTGAGTTCAACAATATACCGTGTAGTTAGGCAAAGATGTCTTACATATTAGATCAAAAGCACAATCCACAGAAGAAAAAATGAATAATCCCATCAAGAAGCCATGTGTAGGCACTCTGGTGGCAGTCCTCATTTCTGAGTCATTGTCCTCCTAGGCCTTGCTCAGACATGCAAGGCAAGGGAAGGATTCCAGCTCCTAATAAGTTGTCAATTCACTCCTAACCTCTGGGTCTTTCTAGCTCAGTCTCCAGACATCATGGAGCAGAGACAACCATCCTCACCTGGCCTGAACTCCTGACCCATCAAATCCATCTGCACAAGAAAATGTTGGAAGGAAGGCAGGAAGGAAATTAGTTCAGTATATGAGTCTGTACCTCCAGGAAGGAAGAGGTTGGGTCAGAGATATCAACCTGAAGTTTCTCTGAGTGCATTGGATGGTTTTAAACCACTAAATTTTAGGTTAGCACTAGGGACCATGACGGAACATGATCAACGTTCTCAGACGGAGTGGGAGGGTAAATATCCCGCCTGGGTAATACTGATGGCACACTGAAATTGTCAAAAATTTAAAATGAATCTAATGAGCATGATTTTGTGTTTTGCTTCAATGACACTAGACTGAGCATATGCAGAGTCACTGGGCAGTCAGTGTGCTCATTTCCTAGAACTGCTATAATGAGTTATCGCAAACCAACTGGCTTAAAAGAACAGAAATGTATTCCCTCATAGTGCTAGAAGCTAGAGGTCTGAAAAGGTATCGGCAGGGCTCTGCTCTCTCGAAGGCTCCAGGGGAGGATACTTCCTTGCTTCTCCCTAGCTTCTGGCGGTTGCTGGCCATCCTTGGCATTGCTTGGCTGGGAAGCACATCACTCCAGTCTCTGTCTCTGTGGTCACATGGCATTCTCCCCTCCTGTGTCTGTGTCCAAATTTCCCTCTTTTTATCAGGATATCGGTCATTGGATTAGGACCCATACTAATCTAGTATCACCTCTTAATTTGAATATACGTACAAAGACCCTATTTTCAAATAAGGTCACATCCATGAATTCACTTCAATATATCTTTTAGTGGGACACAGTTCAGCCCATGACAATTGGATTTGAACCAGAGATGGGTTTTGCCAAGTGAACACCATGGTGGAAAAGACAGCAAGGGCGTGTGTTGTGTGGTGCATATAAGAGTCCCTACAGGGGCACCGGAGTGGCTCAGTCGTTAAGCGTCGGCTCAGGTCATGGTCCCAGGGTCCTGGGATCGAGCCCCGCATCAGGCTCCCTGCTCAGCAAGAAACCTGCTTCTCCCTCTCCCACTCCCCCTGCTTGTGTTCCCTCTCTCGCTGTGTCTCTGTCAAATAAATAAGTAAAATCTAAAAAAAAGAGCCCCTATAGTGATTGCTATGGGCTGAATTATGTTCCCCAAATCCATATTTTAAAAAAACTATTTATTTATTTAAGTAATTTCTACACCCAGTATGGGGCTGGGACTCAGAACCCCGATACCTTTTCAGACCTCTAGCTTCTAGCACTATGAGGGAATACATTTCTGTTCTTTTAAGCCAGTTGGTTTGCGATAACTCGTTATAGCAGTTCTAGGAAATGAGCACACCGACTGCCCAGTGACTCTGCATATGCTCAGTCTAGTGTCATTGAAGCAAAACACAAGGATCAAGGATCAAGTTACATGCTTTTCTGACTGAGCTAGCCGGGCACCATGCCCCCGAAATCCATATTTTGAAGTCCCAATCCCCAGTCCCTCAAAATGTAACTGTATTTGGGGCTAACATCTTCAGAGAGGTGATTAAGTTAACATGAGACCATTAGGATGGAGCCCTAATCCAATCCCACTGGTGTTTGTATAAGAGGAAAACACACAAAGGCCACAGAGAGATGACTATGAAGAAGTAGCAAGAGGGTGACCCTCTACAAGCCAAGGAGAGAGGCCTCAGAAGAAGCCAACCATGCTGACACCTTGATCGTGGCCTTCTAGCCTCCAGAACTATGAGAAAATAAGTGTCTGTTGTTTAAGCTACCCAGTCTGTGATATTTTGTTATGGTGGCCCTAGCAAGCAAATACAGCGATGGACTGTGGAATCTAAGTGGCTAAGAAGACGGAAAGACCCAAAGAGGGTGTGGACGGTGACACTGTAGTGTTGTTCTGATGAGGGTGAACAATCAGTGGAGTGGAAGGTCCCCGGGCGAGTGAGGTAGCAGAGTAAGAAGTGATGGTTAGAGTGACAGAATCTTGGATCCTCAATGTGTCAAGCCACCACAAAGGGTGGCTTGGCTGGCTTCTCAAAGGGCCCCGAAGATGGCTGACCCAGCTCCAGAGTCACATGCAGACCAGCCAACATTTCACAAAAGAGGAGGCACTCTTTCTTCCACTGCGTTTTGGGAACCAAGAAATCTCTCCTAGCAGGCCTGTACTTGTCTTCCCTTCATGTCTCAGAGGCCAGAAATTGTATCACATTCCATTCTGAAATCTCTAGCATGGGAAGAAGATGATTATTGTTGGTTTGGTGAAGCACGTATCTGTGGGAAGGACGATGGAGTTCCCAAACAAAATTGGAGTTACCCCAGCTAGAAGGAAAGGGAGACTGCATGCTCAGTACTTTCTGCTGCCAAGGGATAGCGGCTGTCATTGGCTGTTGTTGGCTTATGCTTTGAGGACAGGGGGTTTCTGAGCAAGGAGAGAGAAGTGGTTTGGGAGCAATCCTGAGGTTACCTGGCCTACTTCTAGACCCTGTGGTATAGAGAATATGGAACCTCTTTCTCTTTCTCCTCTCTCCCTGCTCTCCAGCCACCCTGAATCACAGGAGCCCATCTCACACGTCTCTAAGTACACTATTGTGTCCCCTCGTGCCCTTTCATTGTGCTTCTTCTTCTTCCCTAAATACCTCTTTTTCCCCTACCCCAAATCCCTCCTTAGCCTAGCTCATTTAGATGTTCTGGCTCTCAGCTAAAGGATCACCTCCTCCAGGAAGTCCTCCCTGAATTCCTCACTTTGGGCTACATGTCCAGACTGAGCATCCCACACATGTAGCAGGTATGAACTGTTCAGTAACAGTGAGGGTGTCAGTTATGTTGTTTTTTTAAAAAATGGTTTTGGCATTAATTAGAACGACCCCCAGCCCATCCACTTGGATTGGAGAGAAGTCTGATATCACTTGTTCCAGAGATGGGTTCCACTCTTTTGGATCATCATTCAACCCTGGAATGCTTAGGAGTCCTCCAGACTTCTGGTCCTCCAGCAGAAAGAGGCCCTGGTGTTTCTGCTGAAGTGCCCTGCTGTTTCTGTTATGTTTGTCATTGATCTTCCATGGGATTCTGCTGCGTCCTGGTTCAGCTCCCTGCTCAGAGTTTGAGCATCTCCACCCCTCCTCCAGGCCCCACAGCCTTAATCAACCTAATTCTTCATCCCAGTCCTTAAGACTCTCCTGGAATCTAGCTTCAGCCCTTTTCCAACTCCCTGAATATCCCACCCCTTTCTTAGACAATAAATTTTAATCTCACTGATAGGAGATTACACCACCTCCCATTATTACTTCCTGAAGGTAAAGATTTCCCATGAATCGCAATAGAGGCCTGCTTTGCCATACTGGGAGGGGTAAATGCCTTTCATTCCCTCTAAGGCATCCAGAGCAGCAAAAGGAAACACAAGTCGATTTGTAGTAGATGAGTCTGCTACATATATCATGCATTTACATCTCATCCTAACCAAAAAAGAGAAAAAAAAAAAAAGAAAAAGATTTACCTGTACTCTAATTATGTATGTTTCAGTCTTCCTAATAGCCTTAGAAATATCTTTTTTTTTTTTTAAAGATTTTATTTATTTATTTGAGAGAGAGAATGAGATAGAGTATGAGAGGAGGGAGGGTCAGAGGGAGAAGCAGACTCCCCGCCGAGCAGGGAGCCCGACGCGGGACTCGATCCTGGGACTCCAGGATCATGACCTGGGCCAAAGGCAGTCGCCTAACCAACTGAGCCACCCAGGCGCCCCTAGCCTTAGAAATATCTTGAGGACAGATATCTCATATTACAAATCTTTGAACTCCCCAAATGAGTGCTTAATAAATTTTGGATGAATGAATACATTGCCTGTGGAATTCAGGACTCTCAGGACAATATTGTACTTACTGGCCGTGTTGCAAGGCATAATTACCAAGGTTTCTGTCTGGCATTCTCTTTTACCAACAGAGAGCTCCTGATTTTCACAGTGTGATAGCCGCTTATCTTCCTAGACTAGGGACGGGTTTGTATAAGGCTGCAAGTTTGTCCTGGAATTTCCTATCATATCTGGCCAAATCTTTGCCAGCTTATGAAGATCAGTTCCATGTTTAGTCGATAGACTTGATGTTCCTGATTCCAGGCAGCTAACAGTCAATGTGTTAATAATTTAGCAAATACAGTCTCATTTGAGGAAGTTTTCACCCAAGGAAAACACTGGAAGACCATTTACGTGATTGGACAGGTTTTTGTTTGTTTGTTTCCTTGTGCATATGGAGAATAATTGTTTTGTTTTTGTTTTGTTTGCGGCTTGTTCCATCAAAACCTTGGCTTCGAGGTATTAATTAACTGACCAAATAATAAACAGCTGAATCAGCACTGCCCCAGAAACCAAGGTACCATGGGATGAAGTGTTTCCACCCGTGCTGAAAATGAACATTATTAGTAACTGACCACTGCAAGTAGGGTTATTTCATTGCAGAAGGCAGCCAGCCAAAGGAGAGCTCCTTGGCATAATCTTCTGACTCAATATCTCCTTCCTTTCCCCTAGAAACAGAGGAGGGCTTGGAAATGCACTCAGTTATCTCAAGAGCAGACACACTGTTATCCCTCAGTGAGAGAAATTTAATTCCAGCGATCTGTGTGTGGGAGCTCAAGGGACACCGATCAAAACCCAGCAGGGTTTGAGAGAAAAGTATCTAATAACCAACAAACACTTATTTCTCCAAAACAAGTTGTACCAAGCACATTTATAGATTATTTTCTTTTCTCTCCCTGACTGAATTGCTGATCTGGTAGATAGCTGGAATGCAGTGGGAAGCAAACTCAAGCACTGCTATTCTCCTCCCCATGACAGCACGCTCACGCTCAGGTTAGATGTGAGGTCATCCTACTTGGGTGACGGGGGAGGGTGAGCTCCGGTGGGCCTGGCAGCAGAGGCCTCCTCATGGAAGGATGTGATGTGAAAAATTGGTGCCTGGTGGGGACGCTGTGTGTCTGGCACAGAGAGAAGGCAGCAGTGAGGGAAGGGAGCAGAATAGGGAAAGGAGAGAGGCTGGGAACAATATTGTTGGATCCGATGCCTCTGTGCCACGGGAATTCTCAGGGCCTTCTTCCTTAGATGGCAAGGAAGTTCTAGCAGAGAAATTCTCCACAGAAATGGGCCATGGCCACCTGAGATAGAAATCTAGAAAGGGGCTTTAGTGGAATGAAAAGGGAGGTGAGGAACTCCATCTAAGTGTATGTAGTAAGTCCTTATTGAGCACTTGACTATATACACCAGTTGACTCTGCTGGGCACTGGGAATCTATCAGAGGAGAGACCGGTTTTCACCCTCGTGGAGCTTCTAGCATTGTGAGAGAAATGGAGATGATCAATCAGGTCCACAAAAACAATCATGACCATTGATATTCCACAAATATTCTGGCCATGGCCATGCCTCAGGCACAGAGAGTGTGGCCTCCAGCTGCGGCCAAAGATGAATTCAGCTCTGACACAACATTCTGAAGATCTCAGAGGACAGCTCCTTTTCCTCCCTCAGCATCCCAGAAAGGCTAACTTGTTAATGAACCAAGTTAAGTTCATTTTGAAGGGGAAGGGAGTGTCCATGATTTATTACTGATGGGGGCTGTACAACCTTCTGAAAAATCCAGTTCACGCCTTGTGCCCAGGAGTTCCACTTTATTTGCAATCTATCCTACAAAAATTTTTTTTAAAGATTTTATTTATTTATTTGAGAGGGAGAGCCGAGCAGGGGGGAGGGGCAGAGGCAGAAGGAGAAGGAGACTCCCTGATGAGTTGGGAGCCTGGATCGTGACCTGAGCTGAAGGCAGATGCTTAACCGACTGAGCCACCCAGGTGCCCTATCCTATGAAATTTTTAAAAATTAGAATGTGGGGGCACCTGGGTGGCTCAGTCGGTTAAGCATCTGCCTTCGGCTCAGGTCATGGTCCCGGTGTCCTGGGATTGAGCCCCACATCAGGCTCCCTGCTCAGCGGGGAGCCTGCTTCTCCCTCTCCAGCTCCCCCAGCTTGTGTTCCCTCTCTCAGTCTGTCTCTGTCAAATAAATAAATAAATAATCTTTAAAAAAAAATTAGAATGTGAAATACAAGCACACAGTATTAATTATAACAAGAAAAAAAGGGAGGCAGCAAGTATCCATAGATCGATCAACAGTTAAATACATGATGGTACATCCACATGATGGAATAATTTGCAACAGCTAAACACAATGATAGGAGCAGGCGCACATGATTTAGAAAGTGAGAAAAACTGATACAAACTCATATATACAGTATACTTCAATTTTGTAAAATCATGTAAACATAAAAATGAAAATATGCCAAATAGCGAGGCATTTTTCTCTGGGATGTGGAATCATGGATGACTGTTACTTTCTTTAAATGTTGTAAGTTTTCCCTGCTGGGAAGATATTACATTTATCTATCTATCATCTATCTATCTACTTTTATTTTTTTTAAGTTTTTAAAAGATTTTGTCAAAGAGAGAGAGAGAGAGAGAGCACAAGCAGGGGGACCGGCAGACACAGGGAGAAGCAGGCTCCCCGCTGAGCAAGGAGCCCCATGTGGGACTCAATCCCAGGACCCTGGGATCATGACCTGAGCCGAAGGCAGACGCTTAACCAACTGAGCCGCCCAGGTGTCCCTCTATCTATTTTTATTTTTATTTTATTTAAAAAATTTTTAAAGATTTTATTTATTTGACAGAGAGAGACACAGCGAGAGAGGGAACACAAGCAGGGGGAGTGGGAGAGGGAGAAGCAGGCTTCCCGCTGAGCAGGGAGCCCAATGTACATCCAACGTTGGGCTAGAACTCATGACCCCGACATCAAGAGTCACATGCTCTCCCAACTGAGCCAGCCAGGCACCCCAGAAGATATTACTTTTAAAATCAGAAAAGGGGGTGCCTGGGTGGCTCAGTCGTTAAGTGTCTGCCTTCGGCTCAGGTCATGATCTCAGGGTCCTGGGATTGAGCCCCACATCAGGCTCCCTGCTCCGCGGGAAGCCTGCTTCTCCCTCTGCTACTCCCCCTGCTTGTGTTCCCTCTCTAGCTGTGTCTCTCTCTGTCAAATAAATAAATAAATAAATAAATAAATAAATAAATAAATATCAGAAAAGGATAATTACAAATAAAAAATAATAATTTCAGGTGTCTGAGTAGCTATGGCTGAGTTTTGAATTCTAAATTTTTCTTCCATTTTCCTGCCTGGCTCCTTTTCTCTTTGTTCCCATTTGAGGAACCGTGGGCCTGCGAGGTAGGGGTGGGTATTTGGTTAACTAAGCTTTGAGGGGCCTCCTGGCACCCGCTGAAAATTAACTGCTCCCCTAGCCTTGGTCTCCCTCGCCCTCCCTCTGAGGGTTAGGGCAGGCGTCAGGTGAACACACACCACGCAGACCTAGCAGGAGGCCTTGTTTTGGGCCTCAGGAGGAAGCAAATAGCTCTGAGACGAGCTGGGAAGTGGGGGAGGGAGGCTGCGCTGGGCCAGAGCAAGCAGAGAGGCCTCTGGGGACTTTGTCTGGCAACTTCCCTGTGCTAAAGATGGGCATTCCCAGCAGCTGCTGCACATCTTTCCTCCTAGTCAAGGTGAGGGAGGAATATTTGAGATATATGGGATAACCTAGATGTCAGGAGTATGAAAAAGGAATGCGGATGATAGACCGGTCCTGGCTGGGTCTGGACTGGGCGACGTGTTGTACCCAGCTGGTAACCCGTCTTGTTTGTCGGAAGAGGCCAGGCCAGTGGGTCTGAGCCTCTTAGTGGGTTTCAGAAGCTCAGTGGTGGGGGTGGGGGGTGTAGAGGATGTTAGAGGTTTATCCCCTCTTTGTGCACTGGTCAAAAATCCTGGGCAAGGAGGTAGTTCGGACAATGTGACAATGTATCACATACTGGGATGCTTGCTCCGCTGCAAGGGTGTTTCCTGTCTTTATTCAGTGACAATGAAAACCCAAAAGAGTTTCCTCTTCAGGAGTTCAAAATTCAGACAGCCCAGAGGCGAACACAGCGGCAAACAAAGGCCCTGTGCAGCCACTATTTGAGGGGAGGAGGAGAGGGGTTCTGGGGGCCTCCTGGGGAAGCCAGGGTAATCTATTTAGAGGTGGGAGGAGAAGGAAAATGGCCTCACAGGACCAGAAAGTCTACCACGAACTTCAGAGGAGGCAAAGCCAGAGCCTATGTGTTACTTCTGGGGCAGGAGATACAAATGATGAAGGAAAGGAGGAAAGATCTTTTAGGGACTGGAGTGGGAAGGTCTGAGGGAAAAACTCAGGATATTCGGTTGTCCTTCCTCTGGCGTGTCCTCTCATTCTCCCTTGTCACCCTGTTCCAAATGATCTCTCTACTCAGATAAATCAGATTTATTTCCCACCGATTTCTCCACTAAGAGAGCACAGGAAGACACAGGTTGTCTTCAGTTCCTTTCATTGATTCACTAATTCATTCAACAAATATTCCTCTGACCTGCTTCTTACAACAGTAAGTCCCAAACATTTTCGATTAGTGGGCCACTTCAGGGGGAGCAAAATATCCCTTATTAAAAGCATGATTTAGGGTCACCTGGGTGGCTCAGTTGGTTAAGCAACTGCCTTCAGCTCAGGTCATGATCCCAGGGTCCTGGGATCAAGTTCTGCATCTCGTTCCTTGCTCAGCAGGAGGCCTGCTTCTCCCTCTCTCACTCCCCCTGCTTGTGCTCTCTCTCCCTCTCTCTCTGACAAATAAATAAAATATACATATATTTTTTTAAGATTTTATTTATTTATTTGACAGAGAGAGACGCAGTGAGAGAGGGACGCAGTCACCAGGAGCCTGCTTCTCCAGGGCTGTGGGGGGCCAGCTTTCCTCCACACACCTATAACCCACATCTTGGCACACCATTGGGGATCTCCAGTCTGACGCTCAGAGCCTAACCACTAAAAAATTACAATAATAGGGTCACCAGGGTGGCTCAGTTGTTAAGCGTCTGCCTTCAGCTCAGGTCATGATCCCAGGGTCCTGGGATTGAGTCCCACCTGGGGCTCCTTGCTCAGCGGGGAGCCTGCTTCTCCCTGTGTCTGCCGCTCCCCCTGCTTGTATTCCCTCTCTCGCTGTGTGTGTCTCTCTCTCTGTCAAATAAATAAATAAATAAATCTAAATAAATAAACAAACAAATAAATAATTACAATAATAATAATAATAAAAAAAATCCCTAGAACTAATCAACGGAAGGCATGCCTGTCAGTGACACAATGATGACTTAAACTATGTATCTTAAATACTGGGAACACATTTTAAATTTATGCCCCAGGGCGCCTGGGTGGCTCAGATGGTTGAGCGTCTGCCTTCGGCTCAGGTCATGATCCTGGGGTCTTGGGATTGAGCCCCGCATCGGGCTCCATGCTCCTTGGGAGCCTGCTTCTCCCTCTGCCTCTCTCTCTCTCTGTCTCTCATAATAAATAAAATCTTTAAAAAAAATAAAAAATAAATAAATTTATGCCCCAAACAAAATATGGACATTTTGTTTAGTTTTAAAGATTTTATTTATTTGAGAGAGAGAGTGTGCACGTGGGTGAGCACAAGCAGGGGGAGGGGCAGAGGGAGAAGCCGACTCCCCGCTGAGCAAGGAGCCCGATGTGGGGCTCGATCCCAGGACCCTGAGATCATGACATGAGCCGAAGGCAGACGCTTAACCAACTGAGCCACCCAGGCGCCCCAAATGTGGACATTTTAATATGACACTATCATCCCTATTACCAGTGTCATTCCTACGAAAGTCCCTGCCTGCCTGCTAAAATTGGACTACACTGGGAGAGCCATTGGCTAGAGGCAGCCTGCTTGGGGGCCATAGAAGACTTGGTGTTCTTTAGATACCTATTCTTGCCAGTGAGGGGTATGAGGGTTCTTTGTCATTATTGTAATACTCCTAACAATAGCCTCCCCAGCTACCACAGGTTCTGAACCAAATGAGAACAGGGCGTGGGAATCAGATAAATTGAGATGAAAATATAGCTTTAGGGGCAGATGGGTGGCTCCGTCTGTTGAGTGACCGACCCTCGATCTCAGCTCAGGTCTTGATCTCAGGGTCTTGAGTTCAAGCCCCATGTTGGGCTCCATGATGAGCATGGAGCCTACTAAAAGAAAGAGGAAAGGAAGGAAAGGAAAGAAAGAAAGGAAAGAAAGGAAAGGAAAGCAAGCAAGCAAGCAAGCAAGCTGGTATCTATCCAAACAGGCTTCCTATTTTTAATTCCCTGAACTAAGCTGACACAGTCTTTAGCAAAGCAGCTGGATAACTACAGGGCACCCCCATCCTTCCTGCCAAGGACGGGTGGCTCACCCCATGGAGTGCCAGAGATCAAGAGAAGGATTAATGTTATTTTCCCAGTACCATTCCCTCCCAGAGAAGCAACCAGAAGTCTCCCTTTAAAGGGGCAAGGTAGGATGCAGAGTAATGAAAATAGCCTTTATAAACCCTTTACTCTCAAGTAAATGCATAGTTTATCTGTCTTGGCTTTCCGGAAAACAGAGCTTGAGGCAAAGCTTAAGGGTTAACGTTTCACTAGGAAGATTGCAAACCCAGGGCAGCAAGAGTGAGGAAGAGAGACGAAGTAAGGAAAGAAGGGAAGCAAATAATAAGGTCATGCGTTATCAAGTGGCTAGGGCCTCCCAAGAAAATACATGTGGTTGTCGCTTAGTCACTTGGGATCTCTCCAAAGACTGGAAGAGTCTGCTGGGGAGAAAGAAGCAAGCAACCAATGGGCAGTGTCTCCCGGTCTCCCCTCCCTTTTTGGTCAAAGTTTTCTCCCTAGGGGTTAAATTGCTGTGTCTGGGTTGTGTGGGCCCTTCTGAGCAGCCGCTGGGAAACCAGAAGCTCCTTGAGTCCAGCTGGGTTAGGCTTGGGTGCTGGAACTGCTGTGCCCTCGCTCCCTCGGGGGGGACTGACACAACGCCCCGAGCCAAATAGAGCAATGGCAGTGGCTGGGACTCTAGAGCCACGGAGAACAGTCTACAGTCTCTCCAGCTGGGAAGCGGGGCAAGATGTGGCAAGACGGCTTGGGAAGGGGTGGGGCTTGGCCCATCTAGGAAGATGTATAAACTGGGCCCAGAACACGAACTTACAAAAAAAATCCACCTTGGTTCTGAATTTGCTTAGGACCGTGATGCGCAGAGCGGCGTAACTGCAACTTTGATAAGCCCTGGTTAAGGTAAAAAAAAAAAAAAAAAAAAGGATGTGCATTGAGAGATTTCTTGTGCTCATGATGAAATAATCCAACTGTCTGCAAGGGCCCGCATGACCTTATTATTTGCTTCCCTTCTTTCCTTACTTCGTCTCTCTTCCTCACTCTTGCTGCCCTGGGTTTGCCAGTCCGAGCGGGGCAGGCAAAAGTACAGAAGGCCTGGGTCACTGGACCTACCACTAGCCAGGTAGCCCCAAAACCTGGCAGTGGAAGGGCATCATTTTCATGTTTTTTTCAAGCTGTATATGATATTTTTATTTGTTGAGATCAAGTTCACGTATCCTGAGATTCACTCTTCTAAAATATACAACTCAGTGGTTTTAGAATATTCACAAGGTTGTGCAACCAGCCGCACAATAAATTTTATTTATTTACTTATTTATTTATTTATTTTTAAGATTTTATCTATCCATTTGACACAGAGAGAGGGAGAGAGTGCACAAACAGGGGGAGTGGCAGAGAGAGAGGGAGAAGCAGGCTCCCCGCTGAGCAGGGAGCCCCACGCGGTACTCGATCCCAGGACTCTGGGATCATGACCTGAGCGGAAGGCAGACACTTAACCGACTGAGCCACCCAGGTACCCCAGCACAATAAATTTTAGAACATCATTACCCCCAAAAGAAATCCCATTACCCATTAGCAATCACTTCCCATTTCCCCCTCCCCCAGCCCGGGAAACAATGAATCTACTTTCTGTCTCTATAAATTTGCCTATTCTGGACCTTTCAGATAAGTAGAATCAGACAATATGTGGCACAGTGTGGCTGGCTTCTTTCACTTAGCCTGTGTTCAGGGCTCATCCATGTTGTTGCATGTGTTAGAATTTCATTCCTTTTTATGGCTGATTAATATTCCATTGTATGGATATAGCACATTAATTTTTCCATTCATCAGTTAATGGACATTTGGGTTGTTTCAACTTTTTGGCTATTAGGAATAATGCTCCTATGAACATGTATGTACAAGTTTTATGTTTTCATTTCTCCTGGATACATATCTAGGAATAGAACTGCTGTGTCACACGTTAACTCTATGTTTAACATTTTGAGGAATTACCCGACTGTTTTCCGAAGTGGCTGCACCATTTACTTTCCCACCAGCTATGAAGGAGGATTCTAATTTCTACATATCCTCACCAACCCTTATTGTCTGTCTTTTTGATTATAGCCAACTTAGTGGGTAAGAAGTGATAGGTACCTCAACATGACTTTGATGCACATTTCCCTTATGACAAATGATGTTGAGCATCTTTTCATGGGCTTATTGGCCATGGCGAAATTTCTCTTCAAATCCTCTGCCCATTTTTAAAACTGGGTTATTTCTCTCTTTATTATTGAATTGTAAGAATTCTTTACATATTCTGGGTAGTAGAACCATAATCAGATATATATTTGCAAATATTTTCTGCGTTCTGCACCTTGTCTTTTCACTTTCTTGCTGTGTCCTTTCAAGTACAAAGCTTTTCAATTAAAAAAAATTTTTTTTTAACTTTTCAACTTTTTAAAAAGATTTATTTATTTATTTCAGAGAGAGAGAGAGAAAGCGCGCACAAGTGGGAGGGGCAGGAGGGAGAGGGAGAGAGAGAATCTCAAGAAGACTGCGCTGAGTGCAGAGCCCTCCTTGGGCCTCGATCTCACCACATGAGATCACGACCTGAGCCAAAACCAAGAGTTGGACGCTCAACCGACTGCGCCACCCAGGCGCCCCTAAACTTTTCAATTTTTAAAAAAATATGTATCTGATGCATATCTTTTTATCATTTTATGCATGCATGTATTGATGTGTACTTTTTTGAGATATAATTGATGTATATAACATTATATCAGTTTCAGATGTACAACATAGTGATATATGTACAAACTGATTTTTAACCAAGTAGAAGGTGATTGAATCACACCTATCATGGTATAGCTTTTTTTTACAGATTTATTTATTTATTTTAGAGAGAGAGGGAGAGCACACATGGTGAGGGAGAAGGAGCAGGAGAGAATCTTGAGCAGATTCCCTGCTGAGCGTAGACCCACCACAGGGCCGACAGGGGGCCAACAAAGGACTAGATCCTACAACCCTGAGATCATGACCCAAAATCAAAAGTTGGACGCTTAACTGACTGAGCCACCCAGGCGCCCCAATTGTGGTATAGTTTGGTGACAATCCTCTCTCCTTCCCCTGCCTGCCATCACGGGCCAGTCAGCTGAGGGCACATTTCCTGGACCCTTTGCCCTGTGACCACTGGAGGAAGGCCAGGGTAGCCAATATGCCCTGAGGGAAACCTAACTGCCTCATAAAACATTGGGAGAAGGGGGCGCCTGGGTGGCTCAGACGGTTAAGCGTCTGCCTTCGGCTCAGGTCATGATCCCAGGGTCCTGGGATCGAGTCCCGCATCAAGCTCCCTGCTCCTTGGGAGCCTGCTTCTCCCTCTGCCTCTCTCTCTCTGTCTCTCATGAATAAATAATAAAATCTTAAACAAAACAAAACATTGGGAGAAGTCAGAGAAGACAAATTCAGGGAGGAAAAGGGACCAGGAGTCCCAGTTTCTCATGTTAGCTTTCTTTTTCTTTGGTCAACTGAGCAAATTCATACATCTCACTTTCCCCCAGTGCAACTCCACTTCTCCTCCAGCAAAATTAGCAGAAGACACCTGGCCAGCATTGAGAGGACTAAGAAGAATTTGGTTAAGTGCCTTAACCAAAAATTTCTTTTAAGTTCCTGGTTCAATGTAAACTATCGTAAGTGTAACCTTCCTGGTATTAGCCAGTTCCCTCTGCCCTGCCCCCCTCCCCAGTCTCTCAGGGGTAAGCAGATGAATTCCCCAGGTGCCTGTGACAACTGGGATTGGAATTCAGAACCCCAGATTTTGAGGCCATTTCCTTCAGGGCCAGTGCCTCCCCATTCCTTCCCAGAGAGGCAGATTGGAGCAGTGCGTGTGGAAACCCTGACTCCACGCTTCTGCCTTTTAAATGCAAATGTCTGTTTTAGGCACCGAAAATACAAAGATGAACAAGACCGTTCCTGTGCACAGTGCAGTAGGGAACCTGGACTGGAAATGAATAGCCACTCCAACCACATGACACCCACAAAATAGAAGTGCTATGTAACATGGAACCTGGCAAGGGTGACCTGGACTCCAGTACATGGTCTCAGATGGGCAGCCATGTTTGCCCTTCACCTGCAATAGCCAAACAGGCTGGAGGAAGGGGCTAGTCCCACATCTCGTGGGACAAAAAGGGACTCTCTTTCTCTAGATCACGACCTAGCACCTTTAGTGTAAAGAAAAGTTGAAGTTCTTCTCAGTCAACAGACTAGAAGATAAAGGACCCTTCCACCAAAGCAGGTGACGCTTCCATTTCTCCATTCCTCCACACTTCTGCCATGTTCAAAGGGAAGGAGAGTCCAGAGGAGGGGAGATGGGAGAGGAGGAAAGAGGATGTTTGGTCAACATCTGTTCCTACGGTGATCTGGAGCAACATAGAAGAATAGGACTGATTTGTTTTGTTTTTATTTTTTAGATATACCTTTATTTTTAGATTTTATTTATTTATTTATTTTGAGAGCGAGGTGGGGAGCATGAGCAGGGGGTGGGGCAGAGGAAGAAGGAGAGAATCCAAGCGGACTCCGCGCCAAGGACAGAGCCTGACACGGGGCTCAATCCCATGACCCTGAGATCGTGAGCTGAAATCAAAAGTAGGATGCTTAACTGACCGAACCCCCCAGGTGCCCCTAAATAATACCTTTACTGAGCTAATTCACTTACCATACAATTCACTCAAAGTGTATAATTTAATGGTTTTTAGTATAGTCACAGAATTGTGCAATCATCACCACAATCAATTTTAGAACATTTTCATCGCCTCAAAAAGAAACGCTTGCACCCCTTAGCTGTCACCCTCATTCTTCTATTCTCCCCAGCCCTAGGCAACTATCAATGTATTTTCTTTCTCTACAGATAGGCCTATTCTAGACATTTGGTGTAAAAGGAATCATACAACATGGGGTCCTTTGTGACTGGCTTCTCTTTGCAAAATATCTTCCAGGCTCATCCATGGCAGAGCATGTAGCAGGTTTAATTTCGCTTTATGGCCGAATAATATTCCATATTCCATTGTATAGACAGATTCCATTTTGTTTATCCATTTATCAGCTGATGGACATTTGGGTTGTTTCCACTTCTTGGTATTATGAATAATGCTGCTTATAAACATGCACACACAAGTTTTTGTATGGAGGAGTAGGACTTTTCAGCTAATCATTATCAATCATTTATTAACTGCCTGTTGTGTACATAACATGGAGATGGGAGTAGGAATGAGAGAGGGGATAGAGGAAGGCTGAGGCCCAAAAGAGCTAAAATGTAAAATATAATTCCCCAACTATCTTCTGACTAAAGAGATATAAAATCAAAATATATTATATGAATCTTCAAGGATTCCAGCTCAAAAAGAAGAACTGGCGTAGAGGGGGCAGTGAAGAACATCTGATTATCAGATGGTCATTACCTTAGTCATGGTGAGCATTTCATAATGTATGTAATTGTTGAATCACTATGTTGCATACTTTTTTTAAAAAAGATTTTATTTATTTATTTGACAGAGAGAGACACAGCTAGAGAGGGAACACAAGCAGGGGGAGTGGGTGGGAGAGGGAGAAGCAGGATTCCCGCTGAGCAGGGAGCCTGATGCAGGGCTCGATCCCAGGACCCTGGGATCACGACCTGAGCCGAAGGTCAGACGCTTAACAACTGAACCACCCAGGCGCCCCCATGTTGCATACTTGAAACTAATATAATACTGTATGTCAACTATACTTCAATAAAAAAAGAGATTTATTTTTAAAAATCTGATTATGGACTGGAAACTAGATGATATTAGGGAATCACTGTTCATTTTCTTTCTTTCTTTCTTTCTTTCTTTCTTTCTTTCTTTCTTTCTTTCTTTCTTTCTTTCTTTCTTTCTTTGAGAGAGAGAGAGAGAACAAGCAGGGGGAGCGGCAGGCAGAAGAAGCAGGCTCCCTGCTGAGTAAGGAGCCCAAGTGGGGTTCATCCCTGGACCCCAAGATCATGACCCGAGCCGAAGGCAGCCACTTAACCGACTGAGCCACCCAGGCGCCCCTCACTGCTCATTTTCTTAATGTGTAATAATGATATGGTTATCAAGGAAAATGTCCTTATTTGTAGGGTATGCATGTTGAAGTATGTAGGGCTGAAGTGTCATAGTGTCTGAAGGTTATTTTCAGAAGGTTTAGCAAAAAAAAAAAGTAGACACATTTCACACACACATGCCTATAGGCAGATAAAGCAAATATAGCAAAATGTGAACAGTTGTTAAATCTGGATGGTGGTATTTGGGTGATCATTGTATTATTCCCTCAAATTTTCAGCATCTTTGAACATTTTGCAAACTGCAAACTGTAAAAAAAAAAAAAAAGATTACCAAAAAACTAAAGCAAGGTAAGGAGATAAAAGTAAGGGGTGTACCTTTTAACACAGGGTGGTCAGGGAAGGGCTTCTTTTGAAGACAGGGCATCCGAATAAAGACCTCATGCAGAAAGGAGGGAGTTGGCCCTGAGGATGTAGGGGAGAGCATTCCAGGAAATGGGAATAGCAGGTCGGAGGCCCTGAAGTGGGAATGAGCTTGGTGTGTCCACGAATTCAAGCAACTAGAATGTCTGAGGGGATGTGGGGGAGGTAGGGAATGAGGTTGAGAACGTAGCCTAAGCCTAGATTATATAGCATCACAGAGGCTACAGAATTGGGATTTTATTCTGAGTTTAAGGATGACCTACTGAAGGACTTCAGTGAGTGGGGAGCGATTTGGGCTGAATTATATATATATATTTTTTAATAAAGATTTTATTTATTTATTTGACAGAGAGACACAGCGAGAGAGGGAACACAAAGAGGGGGAGTGGGAGAAGCAGGCCTCCCGCAGAGCAGGGAGCCGGATGCGGGGCTTGATCCCAGACCCTGGGGTCATGACCTGAGCCGAAGGCAGACGCTTAACGACTGAGCCACCCAGGTGCCCTCTGAATTATATTTTAAAACCCCTGTCTGGCTCCTGGGTGGAGGATAGACTGTGATGTGAGGGTGGGGGTCCTGGGGGGGTAAGAGTGGCCAATAAATGGATTTATTGCAGGGAAGGTGGTACCTTCGATGAGGTGATGTACACAGGGAGAAGGGGTTGGGTTTGGCAGACATGTGGAAGTGAGCTCTCATGGAGTTTCCTCACGGACTGGGTGTGAGCATGAGGAATAAGAACAGTCAAGGGACACTCTAAGGACAGTCAGCAACTGGCCGAATGGTAGTACCATCTGCTGAAATGGGGGACACTGGAGACTTTTTCTTTTCAGAGGAACATTAATTTGGTTTAGAATGGCCTGGAAGTCTTCGTGGTCATAAAGGAGGTGGAATTTGGGTTGGGCCTTCAAAGGAATGAGTTCATCAATGTCAACAAATTACATTTTTCATTTGAATTAACTAACAGGGTGGCAGGGCCAATTGCAAATGTCATGGGCTTTGAAGTTGAGGAACTGGATTTGAATCCCAATGCTGTCATTTACTGGCGAGGTGACCGTAGGCAAAGTATTTAACTTCCTTGAGCCTGAGGTTCTTCTTCGGTAGAAGAGGCAAATAACATCAGTCTTGCCAGGTTGTTAGGTTCTAAGTAACATACCTTGGCACAGTGCCTGGCACAGAGTAGGGCTTCTCCTTTCCCTCTGCACCCCCCACCTGGTCTTCTCTCTCTCTCAAATAAATAAAATCTTTTTTTTTTTTTTTAAAGGAGAACTTTGTGAGCTTCCAAGGGACTGCGTTAAGCTGTTAATGTTCTGTTGCCTTCTCAGCGAGAGCCTTCCTTTTTTCCTTTTATTCATTCCACATTTGAGCATTCACTGTGTACCACATGCTCTTGTAGGCATTGGCCATAGAGCCGTAAGTGCAACAGACAAAATCCTTGTCTTCACAGAGCTTACATTCTGGTGGGGAGAGAAGATACACTATGAGCTAAGTAAAATACAGGAGGTAGTATGTGAGATACTGGTAAGTCCTAGGGAGAAAAGCTAAACAGAGAAGGAGAAGAGGTGCTGGGATGGCGTTGGGACTGCAGTTTGAAATAGGGTGCTCAGGGAAGGCTCTACAGAGAAGGTGACATTTCTGCAGAGACCTAAAGGGGATGAGGGAGTAAGCCCTGTGTTTATCTAAGTGGAGACTTTTAGATTTAGATTAGAAGAGTGGCAAGGGCAAAGGCCCTGGGGCAGGAGCATGCTTGATGTATTTGAGGAATAGCAAGAAAGCCATTGTGGCTAGACAGAAGTGAGGGAAAAGGGTAGGGGCAGCTCCTGTCAGGCCTGGGAAGCCTGTGATGGCTTTGTCTTTGACACAGAGTGAAATGGGAGTCTCTGAACAGTGAGGAGACAAGATTTGATTTATGGTTTAAAAGGATCACTGGTTTCTGTATAAATGAATTCGGGGGGTTGAAGAGAGGAGGTCAGCTGGGAAACGATTATAGTAATGATGATGATTTGGTAGAGATGGTGGGAAAAAGATTCTGGATATACTTCATAGTAGAGCCAACAGGATTTCCTGATAGTTTGGATGTAGGGTGTTAGAGAAAGAGAGGGGTCGAGAATGGTAGCCCCAACTCTGACCTGAACAACTGGCAGGATGTATTAGGTCGAACCAAAGTGGCCAATATTTGACTGTTCTTAACTTTAGAAATGGCAGTTTCTTATATATCAACTTAATAGCTGCCATTTACTGACTGGGGAAAACTATATGAGGAAGAGGTGGGGATGGTGTCAGAAGTTTATTTTGGGACTTCGGGAGATGTCGAAGAGGTAACTGTATGTATGTGTCTGGAGTTAGGGGCAAGGCTCCAATCAGAAATGTACATTGGGGAGTCAGAGTATGCATGGCAATTTAAGCTGAGACTGGATGAGGTCACCCAGGGATTAAAAGTAGATAAAGAGACTGAGGGCTGAGTCTGGGGCCTCCAGCATTTCCAGATCAGGGAGATTCGGAAGCAGCCAAGGAAGCACAGGAGGCTACAGGTGGCAAAACAAAGGCTCCCCACAGGACAGCTGGCCCAGGTGAGCGTTCCCTGGATGGAGCTGTCAATAGTTCGAATCTTGCTCCCTCCTTGAGCCTTGGCATTGGGGTGTGCGTGCGTGCGTGCGTATATGGGGGAGCGTGATAATATTTTATATATGACTGGCACTTTAGAGGATGCAACATCTCTTCCATTTGATCTAGGCAAGGGTAGTGCCAGTATTCTCGTCCCATTTTACAGATGAGTAAACTGAAGCGCAGAGGTTAGGTTACTTGCCCAAATGATATCAATAATAGGCAGCAGGCCTGGGACTGGAAGGGGTTGTCTGTCCCTAAGTTCCATGCTCTCTCTGAATCATGCCGCTTTTGGGGGATTGCTGTTTGCCCAAGGAGCCCATTGCCACAGGTAGCAAGCACAACAACCTGTGCAGGAGATGAAATCTTTCTGTCCTTGCTGCCGTCTGACCTGCATGTGCCTGAGCTCCCCCTGACTGCTTCTGTGGGGACAAACTGTAACAGGGTTACACGGAGATGGCTTGAAATGATTACATTTCTTTCTTTCTTTCTTTTTAAGTTATCTCTACACCCCGTGTGGGGCTCGAACTCACAATCCTGAGATCAAGAGGCTGAGCCAGCCAGGTGCCCCTTGAAGTGATTTTTAAGCTTTTATTTCCATAGCAACAAAGAAACGGCTGTTATTTTGCTGTCTAGAGGGGTCTGGACCTGTGATCTCAGATGCCGAGAGTGCCCGCTCAAAATGAACCCATTTCCCAATAGAAATGGTCAAATGGAATCAGGAGGCTTTATTTGAGGGATCTTCACATTTGGTGGGGACAGTGATAAATTCACTTTGGCTTTAGAGCTCTTGTGTTAACAGGTGCCTTCAGCGAGAGAGAGAGAGAGAGAGCAGTTTTTGGGCTGTGTGGGCTGCGGTCCTCCACTCACTCCATCAAATGATGGCTTTCCTCTTGTTCCCTCTTAGTGTATTGCTCAAAGCATTATATTCTCTCCAAACTTGTTTGCTTGCCTTTGGGAAGCAGCTCCTGAGATCGGAGTCTCCATTGGTCAAGCTTGGCCCTGCCCTGGGGAGAGATAAACAGGCCCAAATACATTTCCCAGATTGCAACACTGGTGACTCAGGCAGGGTGGACAGCTGTTCCTTCACGGCACCCTGCTTGTACCTGATAAGGAAAAACATGGTTCATTCCAGCACATTGCCATGTGTATGCACACATATAAACAGACACTCCCAGGCCCCAGTGTTGTCTTAAATTATTGACATTCTGAATAGCTAAAACATTGGATAAAAAAGGTGAATGCAAAAAAAAAAAAGAAAGAAAAGAAAAAAAGTAAAGGAAAAGGTGAGCACATACTTACATTGTTCAAGAGGAACTCCAGGTTTTGTGAGTCAAAAAACTAAGTCAAACAAAGGCTGTCATTTGGCTCCACTTTGGGGCCACCTTTTGAACCTACCTGGTCAAGGGCAGATTCAGGAGTCTCCTGAGGCTCTGGAGAGATGAGGGGAGGGGTTGCAATGGAGGAAAGGGGATGAAGTCAGAACAGAGGAAATGGATTTACGAAGGAGCAAATGGCAAAGCGCCCAGAGAGAAAAGGAATGTCATAAAAATGTGAACATACTTTTACCACAAAGAGAAAGAATTGACACTGTGACATCTTAAAAAAAACACAACAACATAAAAACCCCACCGGAAGGCCTTTCTCCTTCAATGATAGTGCATAAGGAGTGGGGCAAATGGGGCTTTGAGATTAATAATATAATAATACCACGACCAATAATATATTTATTTCATCTTGTAATCAGTACTTCATGTTACCTTTATGAAAAGCAACTTATAATTTACAAGGGGCTTTCACATTAATCCTTTCCATTTATTCCATCAACCCACTCAAGTGGGTAGGGCATTATGGGCCCCATTTTACAGATGAGAACACTGAGGCTCTGGGAGGCTATCTGCAATTAGCTGAGGCATAATTAAGGGCTGGGGAAGGGCAGGTTTGTCCTGAGTAACCCAGAGCTTAAGATACGTACTAGACAATAACTCTTCTCTAGGTGATTGCTTTTCAGTGACTTCTCAGAGGGCTAAATCTCCATTGCGTTTCTAGGTAGAGCAGACCCACCTTCTTGTCTGGAACAAGTGTCTCTAGACACGTCTCTGAAATTTTTGCTTAGCGCTTAGATCATAGCAGCATAGCATCTGTAAAAATTAAAGCCCATCAGGGATAATTTCTAGATCCACTCCATGCCCTTTTTTTCTCAAGAGTCCCATCCTTGACTTGTTCTTTCTGTTCTGGAAAAAACTACCTTTGGGTCCTCCGAGCCTGCCACCTTGCTCTCAGGTTGGGAGGAAACATCCTTATTTGCATAGGATATTATGGAAGCACAGGACTCACCTGGAGGGGTCAGGCAGATGTTTGGAAAGTGCTGATGTCTATTGGAATCTTCAAACAATGGTTCTCAAACTATGGCCTGCATCAGAATCATCTGGGGAACATGTTAAAGATATGGACGTCCAAGCCTCACCCCAGGCCTTCTGAATCAAAATTCCCAGTGGCAGGGCCTGGACATTTGTGAGCTTAACAAGCTCCCCAGATGATTCTGAAGTACACCAAAGGTTGAGAATCACTGTCTTAGCACGCGAATGTGGGTTACTCAGGTGAAGGAGAGTGAGGAGCTGTGCTGGGAGAGGAAGTAGTAACAACAGGAGCCTGGAGAGCCTAGGGGAGACAGGAATGATTTTCTGCTCTATCCTTATCTCCCTTTAACAAAATGGTCACATAAAAGCGGTTAGAAATCTCCTCAAGTCCTCCTTCTGACAGAATTGCTATGTGCAATAGGAAAGACCAATGTACCCCTTTTAGAAGCAGTTAAAATAGTCTGTCCTTCTCAGAAAGTGGAGTAGAGGTTATCAGGGACTTGGGGGGCGGGAGTGGAGAATGAATGAGGAATTATTGTCTAATGGGTATGGAGTTTCTCCTTGGGATGATGAAAAGTTCTGGAAATGGAGGGTAGTGATGGTTGTACAACATTGTGAACGTATTTAATACAGTAAATGTGCACTTAAAGTGGTTGAAATGGCAGATTTTATTTTATGTATATTAATCACACACACAATTAACTAGTCCTTTGGAGGGATGGAATGATGGGAGTAAAGAATGCTCAATTTTAGTTGATAGGGGCTGCCCCAGGTGTGTGTGTGTGCGTGTGTGTGTGTGTGTGTGTCTACGGGAGGTTATATAAGGGGACCCATCTCACAGCACACGGTCTGACAAAGTACAAGTGTATTCATAGAAAAGAGGGAATAGATAAAAATTTTGGCAGCAAAAATGTGATATAAACATCAGGAGATGCCTAGATCACTCTTTCCTGCCCCCTTTGCCTGGTTGACTCCTGGGTCCTAAGCCACTTCTTATGGGGTGCTTTGTAGAGCAGTGACTCTCAAACTTCACATAAGAACCACCTGGGGACCTTGTTAAACTGCAAATTCTGATGCAATAGGGCTGTGGTGAAGCTCTAGCCTGCATTTCTAACAAGCTCTCAGGTGATGGTGACACTCTATATCTACAGACCACATTGGGAGGGCTGTGTAAATTTAAAGTCTTTCTTAGTTCACCATAGCCTCATGTCCAGCAGAGTGATTTGCACAGAGTAGGCGCTCAATAATTACTGATGGAGTTAATGATGGAGTATATAGCGTTGGTACAGGAGTGTGGAGGGCAGGACAATCTTTGTCCTTTGAACCACAGCATATTTTGGGTGTTTCTGCTTTTATCAGTCATTCCCTTTTTGAAATTACCTCATACTCTGTGGGATAAGGATGTTAGTACCAAATTATTTCTGGTCTTGTCAACTTGCTGCCTCTAGTCTAATCCTTGAAATAGTGGCCCTCTCTACATGGAGGGTAATGAACCCTGGTTTGCAAGCTCTGGGGAAGCCTTGCTGTTGTCTACAATCGCTGCAAACAGATTCTCTCCATCCAAGGAGGGGGCAGGATGCAGGGAACCTGCTGGTGTGGGAATTTCCAGATTTTGGTGCCTATCCTAGTAATTGCCACCTCAAATCAAACGAACATCATTTTTAACAGTGTATATGAGAAGGAGGTTCATTACCCTAAAACACACAAATGTCATAATATTGCCATTATTTACTGTTATCATTTATGATGATGATAACGACACTGGCAGTTGAGCGATTAAGTGTGTGGGGGAGTTGGGGGAGGGGGCACAGGGCTCTGAGGGCAAGAGAAAAAAGGAACTACATCTCCCAGAAACACCCGGGAAAGTCCACGCCGCGGCGGCGGCGCCCCACCCCTTTTGCCTGCTGGGCCCGCCCGCCGATGACGTCACAGAGGTGACGTCACGGCGCCCAGAGCGAGGCTGGGGTAGAGAGGCCGACTGAGCAGGAGTCGTCCGCTTGTCGTGGAGGCTGCTAGGGAGCCGGCGAGAGGGTGAGCGGGCGAGCAGACGAGCGAGCCAGAGCAGGCAGGAGGGAGCGACGCGCGGCGCAGAGTAGCGCCGGGGCCAGGCCGCGGAGGAACCCACAGCCGGAGAGGGGCAGCCCGAGCCGGGCGCCGCGGGGTCCCCACCCCCACTCGGCCGGACAGTGCCCGGTGTTCCCCCGTGCGGGGGGCGGCGGCGGCGGCGGCGGCGGCTGACGGGACCGGACAGGACCGCGGGGGTGTTGCCACCTCCACCGAGAAGCCGGCGCGGCCGCGGGCTCCTCAGAGCCGGGGCCCGGGGCCCGTGATAGACGGGCCGAGGAAAGGAGAGAGGCGGCGGCGCAGGCGACGGGGAGGCAGCGGCGACACCATGTCATCCCCCAGTCCGGGCAAGAGGCGGATGGACACGGACGTGGTCAAGCTGTATCCTTCGTGGAGGGGGGATTCGGGCTGTCGAGTGGGGGCGGTGTGGGGATGCCCAGGGCACCCTGAAACCCAAGCAGGGGCCCTGGGGCACTCCAGGCCACTGTCCGAGGCTCCCTTCCTCCACTCCCTCCCCCCAGTGCCTACGGCGGCTCCTTGGCACCTCCCAGGAGCCAAGAGCCTTTTCGGCTCCCCCCTTTATCTGCAGCACCCCGGAATGTGCGTTGTTCCTCGCTCTTCTGCACCCCCATTGCCCGTGACTTTCCTCCACGACGTTTTGGATTCCCAAGACGGCCTTTTTTTTTTTTTTTTTTTTTTGCAGGACCATCCACCTCTCTTGACCACCGTGCCCACCTCAGGGTCTCTCCTATTTGCTCGCCCTGGATTTAGGGACTCGTGATAGAAATTCTCGAGAGTGAAGCCTTTCTTCCTTTCTTGAGATGCCTCCATTCCCTACATTCACTATGCTTCTTGAACTGGGGTAACTCAAGTGACCTCCTTTATCCCTAATTCCTTTCTATATTAGGAAGAGTAGTCTGCTCAGTGCCCCCTGTTGTAATAAAGAGCTCTGAGTGTTTTAAATCGGAGACCCTTGTTAAGCTTTCTGGTCCCTAGAAGAACCCTACCGTTTTTCTTTTCAGTGACAAAGCCTGTCCCACCCATAGTTGGATGTGGTGAGGACCCCCAGGCCCTCCAGCAAGCCACCCTCCATATTGTGGATATGACAGCTGGGGGAGGGAGAGAAAGAGGATCTCTCCTTGACAAAATAGCCCCTGTACTAGCCACTTAAGCAAACTCCCTCTATGAGGGTAAGGTTCTTGGGGGAATAACTGCCCTGATTTTACCAAGTGACACCCTTTATTTCCACCCCCCCCCCAACTTTATGTACTCTGGAGGTAGCAGTGGGAAAGCTGTAACTGATAAGGGGCCTTCAGGCAGTGGTTTTGGTTGGAGTCCAGACTGATTATTTCATGACCAGCTAGAGAAATTCGCGAAGGTTCCTGTGACAAATCTAGAAAATTTTTGAGGGGTAATTTAGAGGGTTGGGCTGGGGGAGAGGAAATGAGCCCAGTGTTCTGAACAACTAATCCCTGGGGAGAAGGGGAACCGGGGATGGGGAGTGGTGGTGTGTGAAACGCAGTTAAAAAGTCCTGTCTCCTGCTTCTCTTTCTCCCTCACCCCCATCCCCCCACCATTTCCCCCTGTTGCAGGGTTTTGTTTATATAACTCAAGTTGTTTGGCTAGATTCTTCAGGTGAATTCCTTCTTTCTTCCTTTTATTTGTTACTCTTTGATTGGGCATTTTTCTCCTTTTTAGAGATTGATGATTATTGTTAAATACTCAGTTATGGAATTCTCCGAAGTTTTAAAAAAAGTAGTGTTTGTATTTGGTTTGGAAGTGGGGGATGGGATGGAAGTTGCCTGGGCAAGAGATTTTTTTTTTCCATAATCTTTTCAGGAATAAGGTGTTTTTCTCCTCACTCAAGAAAACTTAGCTAGAAATTAGGAACAGTAGATAGACTTCTAAGTTTTAGGGTTTGAAGTTTACAATTTTTGGGAGGTGGAAGGGGGGGGATTACAGAGAGGAGCAAATAATGAAATACATGTTCCAAATATATGTCTAGGCACAAGCGAAATTGACTGAGCTGTTTGTGACTGTGATTGAGTTTTGTAAATGTGTGAATGATACCAGTAATGTTGGATTTTCATAAGGTTGCCGGAAAACTTGTGGCTATGGCTGTGTGTACATTTTACACAAAGCAGTTTCGGGTTTTATTTTTGTTTAGAAACTAGGAAATGACATGGTGGCAGAATCTGAGTTATTTTTATCCTGAATTAAGAGTTACTGTCACACCTAATGCAATTTTCTGCCTAATGTTTAATTGGGATGGAGGTGGAGAGAGAATTCCAGCTGTTTTTGATCAATGTCAGAGTCTTGAATTATATACATGCATATTTTTTAGAAGATTGAGGATAAAGGGTGAGGCCTAACTTGACCTGATGCCTGTTCCATATAGTGCCTTTTGTTCATTTAGTAGTTGTGGCATCTAGAATGATTACCGCATTTAGGAGTCGGGGTGTGGGGGGTGGAGAGGGAGAGGAAAACAGACAAAGAACAGCAGGGTGTCTTTCTCTTTTTTCTTCCCCTAAGTGGCTTATTTCATAGCTTATTTTTAGTAGAAGATGAAGAAAGGCAAAGATGCATTGGCCTTCTGTTCTTTCCCCACCTTCCTCCTTTCTGACAAAAGAAAGCAGAGGCGCTTTAAAATCATAGATCTCTGAGATAGGAGGACAACAGTCTCGGGACTTAAAAGCCAGAGGTTATCTTTGTTTCATATTTGTTATTTTCTGGTCTCACGTAGTTTGGAAGTTAAAATTTTTCTGTTTCCTTTTGTGTGTGCATGTGTGTTGTGGGGATGAGAGATTTTGTGGCCTCTTTTCTCTGTTGAATTCGTATTAGTAGGCCCAAATGGAGCCACTAATTTTTGAGCAAGGTATATTTAGCAAAAAATGGAAAGAAAAATTTTCCAACCCACTATTAAAATTAGTACAATTGTGTGAAAGGGCCGGGGGTTGAAAATGAAAGATGGTGGAGAGGAAGTAGAGAAGGTCTGAAGGAATGTACTTGCTTTTTGCCCCTCAGTGCCCCTTGATGATTTCTTTGGTTTGGAGGCCGATAGCTGGTTTCATTGCAGTCTCCTGTTTCAGCCCATTTTTGGTTGTCTCCTGAGTGTAATTATGCCACCACGATTTACAGCTTGGCAGGGAACCTATATAGTAGGAAAGTAGCGGTGTGGGGGTAGGGAGAGAAGGGGATGTGTAACTAATTGGCCACTGCTTTCCACCAGCTCGCGAGATTCTTTCGGAGACACTGTCTCTGGTTGTTGTTTGGAGTCGGTGATATTTCTTTTGTGACGGGTTGGTAGGAGGAGAGCTGACTCTCAAGTTATGCAGGGAGTGAGTGTTTTGCACCGATGCACTTAATAATCTGCTGGGCGATTATGTTCTGAAACTCTGACTCATTCATTGTTTCTGTTCTGATCCTTTCCTGAGGGTTGTGCAAACCTCTCCAGGAGCCTAGAGACTGATGTACTGACTTTTGGGCCCTGTAGGAATGTGTCCCAGTCAAAAAACTTACAGTCAGCCCAAATCCTGTGCAATGGTCGTGAATAGTGTGGCCATTTGTTTGCAAAGTCAGGTAGATTGGTTATACGGTGCTGTTGTTCCCAGCCTGGCAAGCATTGAGGTTTCCATCTCTGATTATTTAGATCGTCTGAGAACTGGGACTCTGGTGACCTTAAAGCGTGATTTGCCCTAAAGGAATATTGGTTTAAATTCTCCCTGGTGGAGGAACAAACAGCTCAGATTACACGGGTTTCCTTGTTGGTGGGGGTTACTCGTCTCACCCTGTTGCACAGCCTGGTGATCCTTTTATCTGTGAACCAGTGGCCCCTGCTGAAGGCTGGAGCTGCTTGTTTTGGAAAAGCGTATGCAGGCAAAAGGCCTCAGGCACAGCTCCTCCCAGCTCATTGGCTGCTCTGTTACTACCCGGAAAAGGAGGAGGGGCGGAGCTACCAAACAGCTGATGGAGTGTGTGACCAGAGTGTGTTTATATACAAAAGAAGTAGGGGCTGGGGAGGCCTTGTGAGTAGTGTTACAGGATCAAGTGTATTTTCAAGGGATAAAAAGAGGAAAACCTGACCTTTTCGAGTACAAGAAATAAATGTTCAAGGTTAAATCAGAAACGTGAACCTGGTAATAATGGGGACTTGGCATATGCTGTATTTGTTATTGGTGAGATTTTGGAACTTTATAATAAGTAAGTCTTCAGAGGGAGTTGCAGTAACTTAAAATAGGATATGCCACCGCTTTAAATGTACTTATATGACTCACGCAGGGATTCAAAAGGATGGTAGAAATGTAAATTTTCCCTGCAAAAGCTTGAAGAGTGCTAGAAAGGGGCGGTGACTTTTACTAAATTCATTAACGGCATTAGTGAAGTCTTAGAGAATCCTGGGTGTCTGCTTTAGGGTTTCAGATGCTTTCAATAACAAGTTCATCCCCCTAAAACATTTGAGCACCGTCCCTATGCCAGGCTTGGTGCTAGGTGCTGGGGGTTTAGTAGTGAAAAATTTCAGTGTGGGTGGTCATGATGCTTATGTAACCACTTAAAACAAAACAAAAAAAGTAGAAGCTGTTTATAGTAGGTCAACACTCTATGTAGCAGCTTTTTGAATAACTTGTATTTACTTTCAGAGTTAACTTTTCAAGGAGTAAAAAGGTTAAAAAGTGAATTTTATGCCATGGGATGTATGGGGATATGTATTCCTAGTATTTTAAAGATAGATGTTAAAAAATGGAAACAAAAACATTAAAACGCTTAGCTGTTTCTTTCACATCAACTTTGGTATTTTGTTGTTAATCAGTAGTTATTCTATCCCTAAATCAGTAGTCTTTGTTACTCTTTAATTTGTGCTCAAAGTGTAGATAATTCTGTAATCTTTTAACTAGCTCCAGTATCAGTTAGAGAACCTGTGTTTTGCTTTTATTTCCTGTGGTCTCTGTTTTTGTGAGATGATGAGGTGGAAGGTGGAACAGTTTTATGGTCTTCAAGCTAAAAGTTAAAGCTTTGGCAGCTCCCAGTGTTCTGAATTTGTCTTCTCTGCATAGATTTTGGTGACAAATATAACGCACTGGTACTTATTTTTGTTAAGCAGGAACCTACATGAGTAAGCATTCACAGCTTCAGAACATCAGAGTCCTGCAGTGCAGTTCTAGTAAATTACACACACACAAGCCTAAAAATTCATCTTTTAGGGGAAAAAATCTTTTGCAAATGTGACCCTTAAAAGTCACTTAACACTGTTTGTGTGCATGTAGTAGAAAAACCTGGATTTGTTGGTTTCCTAGTGTTGTGCAATTTCCCTAGCACCTTGACCAACATGTTTTATATGTGTGTGTACACATGGATTTATGTGCGTGTATACACACACAAATATGTAATAGTATCTTGTTCACTTTTTTTTTTTTTAAGATTTTATTTATTTGAGAGAGAACCAGAGAGCACAAGCAGGGGGAGTGGGAGCAGGAGAAGCAGGCTCCCCGCTGAGCAGGGAGCCCGACAGGAGGCCGGATAGGAGGCCATTCCCAGGGTCCTAGGATCATGAACTGAGCGGAAGGCAGATGCTTAACCGACTGAGCCATCCAGGTGCCCCTATCTTGTTCACTCTTAATAGATTTGATGATTCCAAGAATCGTTGCATTTTTAGGCATGCAGTTCAGACTGGTAAAAGTGCTTATGGTATAATAGCTTCTTGACTATAGACCCACAATATACGTTTTAGTAAAATACTTTAATGAAAAAACTTAATTGGATTATGCAAGTAGTAAGATAATTGAGGAAAGTATAGGTTACAAAAAGGGAAAGAAAAGAGTCACCCATAATCCTATCCTTTAGACAGTGGTTCTCAAACTTCAGTGTGATCTTAATTACCTGGAGGGTTTGTTAAAACAGGTTGCTGGGGTACCAGCTCTGGAGTTGTCTGATTCAGTGGGTCTAGAGAGCTTTTTTTTTTTTTTTTAACAGGTTCCCAGATGATACTGAAAGGTTTGTCCAGGGACTACAGTTTAAGAACCACTGTCCTCAAATATTAATGTTACAGTGTTTTTTCTTATCAGTCTCCTACCCCCCATATATTATTTTCATACTATATGTTGATCATACTGTATGTGCCCTGTTTTTGCTGACTACTTCTTACAGCTTCTTTTCCTGATTAAAAGTCTGAAACATAATGAAGAGGTCATGTAATATGTCATTCTATGCCCATGCCATTGATTTAATTCTTGGCCATTTTTCTGTGATAAGATTGAAATTAACATCTTGCGCATAAGGCTTTTTTTGTCTTTTTGGATTATTTGTGTTTTTTACTAGATCAAAGAAAACCATTTGAATTAAAATATTTAATTTATTTTTTCTGTTTTCTTCTAGAGCAAAGAAAGTAACCATTTGAATTAAAATATTTAAAAATCGTGGGGCCCCATGCTCTGTGCTCTCATTTTGTTCTGTTGTGTTTTAGTTGGTATGATTTCAGCAGTGAAGCAATCAACCTGTCATAGTGATGACAAATGAGTTCTGATCTCTCTGTTTTAAACTGTGTGTGTGTGTGTGTGTGTGTGTGTGTGTGTGAGAGAGAGAGAGATAATGGTGATCCTTAAATTAAGGACACTTTTGTATTTCTCAAGAGTGCCTACTGTGAGTTGGTAGGTTAAATATATTACATTTGTGATTAGATCTGACTGGCAAGAGCTATAGAATTAGTTTTGGTATCTGGAATTTTCCTTTTGTTTTTTACTGAGGTATAATTGACATAACTATATATATTTAAAGTGATAAATTAGATAAGCTTTGACATAAATATCACCCATGAAGTCTATCAACATAACCATTGATCTGATTTCTGTCACTATAGATTATTTTGCATTTTCTAGAATTTTATATAAATGTAATTATACAGTATGTACTTTTATGTGAATTCTTTCATCATATTTTGAGATTCACCCTGTTCTTTTCACTGCTGAGTAATATGTCATTGTATAACTATACCACAATTTGTTTATGCATTTACTTCTTTATGGGCGTTTGGGTTATTTCTAGTTTGGAGCTATTACAAATGAAGCTGCTTGGATGGATATTTTCTTTCTCTTGGGTAAATATATAGGGATGGAATAGCTGAATCGGGTTGGTATAAGCTTAACTTTTTAACAGGTGGCCTGAATTTAATTTTGACTGATGATTGTATTTCACACACAATTAAATTGTGACATTGAACTATTGTTTGTTTTGTATTTTAAGGGAATCCCATTAAATAACATTCTAAAGCACTGATTTCTAATCTACTCTGTCAAAGCTAGTTTTGTAATTGTTTTTCTCTCTCCTCCATTCAAAATTAGTGAACGAAATTTTCATTGTAAAATATTTTTTGTTTTATGGCCCTTTGACATGATACTTTCAGGAAGTATGGTCACAAAAAACTTTTATTTTTGCATTTGTTAGTAAGACTATCCTTTTCTGAAAAGATAAACACACCTTTTGTTGATGGTTCCCTTTTTGATATTGATAAGAATTTTTTTATGTTAGTTTTACTTAGCACCTCCAATTACATTTATAGCAGTTTATAAATACTGATGTAGAACTCTGTTGAGCTCTGAATAGTATCTTAATTTTCATATGGACTAAATTCAGGAACCAATGGCAACTCAGGCAGAACTGGAAACAGATCATATGTTTCCTTAATATGTTTCCTTAACGTGTTTCTTGATAGTTTCCTTAATATGTTTCCCTGGAATTTTTTTAAAGTTAATTTCTAATAAAATAGGGTTTTTTTTTTGCTTTTTTACTTTTTGGCATTACACGATGTAATTTATTTGATAGGTTGATAGACATTGCTGTAAGAAAAAAAAGACATTGCTTTGTAGTAGTTGCTATTGTCACATTCTTATAAATGACAAGCATTTGAATTTATATGCAGGTGTTTGCGTGCATGTTGCTTTAACAATTAACATACTACTGGCAGCTGGAACTTTTAACTTGGCTAACAAGAAAAAAGAACTTCCTGGTTTATGCCTGTTTCAGGTTGCAATCAATGACTATTTGGTGGGTAGACTTTGGGTTCAGTCATCAGACACAAGGATGGTGCTCTGAGCATATTTATTAAGTGTGTATTTTCAGATTGCCAAAATGTAATTAAAGTGCAGTACAGGAACCTTTGGAAAACACAGAAAAGTCTGTGTACTTTTGAGAGACTGTTGTTACATTAGTGATTCTCAGGTGGGGTGGGGGTATGGTGATTCAGTAGAACTATCTTTATGTGTAGGTACTATTGTAGTTTCTTCTCTGTACCTCACCAGATGCTTGCAGAGGGTGTCTGGTTGTTTGCAGGCTGGTGCTTGTGCTGGCTGCTACGCCTGGCAGAACCCAAATCCTCAAGAGCCAGGTGGTGGAAAGCCCCACAGGGCAGCTGTATGTGGGCGAAGGATCCTTTCGCCTTCCCCCCACTTTTTAGGCATCCAGGGCATAAGATAGGAGGTGTATACAGGTGCTGCTGATCTTTTGACCTGGCCCTGCAGAGAAGTCAGGGAGGAGCAGGAAACCCATGTGAAGGGGAGAGGCTTGGCTGAACTTTGTCATGCTCTGGAAGACAGTCATGGCTGGTGGGTCTGCTTCTGGGCCCACAACAGGTACCACTTGGAGGGACCATATTTAGGGTTATAGAATATTACTTAACTGGAATGGAATCTTATCTCTTCAACTTCTCGGTCTCTAACTTTTAGACATTTTTAGGGAGGCATTATGTATAAAAAAGATATTCCCTATGTGTGAAATTGTTACTAATATTGTAAGTTATGAGTTTTCTGTTTAACATTAAGTAAAAGGTTTCTTTTTCCATGTATCATGTTTTTATCATGTACACTTTTCAAGGTTTCTTGGATTCTAAAATCTTAGTTGAGGTAATATAAATAGAAAAGTAGATACAGAGTGTGCCTGGTTCGTGTTACCTCAGAAGCAATTGGGTTACTACTCAGCTTAGTGAAAATAAATTTAGTTGTTTTGTCCAAATGGTGCCATTATAACTCTGGTTACCTGGATATTGCTTTTCTTTTCTTTTTTTTTTTTTTAAGATTTTATTTATTTATTTGAGAGAGAATGAGAGAGAGCACATGAGAGGGGGGGAGGGTCAGAGGGAGAAGCAGACTCCCTGCCGAGCAGGGAGCCCAATGCAGGACTCGATCCAGGGACTCCAGGATCATGACCTGAGCCGAAGGCAGTCGCTTAACCAACTGAGCCACCCAGGCGCCCTGGATATTGCTTTTCAATCAGTTGACTTTATGTTGCTTAGTTTCAGAAATGTTGATTAATTTAAAAATTAAAAAATTGGGGTAAACCTTTCCATTGTGGTTACCTATAGGAAGTTGAGTCAGAATTGTGTTTGTAAGAGATCACTGGGTGTAATATAGTTGATAATATTGTTTTGTGATCTTACAGACTACTGAATGTTTAGTACCCTTTTGCTAATCTATGTAAATCTGTAAATAAATTAGTAAGTCTCCTTGGGAACACAGCCTGAAACTACATAACCCTTTTTGTTTCACTCCAGAGGAAAGAAACAATTTACTTTTTTTCATTAACATTCACTTTTGTATGGCCTTTATATATGGTACCACAGCTGTGAATTAGTACTTGGTCAGACCGCTAATTTAAACTAAGGCTTTTATAATGAAATCATCCCATGATGTAGATCTTGGAGATTTGGGGTTTTTACTGCACAGTATATTCACATTCACATATTCAAAGCACATTAAAATGTAGAACATGATACATGTTTGATAACAAATCACCGATCTTGGCAACAGCATTTGACATTATTAACATCTGTTAATTTTACGAACTAATTCAGTCAATTCGCTATAGCCACCATCTTCATAATGAGTAAAGGGGAAAAAAACTGTTTCTTGCCCCTTTATTCATTTGTATCCTTAGAGATTAGAAACAAAAACAAAAACAAAAACAAAATACTTTTAAGTCAGATTTGTTTTATGGGTGGAAGAAAGAGAGGAAGTAGACCTTTGAGTGTGTTCTTTAGGCTGATTGTCTGGATTGCTGCCCATTTCTCCTGGCAGTTAAGAAAGGCAAGTCTTGAGTGCTGTCATTGATGATCAAATGACATATATTTGAGTATACCTGTATTGAATCATTTATATATTTGAGAACACTTACTTTGCTTCTGTCTTGTCATTCTATAGGCTCCTGGGTTAGAATAGTTAGGTACCAGATTCTATCTTTGAGTAATTAATGTGGTATTTCCTTTGAGATTTAGCTGAATTTTATAACCTATGAACCATGATATATCAAGAAGACTGTTGGTGGCTCATCAAGACTATCATTTCATTTCATATATTTCCATTTGTATGTCTGTTTTCTTTTTCTGTTGGTGTTCCTAACTTACACTTCGACTAATTTCTCAAAATCGAGCAAAAGTTAAATACACTGGCAGGAAAGTACACAAATAAACCTTTGAAGATAAGGTATTTCCAGATCCTTCACATTATTTTACATTCAAGCTTAACCAGAAGTAGTAGTGAAGCCAGATCCTTTTTTCTAGGAGTTTGGAAATCAGTATACTTGGCCTAGTTCACTTTGTGCGGTTTGGCAATTATTTATCAAACTAGAACTTATGCTAAAAATACATAGTAGTATACAACTTTGCTATGTGTCCTCTGAATGTAAAAATAGGCTATGCCATAGATTTGCCTTAACTCTGTTCAGTGAAGTCAGACACAATGGAATGTGACACCTGAATTTTGTGTTCTTCTACTTTAAAGGTCCTGGTCTCTCCTTGCCTCTGAAGAATTTGGTGTTTCTAAGCTAGTTTTATATTATCTGGTCAGTGTTTCTGAGATTCAGAAATTGCTGACTCTGCTTTCTTTGAATAAGTCTCAAGGTAGGAAGTCTAGAGGTCTTTATCATCCAGCATCCATCTGCCTGTGTTCTAAGGCAGGGTAAATGGGAACAGTCCCCTACTCATGTGGGAGCTTATTCCCAGGATTAAGTTCGAGCCCCTTTGCATCTTGTAATTCAAAGAATGACAAATGAAATTCCATGTTTACTTGTGCTTGTTTTCCATTTTTGGGGGTGATCTGGTATGTATGCACAAGCCTTTGAACTGGATTACCTTAATTGACACAGATACATGTCTTACCTTTCCATTTGCTTAATGGGTAATAGAATTAGAAATTCTGTTTTTTATAGAATCAGAAATTAGTGTATGATTTGTATGCTTTTAAATTGGGGCTTATTGAATTGGATAAAACATAAGGATTTTAGTCTGTCAGTTCTGGTTGTTTTATTTCTTAAATGTCATTCGTACAGTGTTTTGTCAGCTCTGATGAAGTTCTGATGACATTTTAGTAGATATTACACTTAATAGATTTTAGCATGGTTTTCTACTTGGAGAAAACCTGGAATGCAAATAATAGTATTACAAAGCAATGGTTGCTTTCTGAATATAATGGCTCTTTGAGTTGAGATTAATAATTGTATTATTTCTGGGCAATATCCTTTGTGCCTTTAAAAAAAGATTGTATTTATTTGAGAGAGAGAGAGTGCATGAGCGGGGGTGGGGGGGAGGGAGAGGGAGAAGCAGACTCCCTGCTGAGCAGGGAGCCCAATGGGGGACTCAGTCCCAGGACCCTGGGATCAGGACCTGAGCTGAAGGCAGATGAAGGCAGATGTTTACCCGACTGAGCCACCCAGGCACGCTGCCCCCCCTTTATGGCTTTAAGTAATAGTTTGAGAAATACTAATTCTTGGTTGTATTGCTTCAGATTAGGAGAGTAAACTCTGGTAACTTTATTGATACCAAAAATAGAAGCCAAAGTTGAAATAAGGAGTCTATTTTTCATTCCTGACTTACAAAATCAGTTTTACTATTTAGTAGTCACATTTGTTATATGAAAAATAGAATTAAAAATAGTAAAGCCTAATGCCTTTGTTAATCTTATTTATGAATGTAAGAGTCAGAGAATGAAGAATGACACTAAGTAGGTCTTAATATAAATGTTCTCGTGTCTCTTTGTAGATTAGATGGCGTTGCGTTTGTATTTTTGAGGTGTCTGAATTGTATGTGACCTGTCAATAATTAAAAAAAATAATATAAGCCCTGTAATAGTGCCTGACTTGAAGTTTTTATCCGCATAGAATGACATCATGCTATTCCTTTCAAAACTTTGTATTTAATTACCTAAATCATATTTTGGTTTTTAAAAGGTAAATTTAGGGAATGGGAATACAGGTGAGTAAAAGGTATGTCCAGAGCCCGAATAGGATCCCATCAGAGTTTAAAACAGTTCAGTACTTAATATTTTACATATTTTATAATATGTCTTTTAATACTCTCTAGGTATTTTGAGGATATCTTCTGTAGAAAATTTAATTGCTAACTTTTTTTTTTAAAGTAATCTCTACATCCAACATGGGGCTCAAATTCATGACCCTGAAGTTCATGCTCTATGGACAGATCCAGCCAGGCGCCCCAGGTGCCAACATTTTCATTGATATTGAAACTCTGGGTGTCTTTAATGGATCACTTTTGCTCCATGTTAACAGTAATTTCAGTTACTAGTCTTAAGACAGCTAAGTGTGTATAAAGACTTTGGATGCTTTTTTATTTTATTTTATTTATTTAAAAAATTTTTTATTTTTTTAAGTAGGCTTCACACCCAATGTGGGGCCTGAAGTCATGACCCTGAGATCGAGTCGCATGCTCTACTATCTGAGCCAGCCAGGCGCCCCTGGATGCTTAATTTTTTATAAAAGTTGAGATGAAGGCTTGGGAAGTAACCAGCCTTTCTCATTTTCTACTGTTTTTGCCTTAATGTTTGATAACTTTTTACTTTTTTTAGATAAGCTTTTAATTTTGGATTTACAGAAAAGTTGCAAAGATCGTACAGAGAGTTCCTGTACCTCACTCAGTTCTGGTTACCCCTCTGTTACGTTACAGAGACACATTGGTCAAAACTAAGAACAACCAACAATGGTTGTTTGGTATGTTACCGTAAACTAAACTTCAGGCTTTATTCATATTTTACCAGTTTTTCCATGAATGTTCTTTTTGGTTCCAGGATTAAATCCAGGATACCACATTACAGGTAGTGGTCATGTCTCAGTATTCTCTAGTCTGTGACAGTTGCTCACTTCTTTCTTGTTTGACAGAACATTGACCGTTTTGAAGTACTGGTAGGGTGTTTTTTGGAGTATTCCTCAATTTTGGTTTATCTGATTTTTTTTTTTACTACTCATGATTAGACCTCATAATAGTAAAGGTATTAAAATTGGCCAAACTCATTGTGGGGTTTTGGGAAGAATACCACAGAGGTGAAGTGCCCTTCTCATCACAAATGGACGGTATGAGGGGCATACCTGTGTCCTTAGGACATCACAGGTGATGTTAACCTTGATCCACTGGGCCTTAGTGGTGCTTGCCAGGTTTTTCCTGTAACGTTACTATTTTTCCTTCAGTATTCAATTCTTTGGAAGATAGTCACTAAGTGTAACTGACACTCAGGAAGCCCGGGGGAATTCGGTTCTACTCCTGGAAGAGAGTTACTGTTTTTTGACTTTTGTGTGTGTGTGTCTGTTTTGTTGTTGCTTCTGTTTTTGACTTTAAAAAATTTTTTTAATTTAAATTCCTTCTTTGATGTGGCCTCTTCTCTCCCTTTAGTTGTAGAGTTTGTTCGTCAGTCTTCAGGTTGATTTCTGGGGATATTTAGGATGATTTGATAAGTTATCTCATTGTGTTCATGGGCTGAGGTGAACTTGTGGTCTTCTTACTATGCCGCCATCTTCCTGCTCCTTGCTTTTGACTCTTAATTGTAATGTATTAGTGCATTAATCTAAGTTGTTAGCTTTTGTTCAGAAGTTACACTTGAATGAAGTATAGATGGTACTGCCTTATGGAAACAAAATGGGATGTAAATATATGAGGATGTGGTCTGGGAGCACACAGATTTGTTGGATATGTTTATTTAGCAATTTGCAAATGGCAAATTTAACTTTCTACATTTGGCTGGTTTTAGATCTGTAATAACATGTGAAAATGAAGATAAACTTAGAATGAGCTGCAAAGGTATTAGTTAAAAGCTTCATAAGTCAAGGAATTCTATAATCTTAGAGTTTTAGGGTGGGGTACCAATAAAATACTATTACATTCTGCATGGCTTCTTGTTATTAACCAGTTACATAATTAACTCAGAGAAGAATATATTCTTATCCACTGCTAATTCGAGCAGAGGATCATTATTTTGGCCCATAGAAACATTTTATTCTAAAAGGAATGCATTTTTCACCATTTTGGTATCTTTTTTTTTTTAAGATTTTATTTTTTTATTTGACAGAGACAACACGAGAGAAGGAACACAAGCAGGGGGAGAGGGAGAAGCAGACTCCCCACTGAGCAGGGAGCCCTGTGTGGGGCTTGATCCCAGGACCCTGAGATCAAGACCTGAGCCGAAGGCAGACGCTTAACGACTGAGCCACCCAGGCGCCCCACCATTTGGATATCTTTTTCTTTTTAGCAGTTCTGTTTGTAGTTTCACTGAAAATCTTGACATAATTGTAGTTGTCAGTTTCAACCAGAAATTTTTTTTTTTTTTAAGATTTTTATTTATTTGACAGAGTGCAAGTAAGCACAAGCAGGGGGAGCGGCAGGCAGAGGGAGGGGGAGAAGCACCCAGGACCCTGGGATCATGACCTGAGCCATTCAGATGCTTAACCGACTAAGCCACCCAGACACGCCCCGAAATTCAATTATTATGGGAACAAGAGTTGTGTACAACTTCACTTTTTCTTTACTTCAGAATTTCCTTTTTCTTTTCTTTTTTTTTTTTTTTTTAAAGATTTTATTTATTTATTTGAGAGAGAGAGAGAAACAGCATGAGAGGGGAGAGGGTCAGAGGGAGAAGAAGGCTCCCTGCTGAGCCGGGAGCCCGATGTGGGACTCGATCCCAGGACTCCGGGATCACAACCTGAGCCGAAGGCTCGCTTAACCAACTGAGCCACCCAGGCGCCCTACTTCAGAATTTCCTAAGCAATTGAAGCTTTTTTTTTTTTTTTTAAGATTTTATTTATTTATTTGACAGATAGCAAGAGCAGGAACAGAAGCAGGGGGAGTGGGAGAGGGAGAAGCAGGCTTCCCGCCCAGCAGGGAGCCCGATGCGGGGCTCGATCCTAGGACCCTGGGATCATGACCTGAGCTGAAGTCAGATACTTAACGACTGAGCCACCCAGGCGTCCTGAAGCTTACTTCTTCTTCTTTTTTTTTTTAAATTCCATATTTTATTTATTTATTTATTTAGTATTTATTTATTTATTTATTTGACAGAGAGAGAGAGAGAGCGAGAGCAGGAACACAAGCAGGGGGAGTGGGAGAGGGAGAAGCAGGCTTCCTGCCGAGCAGGGAGCCCGATGTGGGACTCGATCCCAGGACCCTGGGATCATGACCTGAGCTGAAGGCAGACGCTTAACGACTGAGCCACCCAGGCGCCCCAAGCTTACTTCTTTAAATGAGGAAATTCATTTTACTTTGACAGTTTTTGGTGTATTTTTATTTTGGCTGATGTTTTTGCCATTTTCTCCTTTCTTCCTTGGAATAACACTAACTGATGATGAAAGTCATAAAAGTATATACAATACATTGTTTTCTTTTTAAGGTTTTATTTATTTTTAATTTTTTTTAAAGACGTATTTGTCAGAGGGAGAGAGAGCACAAGCAGGGGGAGTGGCAGGCAGAGGGAGAAGCAGGCTCCCTGCTGAGCAGGGAGCCCGATGCGGGACTCGATCCCAGGACCCTGTGATCATGACCTGAGCCAAAGATGCTTAACTGACTGAGCCACCCAGGTGCCCCAATACATTGTTTTCTTGAACAGAGTATATTTATAGTTGAGGCTATTAGGTAAGCGACCTTTGGAAAAATAGTAGATATTAAAATTTGGCGAAACCCATTTGGTTTCTAGGCTAAAATGTTAAGCTAAAGTATCTCTCCTAGGAGCTTCCTTGAAAATAGTGAGGAAGAAAGGTAGAAATTGAATATTAATGGTAATTTATCTTGCTGGTTATAAACATAGTAATAAATAGTAATACATTCTTTGAGGTTGTAGAAGATAGTTCAGAATTTGTGTATCAACTCATGGGGACACCTGGGCTTTTGTGTGATATAGGTCAGAAGTGTTTATAACCAGCTGTTTATTGGTTTAGTAACCCGAGTGGTGCACTTTTAGACCTTTGGCCTTAAATAATACTAACACCTGGATGTCATGTAGATGCTGAGAGTCAGGAGTGTGGCACTTAGAGCCATCTTAACTGGCTTGATGACTCTGTCAGATGTTGAACTGGTTCTTTTGCTCATTTTAAGTCCTTCAAAAGAAAAGAAACAACTTTTTTTTTTTTTTTTAAAGATTTTATTTATTTATCTGACAGAGCGAGAGAGGGAACACAAGCAGGGGGAGTGGGAGAGGAAGAAGCAGGCTTCCCGCCGAGCAGGGAGCCCGATGCGGGGCTTGATCCCAGGACCCCGGGATCATGACCTGAGTTGAAGGCAATGCTTAACCGACTGAGCCACCAAGGTGCCCCAAGACAATTTTTAAAGAGCAGATTTAGGCTTATAGCAAAATTGAGAAGGTACAGAGAATTTCCCATATCCTACTGGCCCCACTCATGCACAGCCTCCCCCATTATCAGCATCCCTTACCAGAGTGGTGCATTTGTTACAACTGATTAATCTGCATTGACACATCATTATCACCCAAAGGCTGTACTTCGCATTAGAGTTCATTCTTAGTGTTGTAGATCTGTGTGTCCGGACATATATATAATGACATATGTCCGTCATTATGGTATCCTACATAGTATTTTCACTGCCCTAAAAATTCTCTGTACTCCACCTATTCATTCCCCTCTCCCCCAACCCCTGGCAAAGTTCTCTTTTTATGCCTTTATAATTTTGCCTTTTCCAGGGTGTCCTATAGTTGGAATCATATAGGATGTAGCCTTTTCAGATTGGCTTCTTTCATTTAGTAATAATGGACTTAAGTTTCCATTATGACATTTCATGGCTTGATAGCTCATTTCTTTTCAGTGCCGAATAATACTGCATTGCCTGGATGTACCACAGTTACTTTGTCCATTCAGCTTGGTGAGCTGTTTTTAGTGAATAGAGCCAATATTTTTCTTACGGTTCCTCATTTTTCCAGATTTACCTTTGTACTTAAAAAAAAAAAAGTATCTCTTAGTAGCAAGTAATTACATTTTATACTGCTGGCTTATTCTGTCCTCAGTTCTACCTTTCTTGACCCTTAATACTTGGCCTATAATGTGCTGCTTCTTGTTCTGGTATATTTCAGTTTATTCTTATGGCATCTTTGAGGTGTTATGGCCCACTTTTTATGGTTTAAAAACCTGGGTTGCACAGGTTGGCTGAATGTTCTGAGATTGTAGAGGAAGTCCTTCTAAAGAGGAGTCTGAAGCCAATGAGAGTTTGTCATGCTTTTGTCCCTTTGGCACACATTTAACTTTGCGTAAGAAGTAGGTGCTCAGAAAACATCTGTTAAGTGAATTTTGATCCTACTATTCTATAGGTTTTTGCCAAGTCCTTGGGTCAGTTTTAGACTAAACTTTGGCATCTGTATGGCAAATTAGAACCCTATATACAGAAATCATGCTGGGAGAGGCAAATCTTTCTCAAATGATGACTTCAGTTCCTTCTGTACAAATGCCATTTGCCATTTCACGTACACTACTCTTTTTTCCACGCGTGATGTGAGCTATTTGTGTTCTGAAATTGTCCTAAATGCTAATACTTTATTTTTTAATATTTTATTTATTTGACAGAGCATACAAGCAGGGGGAGCGGCAGGCAGAGGGAGAGAGAGAAGCAGACTCCCCACTGAGCAAGGAGCCTGATGTGGGGCTCAATCCCAGGACCCCGAGATCATGACCTGAGCCAAAGGCAGACGCTTAACCGATTTTGCCACCCAGGTGCCCCACTTTAGTTTATTAATAGTCATTTTCAGATGAGTTCCCTTTTAAGATTCTTTGCTGGTTTTATTTAAGATCAAAAAAGCTCCTAGGATTGTGGATTGGGGAAAGAAACAGTTGGAACTTCTGTTACTTTGTAAAATAGAATACCTTAAACTTATCAAATCATATAGCTTATTAATATCTCTGTACTTTGTGAAGTGTCTCAAGTTGCCCTTTTATAAAAATTATATGTGGCCTGTTTTTAGTTATTCAAAATAATGGGGAAAATAGCAAGATGTTTAAAATCTCATAGGTGCAGAACTTGAGGTTCAGTGATACATTTAATGTACATACACATAAATACAACTTTTTTCTTTGTGCATGGGCTGTTAGGAAAAGATTTTTACTCATATTATTGGTAAGTTCTTTAATCACTGGAGTTCTCAAAACAGATTTCAAAGTGTTGCCTGCAGACTCCTTGGGATCCTGGAGACACTTTCAGGGGGATTGTAAGGTCAAAACTTGTTTCATAGCTACGTTATTTCTTCTCCTCCTCCTTTTTTTTTTTTTTGCCTTTTTTGCTGTATTGGCATTTGCTCTGATGGTGTAGATCCAATGGTGGATAAAACTGTTGATGCCTTACCACGCCAGAACTATGGTCATATTCAACATACTCTTCACCAGCACATACCTACAGTTAAAAAAGGGCAGTTTCATTTGAACATGTCCTTGATGAGGAATAAAGATAATTAGTAAATTTTGGCCTTCAATTATATGTCTTTTATTTATTTTTTAAAGATTTTATTTATTTATTTATTTGAGATAGAAACAGAATGAGAGGGGAGAGGGTCAGAGGGAGAAGTAGGCTCCCCGCTGAGCTGGGAGCCCAATGCGGGACTCGATCCCAGGACCCTGGAATCATGACCCGAGCCGAAGGTAGTCGCCCAACCAACTGAGCCACCAGGCGCCCTTATGTGTCTTCTAATATTCTGTGTGATGAAATGGGAAAACCTTTCCTGCATGTTGAAAGTATGGTGATGTTTTCTAGAAGAAACAACTTAGCTGATTTTGAATTGCCAACTGAACTAGCTGTTTTTCTAGGGAATGCCATTTGTATTTGAAAGTATGTACTTGAAACAATTGTATGTTGGAAGAGAAGTTGTCATGTTGTACAAAGCTAGGATATACTTTATTTGTACCTAATGCATAGTGTTGGCAATATAGTAGTTTTTTTTTTCCTCCAAATTTTTATTTAAATTCTAGTTAGTTGACATATAGTGTAATACTGGTTTCAGGAGTAGAATTCAGTGATTCATCACTTACATATAACACCCAGTGCTCATTGTAATAAGTGCCCTCCTTAATACTTATCCCCCATCTAGCCCATCCCCCACCCCCTCCCTCCATCAAACCTCAGTGCTCTATGGTTAGGAGTGATACTTTTTTTTTTTTTTTTTAAGATTTAAAGATTTTTTAAAAAAATAAATTTTCAATTTATTTTGGAAAGTGTGCATGAGTGGGGGAAGGGGCAGAGGGAGAGGGGGAGAGAGAATCTCAAGCAGACTCCTTGTTGAGCGTGGATCATGACCTGAGCTGAAATCAAGATTTGGATGCTTAAGTGACTGAGCCACCCAGGTGCCCCAAGAGTAGATTTTTTTTTTTTTTAAGATTTTTTATTTATTTATTAGAGAGTGAGATAGAGAGCATGAGCAGGGGGAAGGGTAGAGAGAGAAGTGGACTCCCTGCTGAGCAGGGAGCCCAATGTGGGACTCAGTCCTAAGATCCTGGTATCATGACCTGAGCTGAAGGCAGATGCTTAACTGACTGAGCCACCCAGGCACCCAAGAGTAGATTCTTTAATAAAATATTCAAACCAGGTTGAATTGAATTATACAATAAACAAGGTAAATACACATTTAGCCGTGAAGGGAAATGGGTGTAATGTGAAGATGGGAAGTGTTTTCATGTCAGTAAAGAGCGTTAGAGTTTATACTGTGTTTTATAGATTCTAACACCTTTTTTTCCATATCTCAACATCTTTGAAATTGAGATGTCTTACAGTTGGTGGTGAATCAGTTTGTCAGCTTTTGTTTCTTGATGTCATAAAATAATGTAGATACGATGAAATAAGGTGGCATTTTTTTTTTCCATGTTTTTGTTTGAAGCTGAGGAGGAAACATTGAATAGCAGTTTACTTCTTGGGCTATAGGATGTTACATTAAATTTTATTTTATCAGACCCTGAGTTGACTGGGCAGTTGACAGTGGGTCCATTGTTAGAATATTCCATTCATAGGGGCGCCTGGGTGGCTCAGTCGTTAAGCGTCTGCCTCCGGCTCAGGTCATGATCCCAGGGTCGTGGGATAGAGCCCCACATCGGGCTCCTTGCTCAGCACAGAGCCTGCCTCTCCCTCTGCCTGCCACTCCCCCTGCTTATGCTCTCTCTCTCTCTCTCTGTCAAATAAATAAAATCTTAAAAAAAAAAAAAAAAGAATATTCCATTCATAAAGCATATATCTTCATTCCAAGGGAGAAGACTAGATTCTACTGCCAGAATTCAGGCTTTTAAAATAAAATGTAAAATAGGGCGCCTGGGTGGCTCAGTTGGTTAAGCGACTGCCTTCGGCTCAGGTCATGATCCTGGAGTCCCGGGATCGAGTCCCACATCGGGCTCCCTGCTCAGCAGGGGGTCTGGTTCTCCCTCTGACCCTCTTCCCTCTCGTGCTCTCTGTCTCTCATTCTCTCTCAAAAATAAAAAAAATAAAATGTAAAATGTGATGTAAAATTTTTTTATGTGCAAAACTTTTTTATTTTTCTATTTAATCATCGTTGTTGCTGGGAACATAATGGTGAGTATTGAGTTATTCCCATTTCTGTTGTAAAGCAGGCCATGGGAGATTTTACTGTGTAGCTCTTACAAAATGAAGAATAGTGGGGTGCCTGGGTGGCTCAGTTGGTTAAACATCTGCCTTTGGCTCAGGTCATGATCTCAGGATTCTGGGATCGAGTCCCTTGTTCAGCTTCCTGCTCAGTGGAGAGTCTGCTTCTCCTTCCCCTCCCCCCCTGCTCTTGTACGTGCTTTCTCTCTCTCTCAAAGAAACACAATCTTTAAAAAAAAATGAAGAGTAGCAGAATTGAAAGACTTAAAAAATTCTCTTTTAAAGATTTATTTTCAGGGGCACCTGGGTGGCTCAGTCATTAAGCATCTGCCTTTGGCTCAGGTCATGATCCCAGGGTTCTGGGATCGAGCCCCGCATCGGGCTCCCTGCTCGGCGGGAAGCCTGCTTCTCCCTCTCCCACTCCCTCTGCTTGTGTTCCTTCTCTTGCTGTGTCTACCCTGTCAAATAAATAAATAAAACCTTTTTGAAAAAAAGATGTATGTTCGACAGAGCGTGCGCATGAGCTGGGTGAGGGGCAGAGGGAGAGGAAGAGAATCCTCAGACTCCCCGATTAAGCATGGAGCCCAATGCAGAGCTCCATCCCATGACTCTGAGATAATGACCTGAGCCACTCAGGTACCCCTAAAAATTTCTTTTAATTAAAAAAATTCAATATTTACTAATACTGCACTGGAGCTTGAAGAAGTTGTAAGTTTACTTTTGGCTTCTGTTATTCTGAACCTGAGTACTGTTAATATTTGTTCTGTGTCGTCTTCAGAGGACCTGGGAGATACAGATGCTCATTTGTGTATCTTTAGAGCAATTTCTGTTCTCTTGAAAAGGTCTATTAAAAGATGAGTTATTGGATTCTATTAATAACCTTATGCCTCTGTTTCATTCTCTATAAAAACAAAAAGGACCATAACATGGAGCTACAAAGATACTGTACAAGTAAATAACATAAGCATCCTTAATAAAGTTAGAAAGAGGGTAGGACCTTGGAAAAAGTACTGAGTCAAGTCTATGAGAGAGGCTTCCTGGAGGAAGATTGACTGTCCTAGAGATAGGAGATAAATAAGCAACAGGGCACATGTGGGGATGTGAGGTGGTTGGTGGCTTAACTCGATTAGATCAGAGGTTGTAAACTAGTCACTGTAAGTATGTATGTGCTAGAGCACGTTACGTGTGACCAAGATATGTGGGTTGCTGTAAAAGGAATAGGCTGAGCTTTTTGCTTTTTATGATCTAATAGACACTGGAACCAGTAGAACCATACCTGATATTTTGCTGGAGGTATGACTTCTCATCTGTCAACTAAAAGAGGATTCTTGGTAAATAATTTACCCATAGAAATTGAAATCTGATACGGGTTGGCAGGGTTCTACTGGTGTTAATAGAAGAGAATGCATGGGTTTGTGGCACATTATATGAGAATGATTAAGGTAACATTTTGAAATGTGTATACCTTTTCAGGTGTATACTGCATTAGAAAAATAAGATATAGTGGAATGACTGTAGGCTTTGGATTTGCAGCTGCATTTGGTTTCTTCAAAAAATGAAGAAAATACCACATTATAGGATTGTTGGAAGGATGATATGAAATAATGTGACTGCACTTATTAGTACATAGTTGCTTAGTGAATAACTGAGGAATTGTAGTTGGCTGTTAGTACTAAGATGTGAAATAATGTAGCTGGTATGTGAAGTTAGTAGGTAAGCAGATAAAGGCAAGATTGAGGTTGTCAAGGACCCAGATTCCTTCTGTTTTCTTCTACCCAGCCACCTTTACTGTCCTAAAAGGGTTGCTCCTACCATCACATTAATGTTATATGCAGGAGGAGGAAGAAAGGGGTGATTAAGACAAACTTAAAGTAACTAGCTAAGACTGCCTCCCCCCACCCCCAACTTTTAAGGAGCTTTTTTGAGTGTCCCTCCCTACAAATGGCACTTACATTCTGGGCCAGAAGTGTCAGCTGACCAACCCTAACTGCAAGAGAGGCTGGGAAATGTCACTTTTTTGACTGCCCTTAATAAAATTAGTTTTATTAGTAAGGGGAGGGGTGCCTGACTGACTCAATTGGAAGAGCATGCGACTCTTCATCTCAGGGTCATGAGTTTGAGCCCCACGTTGGGTGTAGAAATTACTAAAAAAATGGAAAGGGAAGAATAGATACTGGGTTGGGTAAGCAGCAGTGTTTGCCACAATGAATTTTTTTTTCTTTCATTTACATATTTGGGGGTATTATCATTCAGGCTTGGCTTCCCACGCCTTGAATTTTGGTTTATAAATTTTATTTATTTATTTATTTTTAATGATTTTATTTTTTTGACAAAGAGAGACACAGCGAGAGAGGGAACACAAGCAGGAGGAGTGGGAGAGGGAGAAGCAGGCTTCCCGCCGAGCAGGGAGCCCAATGCAGGGCTCGATCCTAGGACCCTGGGATCATTACCTGAGCTGAAGGCAGACACTTAGACTGAGCCACCCAGGCGCCCCTATAAATTTTATTTCTTGCCTTTATCCCATGTCTTCTAAATTCTGCTTTGCTGGAGGACTGGGTTTACCTGATAAAATTATTTACTCTGGGGCATTAAGGGAGAAGACAAACGATTACCTTGTCTCTTTTCACTTCTAGTTTTATCTTCAAACTTTTAACTCATGACCTAATTTGGGAGGTTGGGAGAAAGAGGGGCAGCATGTCAGTATGAAAGAAGACTGCCTGGCAGACCATCCAGTGTTCTTGCCCTTAACTCTGCCGCTCAGTGCTGCGAGACCTTGTGCCTTTTCACTTCCTTCTTGGTTATCCCTTTCCTTACATATCAAATAAGGAGGTGGCTTAAATGATCCTAAGTCTTTGCAACTTGAATACTATGATTTTTATCTGCAGACAGTTTGCATATAACTCTTAACTGTGTATGTATATGTACGTAAAATGTGAAAGATCTTCAAAGCCATGTGTATACCTGGCATTGCCTTCTAGGGAATAGAGAATTGAAGATAGCTTTATGACAATTTTTTTTAAATTTTATTATGTTAGTCACCATACATTACATCATTAGTTTTCGATGTAGTGTTCCATGATTCATTGTTTGCATCTAACACCCAGTGCTCCATTCAATATGTGCCCTCCTTAATACCCATCACCGGGCTAACCCATCCCCCCATCCCCCTCCCCTCTTAAACCCTCAGTTTGTTTCTCAGAGTCTATAGTCTCTTCATGGTTCATCTCCCCCTCCGATTCCCCCCTTCATTTTTCCCTTCCTACTTTTTGTTTTGTTTTTTCTTTTTAACATATATAATGTATTATTTTTGTTTCAGAGGTACAGGTCTGTGATTCTTCAGTCTTAACACAATTCACAGCGCTCACCATAGCACATACCCTCCCCAATCACCCAGCCACCCCATCCCTCCCACCCCCCCACCACTCCAGCAACCCTCAGTTTGTTTCCTGAGATTAAGAATTCCTCATATTGGGTGCCTGGGTGGCTCAGTTGGTTAAGCGACTGCCTTCGGCTCAGGTCATGATCCCGGAGTCCCGAGATCGAGTCCCACATCGGGCTCCCTGCTCAGCGGGGAGTCTGCTTCTCCCTCTAACCCTACCCCCTCTTGTGCTCGCTCTCTCTCTAATAAATAAATTAAAAAAAATCTTTAAAAAAAAAAAAAAGAATTCCTCATATCAGTGAGATCATATGATACTTGTCTTTCTCTGATTATTTCGCTTAGCATAATACCCTCTAGTTCCATCCATGTTGTTGCAAATGGCAAGATTTTGTTTTTGTTTTGTTTTGTTTTGATGGCTGCATAATATTCCATTGTATATATACACCACATCTTTATCACTTCATCTGTTGATGGACATCTTGGCTGTTTCCATAGTTTGGCTATTGTGGACATCGCTGCTATAAACATTGGGGTGCACGTACCCCTTCGGATCACTACATTTATATCTTTGCGGTAAATACCCAGTAGTGCAATTGCTGGGTCCTAGGGTAGCTCTATTTTCCTTCGTACTGTTCTCCAGAGTGGCTGCACCAGCTTGTATTCCCACCAACAGTGTAGGAGGGTTCCCCTTTCTCCGCATCCTTGACAACATCTGTTGTTTCCCGACTTGTTAATTTTAGCCATTCTGACTGGTGTGAGGTGGTATCTCATTGTGGTTTTGATTTGGATTTCCCTGTTGCCGAGTGATGTTGAGCACTTTTTCATGTGTCTGTTGGCCATTTGGATGTCTTCTTTGGAAAGATGTCTGTTCATGTATTCTGCCCATTTCTTGATTGGATTATTTGTTCTTTGGGGGGGCGGTGAGTTTAAGAAGTTCTTTATAGATTTTGGATACTAGCCCTTTATCTGATATGTCATTTGCAGATACCTTCTCCTGTTCTGTGGGTTGTCTTATGGTTTTGTTGACTGTTTCTTTTGCTGTGCAAAAGCTTTTATCTTGATGAAGTCCCAATATAGTTCATTTTTGCCTTTGTTTCCCTTGCCTTTGGTGATGTTTCTAGGAAGAAGTTGCTGCCTGTGTTCTCCTCTAGGATTTTGACAGATTCCTCTCTCAAATCTAGGTCTTTAATCCATTTTGAGGCTTTATGACAAATTTTAAATTTTACTTTGAATCTTACTATCTTTGCAGATATGTATTGTAAAAATAAGTTCTGAAACTTATGACTTTCTTGGTTTGAATTTTTCCTAAGGCTTTTAGAAGCCCTGGACATCTTTATTTCTGATTTCCTGAGATAAAATTTTGCTTCATGTTTAGAAACCTGTGTTAATGTTAAGTTTGAGTAGGAAAAGCCTCTGTCTTAGGCCAGTAATAGTTGTTGCACTTTCATTTCTAGAAATGGATCCCTGGAGGGCATCTGGGTGGTTCAGTAGGCTAGGTGTCAGATTCTTGGTTTTGGTTCAGGTCATGATGTCAGGCTCCACGCTCGGCCCTTCCCTCTGCCCCTCCCTCTGCTCTCTTTGTCTCTGTCTCTCAAATAAATAAAATCTTTTTTAAAAAATGAAGGGATGGCTGGGTGGCTCAGTTGGTTGGGCAGCTGCCTTCAGCTCAGGTCATGATCCCAGTGTCCTGGGATCGAGTCCTGCATCGGGTTCCCTGCTCAGCGGGAAGCCTGCTTCTCCCTCTGCCTGCCACTCCTCCTGCTTGTGCTCTCTCTCTCTCTCTGACAAATAAATAAAATCTTTTTTTTTTTTTAAGATTTTATTTATTTGAGAGAGAGGATGAGAGAGAGAGCATGAGAGGGGGGAGGGTCAGAGGGAGAAGCAGACTCCCTGCTGAGGAGGGAGCCCGATGAGGGACTCGATCCCAGGACTGCAGGATAATGACCTGAGCCGAAAGCAGTCACTTAACCAACTGAGCCACCCAGGCACCTGTAAATAAAATCTTTAAAGAAAGAAAGAAAGAAGAAAGAAAGAAGTATAATTAAAAAAAAATAAAGAAATGGATCCCTGGAATTAGTTGAAGTATTATGAAAGTACAGTTATTAAAACACTATTCAGTGTTTTGTTATGTTTTAAAAGATTTTATTTATTTGACAGAGACAGTGAGAGAGGGAACACAAGCAGGGAGAGTGGGAGAGGGAGAAGCAGGCCTCCCGCAGAGCAGGGAGCCCGATGGCGGGGCTCAATCCCAGGACCCTGGGATCACAACCCGAGCCGAAGGCAGATGCCTAATGACTGAGCCACCCAGGTGCCCCAAAACACAATTCAGTGTCATCTGATCACCTGCTTAGCTGAGAATTCAAATGCTTTGTTTACCATGTTTAAGTCAAACTTTGGCTAACTATGAATAAATCGGTTGTTACCATTATTACAGATGGTGGAATTAAAGCAAGATGTTACAGTCCTTGTCTGGTAATGGGGAGCTGCCAAGTTAAGAATGCCTTCTGATTTTGTCCGGTGGGGTGAGTGTATCTGTTCCTTGTATGTTTTAGGAGAGGGGGACTTAAGGTTCACCCATGTCATGTTTCAGTTTTGTTTTTCTTGTAGAGTATGTCATGAGAGGCAGTATGGTTTAGTAAGTGGGACAAGGCCCGTGCTAGAATTCTCTGAAACGGGCCCCCGGGTGGCTCAGTCGGTTGAGCATCCGACATTTGATTTCAACTCAGGTCATGGTGTCGGGGTCCTGAGATGGAGCCCTGCATGGGGCTCCCCACTCAGTGGGGAGTCTGCTGCTTTCCTTCTCCCTCTCTCCCTCTCCCTGCTCTCCCTCTCTCTCAAAATATAAATAAATCCTTAAAAAAAGAAAAAGGAATTCTCTGAAACAATGTAATTTCAAGCTAGTATATTTCTCTTTCATCTTTGTTCCCTGATCTCTGGTGTTACAAACAACAAATTTCAGATTGCTTCCGTGTTTTATTTAATTAATTAATTTTTAAAAGTTTTAAAAATTTATTTATTTGAGCAGAGCGAGCAAGAGAGAACAGGACAGCAGGGAGGGGCAGAGGGAGAGGGAGAAGCATGCTCCCCACTGAGCAGAGAGCCTGATGTGGGATGCGATCCCAGGACCTCCATATGTATGTATGTATGTATGTATGTATGTATTTATATTTATATTTATTTAATTTTAAAGATTTTGAGAGCACGAGTCAGAGAGAACATGGGGAGGAGGGGCAGACGGAGAAGCAGACTTCCCGCTGAGCAGGGAGCCCAACGGAAGGCTGGATCCCAGGACCCCAGGATCCCAGGATCATGACCTGCACCAAAGGCACATGCTTAACCGACTGAGCCACCCAGGTGCCCCAGTTATAGATCCTTTTACTGAAGTTTGGTTTATTAGTTAGAAATGCTATGATTCAGGAAATTGGTATCAGTTTTATGATTTTTCTAAATTACTACATAACTTCTAATCACATAAAAAGAGTCTAAGCTTGTCCAAGCTACTTTAAATTATGATTAATAATGCAGAACCGATTTTAGGTTGGCAGTAATATTTACTGGTTAAAATGTAGTGGTAGGCCTTTAACCTGGATGTCTTATAGATCTTTTTCTTTCCAGCTACCACGTTTTTATGAATAAAACTACAAAAGCAGAGAAAAGTTCATTTTCTGGAAATTGGTTGATGAGGGTAATTTAGATAGAATTGCATAATGTTGGCATTAAGTTTTTTGTTCAACAGATACTGACTGGAAAATTTTCTTCATAGTTCATGAAAAATCTCAGATACATAAAAGTGGGAAGAATAAAATAAAGGAATACTTACCTATCTTCCCACCATGTAGACTCAATAAATATTTTGCTGTATTTGCTTTATCATATATATTTTTAGTTGAGCCTTTTCCAAGTAAGTTGCAAATATCATAATATTTCTGCGTAAATACTTCAACATACATCTACAGAGTCAGGGCTTTTCCTGTGTAAGCACAGTACCATTATCACAGTAGAGGATATTAACAGTAATTCCACTGGTATCATGTAATTTTTCCATAGAGGAAATATTCAAGTGATGAGATTAATTTATCCATTTTCAGTGTAAGTAAAGCATATACTTTTACTCTAAACTCTTACTCTAAACAGTATTAGAAAGGCAAAGTTACGCTGAAAAGATTCCTTTAAAACTCACGTATCCTAGTAGGGAAAATATTTTTCACACATTCTGGTAATTTATATAGTATATGTGCACTCTGGTAATTTATAAACTAAGCTTTTAGAGTTTAACTGTTAATAGCTGCCCATTTTATTTAAAGATTTTATTTATTAGCTCATGTGCACCTGCTCGGGCAGGCATGCCTGGGGGTGGGGTGGGGAGAGGGGGAGAGAATTTCAAGCAGACTCCCTGCTGAGCATTGAGCCTGAGAGCCCTCTGGGGCTTGATTTCACAACTCTGAGATCATGACCTGAGCTGAAATCAAAGAGTTGGATGCTTAACCGACTGAGCCACCCCAGTGCCCCAGTAGCTTCCCCTTAAAAATAAAAAGGGCAATTTATGTAGATTGTATTTGAAGTGGACCCATATTCATTGAGTTGTTTTGTTTTGTTTTTTTAAAGCAAAGTGGAGGCTAGATTAGCTCTTGTTGTATATGCATAAATTTTACACAAACTGTGAAGGGTAGGGTACATTTAGTAAAATTTCATTTGTGTGAAACTTTGGAATAGATTCTTCAGATTCACAGAAGTCAGCAGAAGAAACTCTCTTGATTTGAATCCATATTAAAATCTTTTGGAAAGGGGCACCTGGGAGGCTTAATCGTTAAGCGTCTGCCTTCGGCTCAGGTCATGATCCCAGGGTTCTGGGATCAAGTCCCACATCGGGCTCCCTGCTGGGCGGGAAGCCTGCTTCTCTCTCTCCCACTCCCCCTGCTTGTGTTCCTGCTCTCGCTCGCTCTCTTTCCGTCAAATAAATAAATAAAATCTTAAAAAAAAAAAAAGTCTTTTGGAAATAGATGAACCCATTTTTCTGCCCTCAGAAAATGTGGAATGGTGAGTATAATTGGACCCTTAGGATTAAAGACCAGAGACAGTGATGCAGTAAGCCTAACAGAAAAATAGTAGTACACAGAGAGGGCGTGGTGCCAGTGAAGTGAGATTATGTACTTAGGGCTTAGCACAAGGTCTACACATAAGCACTCAAATGCTAGCTCAAGAAAAAAGAAAATAATGTGGAATACATATTGATTTGGAACTATAGACACCAGGACATTTTCAAGGTTGAGTTTTGTTTTATTTATTTATTTTTGATGTGTTCTAGTTATTTGCTCATTTAAAAATATTTTTTAAATGATGAAATATTTTGAGCACCACAACCAATATGATGTGGAAATAAGATGAGGATAATAGAAGAGGATCCATTATTCACTTCTGTCAGATCATAACATTTTCCCATATCTGAAAGAGAGAAGACCTGTAGTTACATTGATGCCCCCTGTATAGTCCTCTCTGATTCCACTCCTCTCCCTCTCTTCATGAAATAATAGTAGCCACTTTCTGGGATTCTCTTTCTGGTCATCTTTTTTTTTTTAACTTTATGTATATGTGTGTTTCCATAAGTAACATGTATCATGGTTTTGCATGTTTATTTTTTTTAAATTTTTTTTTTTTTTTAAAGATTTTATTTACTTGACAGAGACACAGTGAGAGAGGGAACACAAGCAGGGGAAGTGTGAGAGGGAGAAGCTGGCTTCCCGCTGAGCAGGGAGTCCGATGCGGGGCTTGATCCCAGGACTCCAGGATCATGACCTGAGCCAAAGGCAGACGCTTAACTGACTGAGCCACCCAGACGCCCTTGTTTTGCATGTTTAAATAAATGGTATCCTACCCTTTAGGTCAGTATTACTTCTGAGATTTATCGACACTGATAGAAGTAGCTCTGCTTCATTTATACTCATTTATAAAAGTTACATGCAGTACCATGTTTTACTTACTCATCTTGTTAATGTACATTTAGGTTACTTGCAGTTTTTCACCATTATGTATAGTACCATAAAGAACATTTATGAATGTCATTTTGAGCACATGTGTGTTTCTGTAGGGCAGTGTTTTTCAGGCTTCTTTGTTCATTAGACACCATAAGAAATGTATTTTACATTGAGACCCAGCATACATACAACGTGTGTGTGTGTATATGCATAATGGAAACTATAGTTTCATAAAAACAAAATAATTAGCTGAAAAAATTAGCCATAACATGTGAGAGATGCATCCTTGAGGTATATATCTATCCTCTCATTTTAAAAAAAGTGCTGATTGGGACCCGCATTTGATAAATAATGACCTAACGTGGATACCCTGAAGCAGAATTGCTGGTCTTAATGGTGCACATCTTCAGCTTTGCTAGAGAAAAAAAAAATTACTCTTTAAAGTGGTTATACCAAAAAACTTAGGTTTCGTTGAGACCTCCTGTTTGTTCATATGCACACCAACACTTGTCTGGCTTTCCAATATTTGCTAATCTGATGGATGTGACATGGTATCCCAACGTTTTTTCAGTCTGTTTTCTAATATTTTGAGTGCCTTTTCTCTGTCGGACCCTTGCAAAGGAGTAAAGATGCTACCAAGAAAAGTAAGACATGGCTCTTGTATTCTAGGACAGAGAGGTGAACTTTGTCAGCCTATGAGTGGCAGAGGGACACAGAAGAGGGAGTAATGTGCAGCCCACTTGGAAATGTGGCTCTTGTGAGAGATGAAAGTTGACCTTGGTCCTGAGAGATGAGAATGCATTTTCAGACATCACACAAAGTTGAAGGACATTCCAGGTGGAGAGGAAGGAACTAGGCAAAGGCATAGAGCTGCAAAACCACATCATTCAAAGAACTTACTGAGTATTACTGAATGTACGTGGAGTTCCCTGGATTGGGAAGGCCAGGGGAAAAGCAGACGAGAGTCTGCAGATGTGTGGGCAGGCCGAGGGAGGTTTGTTCTGCATGCACTGAGAGTCATTGGTGAAGGTTTCAAGCCGGGTATTAACAGGAGATTTTTTTTTTTTAGTCTAGAAATGGATTTTGGTATTTTAAAGATTATGTTCAGTTAAGCTTTTGTTTTAATTTCAGTTTCAAATTCATTCGTTTGTCTCTTATTATTGCCCTTTTGAAACAATTAGATAATAGAAATTGCTGTTTTTCTTTTGAACTGGAGTTGGTCATTTGCTTTCCAAAGTAGAAATAATTGTAGCCTAGCATGTGATGCATTTGCTCTCATCTATACTCCTTGATTTGAGGTGGGACAGCAGATGGTCTTCTCGGTATTTTCTATCATCAAACTGAGATAGGTGTGTGTAGGTTTGGTGATTTTTTTTTTTTTTAAGATTTTATTTACTTATTTGACAGAGACATAGTGAGAGAGGGAACACAAGCAGGGGGAGTGGGAGAGGGAGAAGCAGGCTCTCCGCAGAGCAGGGAGCCCGATGCGGGACTCGATTCCAGGACCCTGGGATCATGACCTGGGCCGAAGGCAGATGCCCAACAGCTGAGCCACCCAGGCGCCCCTAGGTTTGGTAATTTAAAAAAAAAATTTATTTATTCATTTGAGACACAGAGATAGCATGAGTAGGGGTTGAGGCAGAGGCAGAGGGAGAGGGAGAAGCAGGCTCCCTGCTGAGCCAGGAGCCCGATGTGGGGCTGCATCCCAGGACCCTGGGATCACGACCTGAGCCTAAGGCAGACGCTTAACCATCTGAGCCACCCAGGCGCCCTAGGTTTGGTAATTTTAAGAATTTGGTTTTTTGGACATCTTTCATGAGGGTATTTTTGATCTTTGCATCTCTTGCTACATCATAGCAAATATGAATATAGTTGTAAGAAATTCCTGTAGAAAGCTTGAGTGCCTGTTGTTTATCAACTGTGTGTGTGTGTATAGATGATATGAGTCGTCTCTTTGGAGTCCTTGCCACTTTTGGCATGCCTGAGTTGCCAGTCCTTTCTTTTTTTAAAGTAATCTCTGTGCCCAGTGTGGGGCTTGAACTCACCACCCTGAGATCAAGAGTTGCATGGTCTACCAACTGAGCCAGCCAGGTGTCCTTCTGCCAGTCCTTTTTTTTTTTTTTTTAAAGATTTTATTTATTTATTTGAGACAGAATGAGAGAGAGCACATGAGAGGGGTGAGGGTCAGAGGGAGAAGCAGGCTCCCTGCTGAGCAGGGAGCCCGATGCGGGACTCGATCCCGGGACTCCAGGATCATGACCTGAGCCGAAAGCAGTCGCTTAACCAACTGAGCCACCCAGGCGCCCCCCTTTTTTTTTTCTTTTAAGAGAATACTTTGTTATCAGACGCACGTAGATAAGACCTTACATATTTAATACAGTGCGTTACCCCTGTACAAATGGAAAAAATTATGTTTAACATTTCTAGACCAATAAGGCTGTTAATTTCAGTACAATGCCAACCCAACATAGTACAATTGGGATACTTTTTCCAAAGTTGACAGCACAGCTAAAGTTTCCAAAAATTCAAATTATTCGTATATATGTGTATATGTATGTGTGTGTATATATATATATAAATTTATTTATTTATATAAAAACCAATAGCGGTATGTTACGCATCAATAGCAGCAACAGCTTTTCCAGGTTCTGCAGTCATCTGAACAAAATTCTGGAGTGCCAGTCCTTTTTAATAGGAGCATTTGTCTTGTTTTAAGGCATGAAAGTTGAGGCCTACCAGCACCTAATTTAAATAGAAGCTTTTTTTTTTTTTAAGATTTTATTTATTTGACACAGAGAGAGACAGCCAGAGAGGGAACACAATAGGGGGAGTGGGAGAGGGAGAAGCAGGCTTCCTGCCGAACAGGGAGCCCGATGCGGGGCTTGATCCCAGGACCCCGGGATCATGACCTGAGCCGAAGGCAGACGCTTAACCGACTGAGCCACCCAGGCGCCCGATGTAATTTTTAATTTAGGAGAATCATATGCAAGTAGATTTTAAGAATCTAGATTCTGAACCTTACCGTTCAAAGTTGTAGTTGTCTTTCCTAGTTACTTGATGCTTTAAAAAATACCCACATCCCGGGGCGGCTGGGTGACTCAGTGACAGAGCGCGTGCACAAGCTGGGGGAGCAGCAGGCAGAGGGAGAAGCAGACCTCCCGCTGAGCAGCCCCCCCCCCCCAACTGGGGGCTCCATCCGAGGACTCTGGGATCATGACCGGAGCCAAAGGCAGATGCTTAAATGACTGAGCCACCCAGGTGCCCCCTAAATAAAAAAATCTTAAAAAAAAAAAATACCCACATCCCTCCATGATAATCTCTAAAAGGTGTTTTATTAGTTTAGGACTTAATCCAGGGAGAACACTTTTTGAGAACACCATGCCTGGGATTAAGATAATTGGACAAATTTGTATTTCCCAATATTCCTGCCTGTGGCCTTTCCTCTCAGAACTCCCCCTCTTCCCCAGTGTTGGTTCTCTCAGCCTTGTCTTCTCTCAGCCACCCAGCCTCCAACCCACACACAGTTCAGCAGTGGGGGAAGGATTAGGGATATGAAGGGTCTGTCCTCAGGGTAGGGGCTGGAACTGTTGTATTTACTTCCTGCTTTTAGCAAATGTAATACATGTTAGCAACTTGGCAGCAGAAGTGGGCTGGATCAGGTGGCTACAAGGTGACTGTTCTAAAATAAACAAAATGAAACAGCACAATCTTGAATTTGTGGGCAACGTGTGGGACTGAGCAAATGAGACTTGTGCAGGTGGTTTGGCCATTAGCTGTGAGTGTGCTAGCAGTGTACTAGGCAAGTGGACAGGATGTTCTCTCTCTGCACTGTATAACCTTGAAGCCTTGCGTGTACTTCATTTCCCCAGGAATGAAAGCTGAAACAGAAAAGCTCCATTCCTTCCCCTTAGCTTGCAAAACCAGAGTAAGGCTTGCAAATCTGAACCTGGACCGTTGCATGGTGCTGGAGAGGAGAGGACGGTTCTTGTCCCGAATTTGATTTTCGGTGGGGCTTGCTTAGAAAAAAAAAAAAATTCTGGGGGCGCCTGGGTGGCTCAGTTGTTGAGTGTCTGCCTTCGGCTCAGGTCGTGATCTCAGGGTCCTTGGATCGAGCCCCGCATCGGGCTTCCTGCTTGGCGGGGAGTCTGCTTCTCCCTCTCCAGCTCCCCCTGCTTATGTTCCTCTCTCGCTGTGTCTCTCTGTCAAATAAATAAATCTTAAAAAATTGTTACAACTTGAGCATAAATGGTTTTTAAAAAGCGAGAAGCACAGAACATTAATCACTTGTGATTCTGTAGCAAATGACTGAGAAGTTCAAAGCAAATCTGTTAAACAGGTCTATATAAGCTAAGCATGTTGGTTTCTGTGGTAGGTAAAGCTAATTTTTCTTACATCCCCCTTGAACTGGATATGTTTAATGGCAGAGAACTTCCGTGTTAAGCCAGTTATAGTGCCCATAAAAGTTTGTTTAGTCTTAGAGTCCTGGACTAAATAAATGTGATTATCTGCCTATAAAGAAAAAAGAGAGATGAAGTCATTTGAAGAAAAATTAACAGGTGCAGGAATACAAACTGAAAACATGCATCAGAAAACCTTCTGCGAGTCAGAGGGTTTTACGAATTTCTTCTGTTATGACATTAATACTTGAACTTGGTGTGAAAGGCACATTTTACCTGGATGGACTTAGGAGGCTGGCAAAAGATAAGAATTTTTTTATTATAGATTGTCTTTGCATTGCCTTTGATCTGTTTCTAAATCCAGAACTAGTGATTGAAAGAAAACTCTGGAACTCCGTATTTTTATGGCTTTGGAGGTGGTAGGTGAATTTGTGGGCAACATGTGGGACTGAGCAAATGAGGCTCAAAGGTGACTGTATGTTGGGGATTGGGGAGTTCTTTTGAAAGACAGGAAGACTGGGGTTTGGGCCTCTTAGCCTGTTGGCTTGGGCTTTGGCTACAGGTGCAGGCAGGCTGTTTGACAAAGAGTTGAAGTTCTGCTTCTCAGCAGATGCCTTTTCAGTGTTTCTCCCGGTGCTCTGAAAACCATATGTGGGGAAAAATAGTCTTGTTCTGTTTGGAGGTTAAGGGCATTGCCTGCCTGAAAGCACCACTAGTAGTATTTAATATTTGTTTTAAAGTTAGATGAAGAAAACTTCCCACCATTTAACAAAATAGAGCCAAGCTGCCTTTTGTTTTGTTTTGTTTTGTTTTTGGAAATGTGTTTCTACCACTCCTTTAAAGCTATAAAAATTAAACTCTTTCATAGCCTCAGGGAAAGATGCTGCTTCCCCTAAAAATCAGTTCTAGGAGAGTTGGAAGTTGAGTTGTCAGTGGTCTATAACTTAAACTGATAATAAGCCTCTTTGAGTGCTTACTGTGTGTGCCAGGCACTGTGCTTTTAGCACTTAAGATACCTTCTCAGTCCTCCAAATAACCCCCAGAGGTAGATCCTGTTGTCATTTTTCCTGTTTTATAGACAAGAAACCTGAGGCTTAGGCCCCGAGCCCATGCCAAGTAAGTTGCAGGGCTGGGTGATATAAACTTGGGCTTTTTGACTCTGAACCCACTAAAGTACACAGTAGTACTCATACTTCGCCAGACCATGTGGAAAGGAGGGTGGTCTTATTTCCCCAAGGGAGAGGTCTCCCAGAAGATAAGTTACTGCCTTAGGCTGGTGTTAAAACCAGAATTCAAACCTGGGTCAGTTTGAAGTGAAAGCCTGTGTTCTTTCCACTGAGTGAGTTATTGTATTACCTCTTAGAGTATATTACTCTAATATCTGATTTACTAAGATCTTTTTATTTCTGGTGCTGGCTGCTCTCAGTTTATACATAGGGTTGTTTAAAAAGTTCATTTGTGAGGTAGTGGTTTGGAAACCAGAATACATTGTCTGCTGGCAACAGGTGCTTGTACCTAGCTGGTGGTGGTTCTGAGGCCAGAGCGCTTTGGGACATGATGCTTCCCCTTCTTGTGCCTGTGATACCAAAGCCAGTTCTAAGGACCTACCCTTGAGTTCTGAGGAGGAAGAGAAGCAGATATGTGTTCCTAGTTGTTTCCAGATTCCATGCGTCTTTGTGGATGTTCTTTCCCTTGGTGCAAGTAACAACCAATAAATTATGGGGTTGAGGGTGAGCACAGAGCCTCTGAGGTCAGATTTGGTTCTCACTGTGGCTGGACCAGCTATCGGTTCTCCCATTTACTCTCTACTGGATGATGTGAGATAAAGCTCTTAACTTCTCGAAGGCTGTTTCCTCATCTGTAAAATGTGTGGGTGCCCTCTTTGTAGGGCTTAAATAAGACAAATGGGTATTAGGTGCTCAGCATAGTTATCTGGACGTCAAGAAATGATGGCAGTGATTTAAACTGCTTTATGGTCCATCTCTTCTCAAAGTCTTTGTAGAGGTGAATGCTTACTGGAGTAGACTGTGGTGTAACATTCTGAATTGGATTTAAGGTTAAGATTGGGATTCCCTTTATTTTGTAGTCACATGTGAATCAGTAAATTGCCTTGTAATTTAAATAGCGTGTCTTCAAAGTATATGTTGTAAATTTTTATATACCTGAAAACCTTGACTTTAATTGGAAATATAGTTGGTTGTATCGCACAACATTTTTAAAGGGTTGAACCTAAATTTTGATAAATGACTTTGATATGAATAGTCTTCATGAGCCTTCTAAGTTCTCGCTGCATTTATTTACTTGTTTTTAAAATACTTATTTGAGGGGCGCCTGAGTGGCTCAGTCGGTTAAGCGACTGCCTTCGGCTCAGGTCATGATCCTGGAGTCCCTGGATCGAGTCCCGCATCGGGCTCCCTGCTCGGCGGGGAGTCTGCTTCTCCCTCTGACCCTCCCCCCTCTCATGTGCTCTCTCTCTCTCTCATTCTGTCTCAAATAAATAAATAAAATCTTAAAAAAATAAATAAATAAAATATTTATTTGAGAGAGCGCGCACATGAGTGGAGGGAAGAGGCAGAGAGAGAGAGGAGAAGCAGGCTTCCCCACTGAGCAGGGAGCCCAGTGCGGGGCTCGATCCCAGGACGGTGGGATCCTGACCTGAGCTGAAGGCAGATGCTTAAGGACTGAGCCACCCAGGTGCCCCTTGCTGCATTTAAATATCATGTACTTTTTGTTTCTCAAATGAAGAAACTGAGGTGGGAATTGGGGATGGGCTTTCCCCACGGGTTATTGATTAAAGGAGGGGTGGGCCCAAAATACTATATAAAGGGCCAAATAGTAAATATTTTAGGCTTTGTGGCCATTACGGTCCTTTTTGCGACTACTCGACTCAGCTCTCTCAGCACAGGGGCAGCTATCAATCATCGTAAATGGATGGGCTTGGCACGGTACAGTACAACTCGATTTACAAAAGCCCACAGTGCCATAGTTGGGGGACCCATGGACTAAAGAAACATTTCGCTGGAAAGCCTTACCTTGGTCCCACATCTCTCTCTGTTCCTCATGAGGATCACCCAAGACTGACCTCTGGGATCCTTTCCTGAGACACTTAGTCCCTCCTGTGCATCCCTGTCACAGTCTTGAATCAGTGAGTAAAACGTCTGAATGCGATGTCCCATCTGTATGTTGATGTAGATTTATTAAAGGTTCGTTTTCCCACAGGCTTCATCCTCAGTCGTCTTTTCAGGTAACATGCTTTACCGTAAAATGATTCAGATGTTTACATCTTCAGTTGAGTTGTTTCCCAAACTCTAGATTGGTGTAGCTTCCTGTCTTTCAAACTTCTCTCCAGAAATATCCCAACTGGTTCCTAAAACTTTAACATGTCTGATGTTGATTTCTATATTATATCCTCCAAAGTCAGACTGTGATATGTATGTGTGTGTGTGTGCGCGTGTGTGCGTGCACGCATATGCACTCACCTGTTAACCAGGTGGGAAACCTGAATGACCCCTTAACTCCTCCTTCATCCTGTTTATTCTCCCTCCTTGAGATCTTTACTCTCCCCCCTTTTCTCCACCCCTAGCACTACTGCTTTATTCAGGCCCTTGTGATCTACCTGGACTGTTGCAAATCATCTCACAGCTTCAGGGCTCCCTGTGGTTAGTCTCTGTCTCCTTCCAGCCTACCTTTCATTTTGCTGCTAGACTGATCCTGTTTTTAGAATACATCCGATCATGACACTTCCTGCTTAAAACCCCTTAGTTGCTCTTCAGTGCCTGTGGCTTAAAGCCCAACCTGGGTATAGACGGTCCTTTTCATAGAGAGGGGAGGGGTAGTGCCTTCCTATGGTGAAGGTCCAAGATAGGGAGCTGCACCCACCCTGCAGGTGACCAGCCTTCTCAGAGGACAGTGGCTGACTGTTTTGCATGGTCCCCTTTGTTCTTCTGGCTAACTTGCCTTTATTCTTTAGTATTCACCTCAAGCTTTGCATTTTCCTCAGAGTCTTCTGGAACTGCCACGCCTATCTCCATATCTGCCACAGGTGCTCTTCCTCTCTTGTGTGTGTTCCAGTAGCATTCTTGGTTTCCCCCATGAGCAGTTACACTTTACAATCAGCTGTGTCTTTGTGGCTTCAGCTCCCTCCCACCCCCCTTGTCAGGCTGCTCCTTGGAGGGCAGATCCTGTGTCTTTTATACCTTTGTCCCCAGCTCTTAGAACTGTACGTTGTACACGAGTGTGGACATTTTGAAGATTTTATTTATTTATTTGACAGAGACACAGTGAGAGAGGGAACACAAGCAGGGGGAGTGGGAGAGGGAGAAGCAGACTTCCTGCTGAGCAGAGAGCCCGATGTGGGGCTCGATCCCAGGACCCTGAGGTCAAAACCTGAGCCGAAGGCAGACGCTTAACAACTGAGCCACCCAGGCGCCCCTGAGCTTGGACATTTTGAAGAATGGTAAATGAGTAAAGAGATAGGGCCACAGGTATACTTTTCTTTCCTTTTTGGGGGGTTCTAATTTCTACTCTTCCAGGGGAATTAAAAGCCTAAGGAAAGTGGCAAAAGGAAAAGATCCTTGGGCCAGGGTCTGTGGTGCAAAACATGCTCAGTGGACAGGCCTGGGGCTTGGAACCTGTCCTTGTATGCTCTTCATGGCCTGGCAGCTCACTCCCTAAAGCTGCAGCTCTTCATTTGGAATGTTGGTCGGAACTCATGGGGTGCTTCATCAAAGTGTACATGTCTGATGAATACCTACCACCCTCCCCACACCCCCAGTTCTCTGTGGGGCAGGGGATGTTAATACCCTGGTGATTCTTAGATATTTTTTCTCACATTAACAGTCACTTCTTTCCTGCCCCATCCCCAGCATTTTCTTCCTGCTCCTTATATTTCAGAATTCTTCATGATAATTCTTATGTCACCTTATTTCCCTTCTTCTGAGATAGGGGCTTTAGGTGCAGTGAAGTCCACAGGATGAAGATGTTGGCATCTCAGTTTAGAACCCTGAATGCAGGGACGCCTGGGTGGCTCAGCCGGTTGGGCCTCTGCCTTCCGCTCAGGTCATGATCTCAGGGTCCTGGGATTGAGCCCCACATCAGGCTCCCTGCTGAGTTAGGGAGCCTGCTTCTCCCTCTTCCTCTGCTGCTCCCCTTGCTTGTGCTCCCCTGCTCGCTCTCAAACAAACAAGTAAAATCTTAAAAAAAAAAAGAACCCTGAATGCATTTGCATTTTCTAGTAGAAACTTGGTATAGGTGGAGATTAGTGTCCAAAGTAAAATAGTATACTTCAGATACAGGTGAGTTAAATTGGCTTTTATGCATGAGGAATTAAGCTCTTGACTTAAGTAATGGACTTAACTTTTGAAACGAAACTTAAGTCTGATAACTGAGTAAGGACTCAGGGAATCAGACATGCTGCGATCGGCACACTGTACCTCTTGCTGTACCCGCCTCCTTTGCCCTGATTTCATACCTTTGCAGATAGACGCCAAGAGCTCTAAAAGGCAGCCTTTCTTGGGAGGAACCCCAGGTTGGCTCCTGGAAGGCAGGGTGGAAAATAGGAAGGAGGTGCATGTTTGTATTTCTTTGCAGTTAAGTCACAAAGGTTCAGTTACTTGCTGTCATATTTAGAAGTATACTTGGCTGGTTTTGAGATTGAGTCTGTGCAGGCAGATAGCTGGAGCCTCTCTCTAAAGAAGAAACCTCTTTATTCTTAACTGATTGCTTAGTAATCTACATAACAAATGAGCCATTTTGCTTCAGAGATGTGAAATAGGCATCTATAAGTGAATAGTTTTTGAAACTAAAGTTGTTAAGACAAAAGTTCATCTTTTCACAGTAGGGTTTCTCTAGAAAATGCTCTTCACTCTATTGAAATGCAACTAGTTTAAATGAGGAAAGCATATTCCAATAATAGGCCCATGCAATTAGTCTTTCGAATAATGGAGTGAATGCTGGAATTTTTTGTGCATTATCATCATCAATTGGTGTTAGTCGCAGGGGAACCACATAATAGCTAGGAAACCTTGATTGAGAGATGCAAACAAAGGTTTCTGTCTTAATTCATAGGCATGCTTTAGTTCTTCAAACTAATAAAATGTTAGGCTCTTAAGCTAATACTTTTTGGTAAGCATCTGCTGAGGATAAAATTAAGAAATGGTGCTTCAGAACTATGTCATTATCTGCGTTTAGTGCCGTATTCATCCTAGACCCTGTATAGAAATGACACAGTGGTGTGCTGGTGAATGTTGAACAACTGCCCTGGGGGAATTAAGCCTTGATTTGTAGGATTTGCTGATTTCTGAAGTGTAAATACTCCACCACGGCTGGTTTCAGAGTACGGATGTGATGTCACTGAACTTGAAGTTGGGAAGAAATGTATAGAGTCAGCTGGCTTCAGCACACTGCTGAATTAACCTCAACTGTCAAATATTCAGAGTTTTTTTTTTTTTTTTTTTTTTTAAAGATTTTATTTATTTGTGAGAGAGAGAGCACAAGCAGGGGCAGAGGCAGAGGGAGAAGCAGACTTCCCGCCGAGCAGAGAGTCCAATGCGGGGCTCGATCCCAGGACCCCGGGATCATGACCTGAGCCGAAGGCAGACGCTCAACGACTGAGCCACCCAGGCGCCCCCAAATACTCAGAGTTTTAAAGCCTATATATTTTTTACAGCCTGTATTTTTTAATACTTAGTCTTATCCCTGTCTTTACCTTTGTTCTTTGTTTTTTTAAATTGGCCTTAGGAGGGGCGCCTGGGTGGCTCAGTCGTTTGGCGTCTGCCTTCGGCTCAGGTCATGATTTCAGGGTCCTGGGATCGAGCCCCGCGTCGGGCTCCCTGCTCAGCGGGAAGCCTGCTTCTCCCTCTGCTTCTCCCTCTCTATCTGCTTGTGTTCCCTCTCTCGCTGTGTCTCTCTGTCAAATAAATAAATAAAATCTTTTGTAAAAAAATAAAATAAATTGGCCTTACTGATGTATGATTTATGTGCAGTAAAATTCAGCAATTTCAAGTGTACAGTTTGATGAGTTTTGACATATGTGTACCCCCACCACATCATACTACCTCTTCTGCACACTGTTGCCAGATTAATCGTTCCAAAATCTTTTCCAGAATCTTCCACCACCCACCTGTGCGTAAAACCATCACTGGCTATATACTGTCTGTAAGATAAAGTACAAAACTTTGTGGCCTGGCTCTCTCTGGTCTTCTGCGGCCTGCTTCTCTGGCCTTAATTGACTATTGCCTGGCTACATGAATCTCTTATTCCAGAAAGTCTGATCTGCTGGTTCCTGCATGTGCCTTTGCTCATATCTCTATCCTGCTTCCAGTACTCCTGTTAGCTCACATTGCTGCTTATCTTGACTGGCCTTTCTTTAAAAGTCTGGTTCCCACCCCATTTTCTTATGCAATCCAGTCTTTAGTAATGACTCACTCATTTGACCTATCTTACCGCTATTTTTATTTGCTTATTTATTTAAGACAGAGCAAGCATGCACGTGAGCAGGGGGAAGGGGCAGAAGCAGGCTCCCCGCTGAGCAGGGAGCATGTCTGGATCCCAGGACCCTGAGATCATGACCTGAGCCAAAGGCAGCTTCTTAACCCACTGAGCCACCTAGGCACCTCCATATCCTACCACTATTTGGCACTTAACTTTGCAACTTGTATTGAAATCTCAGGTGTTTTGTGGAGTAGTTTGGCCTTTTCCAGCAAAACTGTCAACTATGGTAGGTTAGGAAATGTGTCACAGTTCAGTTTTTAGCCCTTGGCATTGCTATAAATAAATAAATAAATAGTTCTTGATGACAAAGTTTTCAACTCAGTAAATCCAAACCCAGTGACACTGTTGGGGAGGATACTACTGTGCCATATCCTAGACCTCTTAGAGGATGAAGGTTTGGCTTGTTCTAGAATATAAGTGTGTAGTTATGTCTCTCAACACCCATGTTAGTCCTTAAAATACACATTGGAACTTTTGTCTCTGCCTTGGAAATTCATCCAAAGGTGGTTGGTTAGCATCATGGACTTTGAACTCTTGGCAAGATTTAAACATTTTAAAAGTAGGTCCCAAAAGAACATTCTTTGTTCCTTTCAACAAGCTTTATTTCACTTTTTGAAGTACTGGTAAGTAGTCAGGAGGGTGTATCTCATTGATTTCCTTCCTGTCCCAGGAAGCCATATTATGGTATTCTGAAAGAACTTCTGTGTCTTTTTCAGTAACTTTAAGGAAATTGTTTTTTTTTTAAAACTTGTACTTTCTCTGTAAAAAAAAAAAAAAATTTTGCAGTTGTATTGTTGAAATCTGACATTGAATCACCACCTAAGAAGTATTTAGAACAATTCTAGATGCCTGTCTCAGTTTCACAGACTACCCTGCAGGTTCCTCTTCTCTGTCCTTTAAATACTGGGTTTGCTCAGGTTCCACAGTTGGTCTTCATCTCTTGTTAGTTGATACACTTTTCTTGGGTGATTTCCTCTATTGCCCTAATAGAAGTGTCTCCAAAATTTAAAAATTCCTTATCTTTTGAGTTCCAGTCTTGGATGGCCAAATGGTTACTGGACATATCCACTAAGCTGTATTAGGAGACTGCAGATTTAACATGTCCTAAATAGCACATCTCTTTTAAGTCTTTGTGTCCCTCTGATTGTTCTTGCTCTCTTGCTGAATGGTATTGCCATCCCCAGATAACTCATTTCTAAAATATTAGAATTATCCTTGGCTCAGCCCTCTTCCTTCACCTTCTATATCTGTCAGATCCACCTCAAGTGTTTTTCTTAAATCCTAAACATTTTTCTTCTCTGTTTGAAATCAGGCTAACCTCTTCCTTTGTTGGGAGAGAAACTCCCCACCTCCAAGTATATAACTGGTGAAATAAGGGCAGACCCCCTCCCTGGCCTCAGATTAACCAAGCTCATGAGTCTGAAAGGTGAAATTGGAAAGCCTGCATTTTATGTACAGCATGCACCATTGTGCTGTCTCCTTATAGGCGGACATCTCAGGCAGCCCATACCATGACTAGAAGGTTATCTGAGAAGGAATCAGAACAAAAACAAAGAGATGAATTAAATGTTTAATGGCTTGTCATAATCTGATGATGCCATCTTCTTGTAATGGAGAGATCCCCTCGTGACCGGAAAGCTGTTTTATGAGCAAAAGCTCCTTGTCCCCTGCTCAGTTTCTTCAGTGGCCCCTGCCAACCTTTTTCTCTAACTTTTCCTTCAGTGCTTGCTGGGCTGACCCTTTCTGTTGCTACCTTTTTCTTTACATATATAAGTACATTCAGTTTGGCTTCTTCAGATGGCTCGAACACTTCTTGGTTATTATGTGCTGATACTGAGTTGAGCTTTGGGGGTCATCTTTGTGTATTTTATTAGAGATAGGTAGAGCATGAGCAGGGGGGAGGGGGAGAGGGAGAAGCGCCACAGGATGCAGGGCTCAATTCCAGGATCCCCCATCATGACCTGAGCCAAAGGCGGCTGCACAACCTGACCAAGCCCCCCCAGGTACCCCCCTCTGGGTAACTCTTACCATAACACTCACTGTTTGATAATTGTTTGCTTGTCATTTTCCCACTAGAACTTGAGCTGAGGGTGGGTACTCTCTTATTTACAGATCCCGCTGTCTAACGGAGTGCCTGGCACCCATTCACATTATTAATTTTATTTTTCCACATTATTCATGTAGCAGTATTTGTTGAGCACTCATTGTAATCCAGGCAAAGAACAAGTCAGATAAGGTTCCTGTGCTCTTGGAACTTGAATTTTGTTGGAGGTGAAGGAGGATGTACACAGACAAAATAGTACTTCTGGTAAGACCTCGTAGAAAGAAACGGATGTAGGTAGAGAATAACTGGGGGTCGGTTGGGGTGTGTACTTCAGGTGATCAGAAAGGTATCTGAGGAAGTGGCATTTGAGACACACCGTAAAGGATAAGAGGAAGCAAGTTCTCTGTAGAACAGGGAAGTCAGGGCTAGCCAGAAGAAGTAGCCCATTGCAAAGTCCCTGAGGAGGGTGAGAGCTGCTTGTGTTTCAGGAAATGAAAGACCAGTGTGGCTGGAAAGGCAGAGAGGAAGAACGTGGTATGAATCTGTCTTTGTAATGGTAAATTGTCTCCCTGGCTGATGTGAGGGTTCAGAGTTAGTCAAAAGGCTTAGAACAGTACTCATCCCATTTGAGTGCTAACAGGGGTAGCTGTTAATATTTGTGACTAAAAAGGGTAAGTAGCAATTTAAAAAATTGGAAAGGGACTTCACCAGCATAGAAGTTGGGCAGAATGCCATTTTGGGAACAAGTTATAGGTCAATAATCCCCTCGTTAGTAATTGCTAACATCAATATAATAAGGATCTAAGCAGGGGTGCCTGGGTGGCTCAGTCGGTTAAGCATCCAACTCTTGATTTTGGTTTGGTTCATGATCTCAGGGTTGTGCAACTGAGCCCCGCATTGGGCTCCACGCTGGGTGTGGAGCTTGCTTGGGATTCTCTCTGTCCCTCTTCCTCTGCATGCCCCCTTTAAAAAAAAAATCTAAGCATATTAAAAGTAAAAAGTCACTCATAATATATAACTCTTAATGATTTAAGAGATGTGATTTCAGTTTTGTATGTTAGTAACCAAGGCAGACTAGAATGATAGATGTAACCTGTTAAAGCTGCAGATGCGGTTTTTGGAGTATTAATAATAGCGAATACTCAGCCTTTCCTTAATCTTGTATTTACTATACTCCTCCTTTATATTGAGAAAAACAAAGGCACAGAGAGGTTCAAGTGACCTGCCCAAGACCATACGGCAAGTAAACGATCAAGCTGAGATTCATGTTAATGAGTCTACTCCTCTAACCACTAGAATTCTGAACTCATTTTCTTATAAACTCTGTGTTCTTGGAAAAAAGCTCCCTTCTTTTGAGGTAGGGAAACTTCAAAACCAGGTGATTTTGTGAAACCGAGTGGCAGAGAGGTGGCTGGGCACTACGTTGGTGTCCTGTCAGTCTCCAACATGTATGTGACTCTGCGGTCCGAGATTTCATCGTCTCGAGAGTGGAGATGTTGAATATTTTCTATTTGTTTTAAAGTGATGTTAGTGGATCCTTTTTAACAGAAAAATTCTTAATTACTCTTGGGCACATTGCAGCCAGGGATCAATCCCTTTCTGGCTTCCTTCTGCTAGCATATTCGTGAGTCCCCTTCTTTGCCATCCAGCCAGCATATGCTTAAGGAGTGGAGTGCATGCTACCTGATCAAGCCAAAGAATGAGAAAGGTAAATTTGTGAGGGAAAACATTCAAATACAAATACTCGTCTCAATGTGTTTAAACATGTTGAGACCATTCTATCCGAGTTGAGGGACAGATTAATGATAGATACATTGGTTTCTTGTTTGCTTAGTTTAAGGCAGTGATTATTTCCTTGGGGGAAAAATACTGAAAAGAAAGACTTGGTCATGTACTATATGTCTGTATGTCTCAGCAGTGAGTAATATTTACATGGTCATTAGGAGTGTAATCTCTGAATATCAGTTTGATCAACAGTGGCGCAAAACCTATGTTCCATGGATAGGGAGAGGGAATGTGGGGGTAAAGTGAAAATCCTGATACTCCATAATAAGAAAGTCAGTTGATAATATTTGTAACTAGAAAATCAAATAGTATATAAATAGATAATGGAAGGTAAGTACCTTTTTCTATGTTTGAATTATTTCCTACAAGATCTCTTGTTTTAAGTACTCAGGAGTAAACTATGGCTTTTAGTAAATTGGAGACTAACATTTCTTAAAATGTTAAATATCTGTTATTGAGATATTCTGTGTAAATCTGTGTAAATCTTTTGTGAGTATTCATTATTTTGAATGCTTTAATAGCAAAAGTAGTTTGGTATAAGGAGCTATTTAAAATACCAGGTCTACCCAAGAAATAAGAAATTAACCTCACATCCTCTTTGGGGCAGAGGTATAGAAGTGCAAATACTTTACGTATTTAGAGAAGTAGGTAAAATACAAGTCCTGTCATTTAATTAAATGATGCCATGTCAGACTAAACTCTTGCCTTTTTTCCACTGTTTTCTGCCCAGGTTCTGGAGTTAACCTATCTTACAGGTTACGTGAGGTTTAATTGGCTAGTCTTGTCTTTGAAATAGCTAACGAAAGGTGCTTCATATCTTAGTGCGTTTTTGTTAATGAATCCCTAAGGGTCACCTTCACATGCAGGTGCTGTGTTAGAGAGGCAAGAGGAAGATCAGTAGAGTGGATCCTTTTCCCTTGGGGGACCCAGCCAGGGCTGCAGTTGAATTGGTGAACAGCAATTTGAGGTGCAGATGGCAATTGCAGTGGTGTTTAAAGATGAACTTTGTTTCACTGTAAAAGCTTTAATACCAGTATTGGTGAGGGTGTGAGGAAAACAAGTTGGCTAATGTAATGGTGGTTAGAAAGTAACTGGATGCAGTCTTTTTGAAGGACATTTATCAGAATATATCCCTTTGACCCAGAAGTTCCACTTCTGGAAATTGCAAACATAAACTTGAAAAAGTATAGCAATAGAGATGTGCTGGAGTGTTCATTGTGACATTGCAGTAGCTGAAAAAAACCTGACAATGAACTACCAGTTCACTAATGGCTGCTTAAGTTATGGTTCTTTGATATTGTGCAAGCATTAAGGGGTGGGCGCTTAGATCTGTATGTACTGATAAAGATGTCCTCCATGTGTTACTTGGAGAAAGGTGTTTACAGAACACTTTACACTTGTGTGTATGTGATGATGTGAATGTGTGTATGTATATACATTTCTATATAAAATAAACGGGTGGTATCTGGGCAGTGAGACTAGAGGATTAGGGGATGGGAAGGCCACTTTAGGCCGCCCTCACATTTTAAAAGACAATTTAGGAAAAAAGCCTAAAACTCTACTTCACCAGTGGAGGTTATTTAATTGTATCGAACAGTGTTCTCAGAACAGCACTCTGCCCTGAGGTGGTGACACCAGCCAACTTTTGTCTCACTTAGTGGCATCTGAACCTATCAGTCCTATTTGACCCCATGGTACAAACATGAGAGAAGGAAACCTAATAGTTTTGTCACCTTTTCAGTGCCAAATTTTCTTACTATATATACACCCACTGTTGTGTGTGTCTAGGTTTGTTTTCTCTTGTTTTGCTAAAAAAAAAAACAAAACCAAAAAAACCCTTTTTTCCCCTCCACATTGTTTAATTATTCAGGAAGCACTCCTTGTGAGAAACTTGATTTTTAATTTCCTTCCTGTACCTCATAACAATACTGCCTTTATTTCTTACTGTTTGTGTACTTAAACCTCAGACTTTTTACTTTAAACTACTAGGCGAGCTTCCCTATCACTATTTATCACTTGCATACTCCTTTTTTTTTTTCAGATTTTATTTATTTAATAGAGAGAGACAGCGAGAGAGGTAACAACAAGCAGGGGGAGTGGGAGAGGGAGAAGCAGGCTTCCTGCCAAGCAGGGAGCCTGATACGGGGCTTGATCCCAGGACCCTGGGATCATGACCTGAGCCGAAGGCAGCCACTTAACCAACTGAGCCACCCAGGCGCCCCTCATTTGCATACTTCTTAATTGTACCTGACAACCCATTTCTTACTGCATGTTAATCATTTCTGTGGGTCTTGACTGATCAGTCTTGCTAGCATGGGGAGAAAGCGTCCTCTCTCAGTGCTGTCACCTGTTAATTTGATGCTTAAAACAGCTCCGGCCACGCTCGCTATATCACATTGCACACCTAGTGTGCCGTCCCCTTTTCACCTCCCAACTCTTGGCTTTCAAGGGTTGTCTGCTTATCTAATCATTTTAGGGTTATTTTCTTATTATGGTAGGGTGTTTTCTTTAAAAGCACTTTTTTTTTTTTTCCATTTTAATATTTCATTTCTTTTGCTTATTTTCACTATGGACTCTTTTGAAAAAAGCAACATTCCAGTTTCTGTTGAAAGTTGTCATCCAAGTTCTTTCATCCTAATTACTCATGAAGATGATAAAGATAGCTTATAATAGCTACTTAAACATATCAAAAAGGGTATTTGCCCACTAACTACCCTTTCATAAAGTTTTTAGCAGAATTTCAATCAAGAAGACACTGCTATTTTCCATATTACATCAGATTACATTTTAATCCCCCCCCTCTTTTTTTTTTTTTTTTTTAACATGGTTAATCCTTTATTAAACTTCCAACACGGGGAGCCTGGGTGGTTTAGTTGGTTAAGCATGTGTCTTCAGCTCAGGTCATGATCCCAGGATCCTGGGCTCGATCCTGGGGTTGAGCCCCGCTTCTCCCTCTCACTCTGCTGCTCCCCCTGCTTGTGCTTGCTCTCTCTGTCAAATAAATAAGATCTTTAAAAAATAAACTTCCAACACATAATTGCTGCTACCTCTGATAAGTCTTCCAAATGGTAATAGAAACTCAGGTGAATACATATTCATTTGTTTTGGAATGCAGCATTTTCTGCATCGGTGGACCTTGCTTTAACTTAGCATTCTATCCCATATATGCATCTGTAGTTGTGCTCATTCAGTATAAAATCATGACAATGATCTTGAACCTGTTACTTAGTCCTTTGCACATGTTGTGCTTTAAGAAGCCTGAGTCTGTGCTGCGCTCTTCCCTTGTTTAATTTTTATGAAATCGAGGTTAAGGTGTTACTAATATTTGGCATCTGCTATGCCTAATGAAGATGGAGTGGTAAAGGGAACAGCAGGTTTTGGTGCTTCATGTTCTGGAAAAAACTAGGGAATGAGGAGGTACTTGTGACCAGAGCTTTAGTGCAGTGATTTGTAAGGGCAAACTAATGGTTTGTACATGCATGTGTGTTCTCTTTTCCCTTTCCTCTGGGTTTACAGGCATTTATATTTGAATTTGAACGAACTTGATTGCTTTAAGAAATTCTTGAGATTATTGGAGTTATAAAATTACTGTGGGGAATTCTTAGTATCTAGAGACACAAACTCATAATTAGTATGGAGAAGGAAAGGAAAAAGAGTCATGCCCTGGGTTATGGACCTGAATCTCTCCGAGATTTGTTGACTATTTCATAAATAAAAAGAAACAGATAACCACATACCTAAGATCTCCTCTTGCTCATTTTCTGTGATCCATTGTTTTTCATTTTACCGTAATCTTCATCTGTAGAGTGGGTACCACTGCTTGTATTTATTAATTTTTACACAACACTTCGCAGTTATTAGTAATAATATATGTCACTTGGAGAGTGGCAAAGAAAATATTTCCTTTAAAAATGTTACTGCTGGGGCGCCTGGCTGGCTCAGTCAGCAGAGCATGGGACTCCTGATCTCAGGGTCATGTTGGGCATAGAGCTTACTTAGAAAGAAAGAAAAAAAAAGTCATTGCTTACTGTAAATGATTCACATATGCCTTGATTAGAATGTGGGTAGGGATTATTAAACACTTCACTTAACTGTTTTCATTGAGTGACATTGCAATCTACATGTCAAGTGTTAGGATGAAAACTGGTCTACTGTATTTAAAACAAAGGAAGTAAAGTTTTCAAAGATTTTTAGAGAAGAGAAGAACATTGGAAGCATGGATACCAAATACACTGCATAGGTATTCCGTAAAGCCATATTAAATTTAGCTTACTGAGGAGCTGCTTCATGATGCACTTTGTCCTGGAACTGTGGATGGCACAGAGAAGAAGCATACAGCCCAGAAGGGGAGATAGGGTCTATTTTAAATAGATGTTTCCATTAGGATTTTGCAGAGGGCTAGTGGACTTGTGTGTTTCTGTATCATTTATGGGGAAATTATATGTTGCCTTTGACTTCAAAGTTCTCAAGTTCAGGTGCAGTTGTCATCCTTAAGGTTGTGATTCATTTGTTTTTCTTCTCCAGCCTACTGTGATTAGGTAGTCTGCCTCTGGAATGACAGGGTTCTTTCTGTTTATTTCTCTGACATGTGGACGGTGGTTTCATCTACCTCCATACTGAGAACAGGAAAACTGGAAGTTGTAATTAGGTACCAGTATCTTTTATTTAATGTGTCCTACTTCTAAAAATTACGCTCCCCCCAATTTTATTTTTAGAGAGTGGGGAGGGGCAGAGGGAGAGGAATAGACAGAATCTTAAGCGGGCTCCACACCCAGCACAGAGCCCGATGTGGGGCTGGATCTCATGACCCTGAGATTGTGACCTGAGCTGAAATCAAGAGTCAGACGCTTAACCGACTGAGCCACCCACGTGGGCCCCACCCCCCAAGTTTAAAAAAATTTTTTTTCTAGATCATTTGTTTAGATTTTCGTTGTGAACTTGATGTCTCTGGGGTATCTTGTGTATTGAGAATCTTTTAAGTCTTTATTTTTTCTTTGCAGTTCAAAGCTGTATTCTAAATCTGTAGATTTTAAACTGGATGTTTGACTAGTTCCTTGACAATGAGTGTCACCTTCCATAGAAGCAGAGTGTAGTTGGATATATACAACCTTCTGATTTAAAAAAAAAAAAAAAAGATGACATGATAGGTATTGGAAATTAAATAAAAGTAAATTATTTTTATTATGAAATTTTCCAACTGAACAATTAATCTCTGTCACTTAAAACTTTGCAATTATCAGGACTTTGCCACACATCTCTTTGTTTCCTCTCTTGAAATATTTTAGGGCAAATCCCAGACGTCATTTAACAACTACATAAATCAGTTGGCCCCTCTTAAAAATAAGGACATTTACATAAATAGCCATAATGTCATTATCATGCTTAAGATTATAAGCAATTCTTTGGGGGTGCCTGGGTGGCTAAGTCGTTAAGTGTCTGCCTTCGGTTTAGGTCATGATCCCAGGGTCCTGGGATTGAGCCCTGCCCCGGGCCGCCACCTCCAGGCTTCCTCCTGAGCGGGAAGCCTGCTTCTCCCTCTCCCACTCCCCCTGCTTGTGTTCCCTTTCTCACTGTATCACTGGCTCTCTCTGTCAAAAAGTAAATAAAATCTTTAAAAAAAAAAAAAAAAGGCATTTCTTTGGATAGATGATTTGTTTTTAACATAGTGTTTTTTTTACTTCTGAATCAAGCTATAACATCTTGAAAAGCTTTTTTTTTAGATTTAGATTTTGATTTTTATTTATTTTTTTAAAAGATTTTATTTGTCTGGGAGAGAATGAGAGAGAGCATGAGAGGGAGGAGGGTCAGAGGGAGAAGCAGACTCCCTGCAGGGAGCCCGATGTGGGACTCGATCCCAGGATTCCAGGATCATGACCTGAGCCAAAGGCAGTCACTTATCCATCTGAGCCATCCAGTCTCCCCTTTTTTAAAGATTTTTAAAGATTTTATTTATTTACTTGACGGAGAGACTGAGAGCACACACAGGGGGAGTGGCAGAGAGAGGGAGAAGCAGGCTCCCCACTGAATAGGGAGTCCGATGTGGGGCTTTATCCCAGGACCCTGGGACCATGACCTGAGCTGAAGGCCAATGCTTTAACCGACTGAGCCACCCAGGCACCCCTTAAGATTATTTTTAAGTAATTTCTACAGCCAGTTGGGGGCTCAAACTTAACCCTGAGATCGAGTCACATGCTCTGACTGAGCCAGCAGCCACCCCTAAAATTAAGCTTTTGATTAACCTTTCATGAGTTATTGAAGACTAATTAAACGTAACATACTGTTAATTTATATACATGGATTTGTACATTTTTAGTTAAAAAGTAAATGCACAGTTGCCATAAAATAGCAAAGCAGTGAAGCTTATTAAAGAGCTATTTATGTTTAATTGATCATCTAAATATTTTGAGGTGCTTAACTGGAATATGAACTTAAATTTTCTGTTTGTTTTTTTGGTCTCAAAATGGCATCATTTTTCCATATTTCCCGTCGCTTTTCTCTCACTATTTTTTTCTGCAACTGGGTCATCTCTGACTATTGGACTTTCTAAGTCTGCTTTATAAAACATTTTGTTGGGGGTGGAGTGGGGCTTAGATTTCCTATATATCTTTCTGATATACTTTTTCTAAAATTATTTGAAAAAATTATTTTCTGTGACTTATGACTTAATTTTTCTTTTGAAGTTTTTACTTTATTATTTGGGAATCTGGTAGCAGAATAATGCATCGGGGAGAAGAGCAAAGTTATGATGATTTTCCCATTTAAAAAAAATTTACTTAGATCTTGCCAGTGTTTACTTTTATTTATAACCTGGAAGCTTTAAATGAAAACACTTTAGGGGAAAAAGATCTCTTCTGGGCTAGTGTGATTTATAGCCTGTTAGGTGGTAATGAACATGCTTGCTGTTTAACCTTATTCTTCCCTGTTTAAATTTTTTGGCTATGTAAAACTTTACATGCTACCTAAGAAAATAATAACACATGCTACCTTTTATCTCTTGGATAATGAGTCTTTAAGTGTTCAGTATATTGGACAATACACAGTTATTTTGGAAAGGCCATTTTTATTTTATTTTTTTATTTCTATTTTTTTTAAAGATTTTATTTATTTATTTGACAGAGAGAGAGAGCAGGAACACAAGCAGGGGGAGTGGGAGAGGGAGAAGGAGGCCTCCCGCCAAGCACGGAGTCCGATGCGGGGCTGGATCCCAGGACCCCGGGATCACGACCTGAGCCGAAGGCGGATGCCCAACGACTGAGCCCCCCAGGCACCCCTGAAAAGACCATTTTTAAATAAGTGGTACCTCCATCACTCAGGTTATTGGCAGCTATAGCCAACTAATTTAGTTGTAAAACTGTGAACAGCTAAAAAGAAAAAAGTGTTATTTATTGGAGACTGTCTTTTTTAGAATGTATTTTTTTTAATTAATGAACTTCAGTTACCTGATTTTTATAACCTACCACGGATAACATTTTATTTTTAAAGATTTTATTTATTTATTAGAGAGCAGGGAGAGGGGCAGAGGAAGAGAATCCCCAAGCAGACTCCCCACTGAGTGTGGAGTCCCATGCAGGGCTCGACCCCACAACCCATGAGATCATGACCTGAGCTGAAACCCAAGAGTTGGACGCTTAACCAACTGAGCCCCCCACAGATAACATTTTAAAGGATGGTAGACCAGTGACAGCTCTCAAATCTAGCTTAAAAAAAACTAGGGGCACCTAGGTGGCTCAGTTGGTTGGGCGACTGCCTTCGGCTCAGGTCATGATCTCCAGGGTCCTGGGATCGAGCCCCACATTGGGCTCCCCGCTCAGCGGGAGGCCTGCTTCTCCCTCTCCCACTCCCCCTGCTTGTGTTCCCTCTCTCGCTGTCTCTGTCAATTAAATAAATAAATAAAATCTTTAAAAACAAAAAAAAAAACAAATGGGGGGGTGCCTGGCTGTCTCAGTCAACGGAGCATGGGACTCTTGATCTTGGGGTCGTGAGTTCGAGCCCCATGTTAGGTGTAGAGATTATTTTTAAAATAATAATAATAAAAAACAACAACAACTAGGAAAAGAACCTGCCAGTGCCTTCAGCATACAGTATGGAAAGTTTTATTTCAGAAAATAAGTGTAGGCTTTGTTAGTTCCTCATGGCATCATTGTATTTTGTGGTGTTCTGTACAGCTACCATTATTCATAATAATAACACTAAGAAAGGTTGTTTTTTTGGAGGGGGAGTCTCAAGAATGTAGAAGAAAATTTTTTAGATATTAAAAAAAATTGTTGCTTAAGTCAATTTTAGTCCTGTGGAAACTAGTCAGTTTTGTATTTTTTTTACATTAAAAATATTGAATTCCTCTTGTGTCCGATGCTGGGCCAGGTACCTTTCTTTGTTGGTGTTTCATCTTCAGCATCTGTGGGAATGAGGTGGTAATCCTTCCTCAGTCCCCTCCCCCTCCTTTTTAGAGATTGGGAAACAAGCTGAGAGTTAAGTGATTTACAAGGTGACCCCTTTTAAATCACCAGTTTTCCAGCTGCTTGTATTATATCGCCACTTGGTTTATCCATTTATACTTTACATGTTTTTGTGTTCAAAGCCAAACTTAGCATCTTCCATAAAAAACTTGTTCCTTCTGTCCTGTGTTCCTCTTTGCTGTTAGTAGTATCACCTTCCCTGTCTGACAAGGCTAAAACTATATTTAGATCTCAGACTGGGTTTCAGGCCATGCCTGTCTTGCAACTTCATTCATGTGTTCATTTAATGTGGTGTTAATTGAGTGCCTACTGTGTGCCAGGTACTCTTCTAGGCTCCAGGAACGCAGCAGTGAACAAACCTGACAATCCTTGCCCTTAGGAAGCTTGCACTGTAGTAGCAGGAGGCAAGTGATAAAGTAAAATACATAGTATATTAGTTGGTGACAGTGAAGCAGTATGTGGTTGTAAGTGGAAGTAGGCTGGTCCCAGAAGACTTCACTGAGAGACGTTGGAGCACGTGTGCTCTCTTTGTGTTTAGAAATTAGGATATTGGCTTAGAAATCTAGTTTTTTGATCTCTCATGAAAATGGGGTATTCTAGCAACACTGGAGCTGGAGTTTTCTACTAGCTGTGCTGTATCTAGTCAGTTGCAAAGCCTGTGAAGTCTCTAATCTCTCCCATCATTCCCATGGCTGTTACCTTAGTTGAGGCCTTGAACGTTTCGTTTCGTTTCGTTTCTTTTTTTTAAGATTTTATTTATTTTTCAGTGCGCGTGCGAGAGAGAGAGAGAGAGAGAGCGCACAAGCAGGAGTGGCAGGTAGAGGGAGAAGCAGGCTCCCAACTGAGCAGGGAGCCTGATGCAGGACTCAATCCCAGGACCCAGGGATCATGACCCAAGCTGAAAGCAGGCGCTTAACCTACTGAACCACCCAGGCGTCCTTTGGCCTTGAACATTTCTTTTCTGCTCTTTTGCTTTAACTGTTCAATCACACCTTCAGCTGGTCGTATATACCATGGCTCAGTTATATTTGTGTAAAGCCCAGTTGTATATGCTGTGCCTAGAAATAACCAACTAGCTCTCTGTTCACCAGATAAAATCCATGCTTTGGGGCAGTTGGTAATCTGGTCTTGGCCTACTTTCTAACACTCCCTGTGGTCCACTCATCAAAATAAAAATGTAGTGGTCTTCATTTTGTGGACATATCCCATGCTTTTCTGGTTTTGTTGTAAATGCCTCTCCCACCTCCACATATCCAAATCCTATGCTGGTTTTTTTTTTTTAAGATTTTATTTATTTATTAGAGAACGAGCGAGAGAGAAACAGCATGAGAGGGGGGAGGGTCAGAGGGAGAAGCAGGCTCCCCGCCGAGCCGGGAGCCCGATGCAGGACTCGATCCCAGGACTCCGGAATCATGACCTGAGCCGAAGGCAGTCGCTCAACCGACTGAGCCACCCAGGTGCCCCTTTTTGTTTTTTTTTTTTAAGATTTTATTTGAGAGAGAGAACAAGCATGAGCAGAGAGAGGGAGAAGCAGACTCCCCACTGAGCAGGTAGCCGGATGCGGGGCTCGATCCCAGGAATCTGAGATCATGACCTGAGCCAAAGGTAGACACTTAACTGACTGAGCCACCCAGGCACCCCTCCCCTGCTGTTCTTAAGGCCTGTGTAAATCCATCTCTCTTTACCCACAGACTGAAAGAAATCTATTCCTACTCTAAATCCTAGTAGCAAACTGTTTTTGCATTTACTCTTTAATGTACAGATGTCATGTTCCCTTGCTCAACTTTAAGCTTCTTAGAGGCAGGCATTTAAGAGTAGTGTTTGTTTGCCTTATGGCTCTTGTGTGGGGGAGGTTTGTAGAATATTTAGAAAACCAACTATTAATAAAGACTGTGATCTTTCGTGGATTTAATAGATGCTAAAACTATATTCTCTGTAGCTCAGCTTAATATTAATAGATTTCTGTCACTTCACGTGGAAAACTTAAAATATTTTGTGGGGGGATATAGGTAATAAAATTGCTTGAGTTTAGGAGATATGACACCTGTATATTGTTTTGTTGATTGCTCTTGACATTGTATTATTGACACCCACATTGAGATAAATGATAAAAATATGCTCTTACTTATTTCATCACTAGTAGAAGCCTTTTTCCTTCCCTCTTACTGCTTTGCATCCTTTTCCCCATCTTATTTTCTCGGTAGCTTTTATTTCTGCTGTTTTCATTATTTTTTGTCTTTTGTGTAACAGTCTTCCCCTCTACTAATATAAAGAATACAAACCTTTCAAAACCTTATTTATTTATTTATTTTTTAAAAGATTTTGACAGAGACAGCGAGAGAGGGAACACAAGCAGGGGGAGTGGGAGAGGGAGAAGCAGGCTTCCTGCCAAGCAGGGAGCCTGATACGGGGCTTGATCCCAGGACCCTGGGATCATGACCTGAGCCGAAGGCAGACGCTTAATGACTGAGCCACCCAGGTGCCCCAAAACCTTTTTTTTTTTTAATTTAAACTTTCATCTCACTCAGGAGCCTCTGTTATTGTACATGACCATTTTTCTTTACAGATGTACTTTTGTTTAAATTACAATTATTGGGGCACCTGGCTGGCTCAGTTGGTAGTGTGCGCAACTCTTTTTTTTTTTTTTAAGATATTTATTTATTTATTTATTAGAGAGATAGCACAAGTAGGCAGACCGGCAGGCAGAGGGAAAGGGAAAAGCAGGCTCTCCGCTGAGCAGGCAGCCTGACGCAGGGCTCGATCCCAGGACCCCCGGGATCACGACTCGAGCCAAAGGCAGCTGCCCAACCAACTGAGCCACCCAGGTGCCCCAGAGTGTGCAACTCTTGATCTTGGGGTGGTGAGTTAGAGTCCCATGTTGAGTGTATTATTTTGCCCAGAGGCTATTTGTTATAGATATACAAAAGCCATGCTCATCTTCTTTCAGGGTGGTTGGATTTTTCTTAGTTATCCTTTCGAATCCAATTTGACTCATTTAGAATGTCACTTGTTGATTTGCTGTCTTGGCAGAGTATTCTTCTCTTTCAATAAAAGTCTTTGTTCTCTTACATACTGAATCACTTGCTTTTTTTTTCTTCCTCAGACTAAGTACTGGACCTCAGGAAAAAAATGTTGGATCATTTTATAAGTTTTTATTTTTTTTTAAATTTTATTCATTTGTTTGAGAGAGTGTATGAATCAGGGGAAAGTACTGAGGCAGAGGGAGAAGCAGAGGGGCGCCTGGGTGGCTCCAGTTAAGTGTCTGCCTTCGGCTCAGGTCATGATTCCAGGGTCCTGGGATCGAGCCCAGCATTGGGCTCCCTGCTCAGTGGGGAGTCTGCTCTCTGTTCCTCTTCCCTCTCCCGCTCGTGCTCTCTCTCAAATAAATAAATAAATCTTAAAAAAACAAAACAAAACAAAACAGCTGTGGGGTGCCTGGGTGGCTCGCTCAGTTGGGTGTCTGACTCTTAGTTTCAGCTCAGGTCATGATCTCATGGGTTGTGCGGTCAAGCCTCATGTGGGGCTCCACACTCAGTGGGGAGTCTGCTTGAGTTTCTCTCCCTCTGCCCCTCCCCACATGTGTGTGCGCTCTCTCTCTCTAAATAAACCTATAAAAAAGAGAGCTATAGCATTTTAGTTCTGCACTGTTAATGCTTGTTGAATGCTAAAGTTCCGATAACTGACTACATTCTTAATTTTTTTTTTTTTTTTAGAACCTTTCCTACGGAAAATTTCAAACGTAAAAGAACAATGTGATGTGATGACCCCCCCCACCAGGCACCCATCATTCAGATTCAGTAATTCCCACCTCAAAGATCACACCATTTCTTCTTCTTCTTCTTCTTTTTTTTTTTTTTTTTTTAAGATTTTTATTTATTTGACAGAGAGAGACACAGCGAGAGAGGGAACACAAGCAGGGGGAGTGGGAGAGGGAGAAGCAGACTCTCCGCAGAGCAGGGAGCCCGATGCGGGGCTCAATCCCAGGACCCTGGGATCATGACCTGAGCCGAAGGCAGACACTTAACGACTGAGCCACCCAGGCGCCCCCACACCATTTCTTCTATATCTCTCTTTTAACCCCTCCCACACTGGTTTATTTTGAGGCAAATTCTAGACATCATATAGTTTAATTAGTAAATATTTCAATGTATGTCTCTAAAGGAGAAGGATTCCTTATAAACGTAAACCCAAAAGTATTCTTTTGTGATATTTTGCACATTAATGGGTTTATAGACATGCCGCGTTTTTATCAAGAATACTAGGTAGTAAATAAAGGTTGGCAAGTTTCTTCAACGTTTGTAGTATGATTCATCTCAAGGAGAGTTGGAAACAGACTGGTCTGAACATATATAGAGAAAGCCATACGAATTGCTTCTCCCTTCTGCACAGAAGTGCATTCTTCACGCCCAGTCCCTTACTTCCATGGACACAGCTCAGGGAGGCCACCCTTCATTTATTTTATAAGCTCATTATCAGTGAACTTAGGAAACAATGCTGTCTGATTCCTAGGTCTTTGACCTGTTAACGTCAATCCTGTGGCACAGGCTTTTAGCCCTTGGCTCCCTTTCTGGAAAATTCCAGAACTATATAAAAATCATTTCTAAAATCCCGATAGACACGTTTTGCCAAGAATGTCAGTTATCTCTTGACAGTTTGGCATTAACCTTTAAATATTAGATTGTGTAATCATAATGCCACTCAGGGAAAATAAGGTGGTGGGTGGCTGGCATTTTAAAAATGAAATGAACTTGGGCTCTTGGGAATGTTAATCATTATTCTACTGAAAATGCTGATAGTCCTTAATAGTGAAATGCTAAAAAGGTAAAAAGGCAGTATTTTGGGAATAACTTAGCTCACAGGTGAGTAAAATGTGGTTTTATGGGTTTATTTAACATATGTTTACCAGAACAGTATCTGAAGGATATTTTCTGTGTCCAAGCTTTGAAACTGAGAAAGTAATCAAGACACCTTCTAGTGAGTTCCCGCCAGTCTACTAGCCTGACCAGCACGTCTCAGAAATAGATCATTATTTTTGTCATTGTAACCTGCCTTCTCATTTGCCTTCCTTCCTCATTTGCCCTTGACTTTGCAGCAGAGAGGAGAAAGAAACTCGTGGCCTCTACCATAAATACACATGGTAACAACAGTCAAGTAATTTTATATTTTTTGTGGGCAAGTCATTCATTCGTGGTGATGAAATGGCTTATTTTTAATGCAGTGTTTTTCTTTCAACTAAACTTAAATTCTTTTTTTCCATCTGATTTAGTTGTCTGTACCATTCTAAGGCAGCATAAATTTAGCACAGCTTCTTCATTTTACCAACTTGGTAGGAGTTTTAAAGGTTTCATTCAGTTTACTTTTAGTTTTTCATATGAAACGGGCTATAAGAACTCTATTTAATTTACAGTATAATGTGTAATTGAAGACAGACCCAGTATATCTGACAGGAGGGTTGCACCAGGGATCGTGGGAAAGGGGAGGTTTGGAGCATTGACTTCTAATCTCATTTGAACATGACTGTTGGGAAGGGAGAATTTTCTTTGGAAAGTAGATAAAAGCATGGACTAACTCTCAGATCACAAAATGGAAGAAACCCAGATTTATTGCATCCATGTAAAGGATAGAAATATCTTCAGTTTTCTGGAAAAGATATCCATGTGGATAACTCATAATTTTAAATGATTAATTAAGAGTAATTGCTATCCATCAATGCTATTCATAGCGAATTAGTTCTCACTAATGGGGAATGCTGCTTCTACAGAATTTTAGATTATAAAATGAGTATGACTTCTTTTTATTAAACTCTTTGAATCCTCTTCCTTAATTTTTATTTTATTTAATTAATTTATTTTTTTAAAGATTTTATTTATTTATTTATTCATGAGAGACAGAGAGAGAGAGAGAGAGAGAAACAGAGGGAGAAGCAGGCTCCCAAAGAGCAGGGAGCCTGATGCGGGACTCGATCCCAGGACCCTGGGATCATGACCTGAGCCGAAGGCAGACGCTTAACCATCTGAGCCACCCAGGCGCCCTGAATCCTCTTCCTTACACTCTCTTTTCATTATCCTTGTGAATTTATTTGGTTTTGTCTAGTGACTGGGGTGTCTACCTGTATTACTTTATTCAGTTGCCTGCTTCTGGATACCTCAAGTTGAGCAGAAAAGTACATTGAAGGAGCTCTGGGTGCGGAGAGGGCACCAGAAAACACTAGCAGACGTAGTGGCAGCCTGTTTTATAAAATGGCTTATAACCCATTTAATCAGTTCCTTTTGATAAATACTTAATTTTCATTTTTAAATTTCACCTATTCCAGTAAACATATTTGCACATTTCAGATACACTTTGTCTTTTTTGTTAAACAAGAGCATGTATGTGAAAAGTCCACAAATCTTTGTAGCTCAGTGATTAAATGGAACAGTAAATGTTTAATCAGCACCTAGAAGTCCCCCTCCAACCGCTTCGCAATGATCACGGTCCCCACTAGGGTAACTCCTATCCTAATTTCTAACACCATTCATTCATTTAGCCTGTTTGAAATGTGTATAGATGGAATCATATCATGTGTGCTCTTTGGTACCTGGTTTCTTTCACTATAATAGCTGCGAGACTCATACACCTAAGTGTTGCAATTCAGTTTTTATTGCTGTGCAATATTCTGTAGGGTGACAGCCATAGTTTATCCTTTTCATTGGTGATGAGCCTTTGGGTTGTAACCTAAGTTTTGGGTATTATAAATAGTGCTATGAGCATTCTTAAACCTGTGTTTTGGCGATCATAGCTATGCCTATCTAGTGGGAGGAGTGCTCTTGGGCATAGGGTATGCATGTGTGTAGCTTTCCACACCAGCACTTTTCCAAAGTGGTTGAAACTGTATCACACTCCCACCAGCAGGGGCTGGTTATCTTTTTTAAAAATAACTTCATAGAAGTGAAATTTGAATAAAAGAATAAATTTATTTTGAGTTTTGGAACACAGTGCTAAATTTATCCTCAGGAATAGGAATTTATACTCCACTGAACACTAGGTTTTCATCAGCTCTTTCATCTTTATCAATTTTTAGTGAACAATGTCTTATTTTTAAACTAATGAGTTAAACTTCAGCTTAATTTTGTTCATTTCGTTTTGTTGGCTGTTCTGGTCTTTTCTTTGTCAAGGTGTTTCTAATTTTTCTTTTTTCTTTCTTTTTTTCCAAGGAGGGGAGGAGCAGAGCAGGGAGAGAAAAGGGGTGGCGGGGAGAAATTCTTAAGCAGGCTCCCTGCCCAGGGGGGAGCCCGACTTGGGGCTCCATCTCACAACCCTGAGTTCATGACCTGAGCTGAAATCAAGAGTCAGACACTTAACTGACTGAGCCACCCAGGTGCCCCTTTAATTTTTCTTACTGCTTTGTAATAACCTTTTATGTTTTAATTGACATTCTTTGGTCATATGCTATAATTTTCTTCATAGTTTGTTTTAGTTTTGTCTTTTACAATATAAAAGTGTTAAATGTGTGTGTGTGTTTTGTATCTGCTCATCTTTTCCTCTCTGGTTTTTGGCTTTGGTATCACTCTTAGGAAAGGCTTTTCATCCCAGGATTATTTTTTAAAGTCTGTTTTCTTCACGGGCTTTATTATTTATATTTAATTTTGTTCATTGTAACTAGATTTAACTTCTAACTCAAGGTGCTTTTTTTTTGTTTTAAAGCAAATTTTAACCTGTTGTACTTTTATTTATTTCATTAGCATTAGCTTTGGAATATTTTGCTGGGTGTCAGAGGGTGACCGGTCAAGAAGAATTTAGTATACCATGCATGTATGTGTCATTTGACCAAGTGAAAAAATGAAGCCTATTTTCCAGCATGGATACTATTTGAGTCCTTTCATTGTGTGTGCTATTAAAACAGTTTTCATTTAGAAAAGAATGAGATCAGATTAGCATAGACTAAATTGTCTTAATTATTTTTTTTAATTTTTTTTTAAAGATTTTATTTATTTATTTGAGAGAGAGAGAATGAGAGAGAGCAAGCACATGAGAGGGGGGAGGGTCAGAGGGAGAAGCAGACTCCCCGCCGAGCAGGGAGCCCGATGTGGGACTCGATCCAGGGACTCCAGGATCATGACCTGTGCTGAAGGCAGTCGTTTAACCAACTGAGCCACCCAGGCGCCCCTAAATTGTCTTAATTAAATATCTCTAGTGGAGATTGTTCAAGGCTTTTTTTTTTTTTTTAAGATTTTATTTATTCATTTGAGACAGAGAACATGAGCAGGGGGAGAGGCAGAGGGAGAAGCAGGTTCCCTGCTGAGCCAGGAGCCTGATGGTGGGGCTCAATCCCAGGACCCTGGGATCACGACCTGAGCCGAAGGCAGATGCTCAACCATCTGAGTCACCCAGGTGTCCCTGTGCAAGGCTTTTGAGTAAGGACTTCGCCAAAAGTACACCCAGCCCTTCTGTTCTGTGGCCTGTAAGAGGATAGGAGAGCCAAATATGTAATTTCATATCTTTAAAAATATTGTTTTTCTCTATGTAAGAGAACATCTTAAGATTTCTTTGGCTTCTTTGTTTTTGGTATAATAGTACTTGTAGTTAAAATGAGATTTGCACTGCTGATGGAGAAAGGTGAGACCAGTTTATCATATCTGGTTGTTTGGGGTTTTCTTGTTTAATTTCATTGTGAGATTTGATGGCCCCCCAAAGCCCAGCACCTAAAATCCCTGGGTTATTTGTTTAGACCACAAAGAAGAAATCTAAAACAGGTACATATTAGACCAGTAGCCCTCTTCTCTGCTGTTTGGCTTTTAGAGTTGAATCTTAGTAGTTAAACATGTAAGAGTCTCAGGGACGGATAAGTTTCTGAGGAAGAGAACACACAAGTGTTACTCCTGTGATTAGAGCACCAGAACATGCCAGAAACTAGAGGCCAGTCTAAGTAGGGAGAGAGGTTTGGAAGGGAGGGAAAGAGAGGTGAAAATAAAGACTACAGACAAGATTGATTGATTGATTGGTTTTGCTGCTCTTTTGCATTTAACGGTACCTGTAGCAAGGTGGTATCACTAATTATTTGATTATTCTCTAAGCCAGGGGGAAAACACGTGGGGACTTGGCTTAAGTAAATCCATAATTTTAGGAGCATAGTATTTCTAATTTAGGAGAATCAGTATTTTGCTAAGTTTTTGAATTTGACTAAAGGGAATAATGGAGTTTATGTTAAAGGTTCACTAGGGGTAGATTGGGGAGGAGAGACTACAGAGGGGAGAAAAAACAGTGCCTATTTTTGACTTACAAAATGCAGTTTACATGTTTTACATACTTAACCCATTTAATCCTCACAGAAATCCTATGAAGTGGTGTTTCCTGATGGACAAAGATAACAAAGGCTTGGGGAGTGAGCTTACATTATTATGTTGTGTAGGCTCACAAACCCAATAATACATCTTGCTGCTTGCTAAGTCCTGGAATTTGAACACCAGTCTCTGATTCTAAAGCTCATTCACATTCTTTTAAAAGAGTGTATATTCCCTTCTAAATGACCAGAATGACTATGTATATTTCATATTTTATCAGTTTCATATCAAATGTTGGTAACACTTTACATAGCATATCTTGGGGATATCATCTTTAGTTCTTCCAGGTAATATAGAGCCTGTGTACTTTCCTTTACCTTCCACCTTAGCATTGAGAGTAAGCATGAGGTTACGATCCTGGGAGGACTCAATGAATTTGTAGTGAAGTTTTATGGACCACAAGGAAGTAAGTACACGTTCATATGTGTTCTTCTTTTTCAGTTTCTTTTTTTCTCTACTCATTAATAGGTAATGAGATTATCAGTGGAGGTATGTGTAGTAATTGAACGGTAAATTTCATGGAACTCTAGAACCAGTAAGGAAATCTTGCTCTTACCATAATTACTTCATATGCTTTTCTCTTTTATCTCTGTGTGACAGTATTAAACACAAATTGTGAGTACTGTTTTTTTCTTTTTTGTTAATGAGTGGCAACATGGATGGTTTTGGGGAAATTTTTTTTGTTTTTGGTGGGTGGGTCAACGGGGCAGATTGAAATAGGAGGCTGTTACTTACCAACTAATTGAGTAGTGTTTAATACTTAAAAAAATCAGTTAAACATAGGGGAGAAATGAATCTTTGCTTATTTTCGAACTCTACGTCTTTTAAAGGAAAGTACTTTAATCTGAACATAGAATACCTACTGATTATGAGGTCCCTGACTCCGAAGGAATTAATTTGCAAGGTTTTCAAAAGATATTAGGATTTAATAATTCATTTACGCTCGGGTTTATGTTTTAATGTGGAGGCACAGTTCTAATGTTTAACATTTTTACTTTTATTTCAGCACCATACGAAGGTGGAGTATGGAAAGTTAGAGTGGATCTTCCTGATAAATACCCTTTCAAATCTCCATCTATAGGTATGTAACTACTCAGTTTCTCTCATTAGTTTTGAAAGCAAAGAGAAAAGGAAAAAAAAAATCCCACATTTTGTGGGAGATAATTCCAGAAATGGTTACTTAACCAAAGCCTAAAAAGGAAAAATTCAGTTAATTAATCAGTGACTTTTTGTGGGACTTCACGGTGTGACAGATGATGAAATATACCCTTTGCATGATTGTAATGATTATAACTAGATTTTCCTGTCAGGGTCAGATTAAACAATCTTGAGGCCCACTGTCTATTCAGGCTAAGCAGTAAAATAATAAACATATCATAAATCTCATTTTAATTTCTAGATTGTTGGAATTAATGTTACATAGTGTTTATTCTAATTCTGTCATTTAAAAATCCTCTCTAGATCCTCCTTTGCTTTTGTTCACTTCAACTGTGGGTACCTAGCAGTGAAATCACCCTTTTCCGCTCTCTCTACTCCTCATCCTTTTAGCCCCCTGAACAGCTGAAGAAAGTAGAGTAGGAGCCTCAGTGGGATTGTATAAAGAGGTACTTTTTTTTTCTCCTTCATCTTCTCTCTGCCCTAATTGGCGATACTATTAACCCATCACCCCCATTAAGGCACTTAGTGACAGTTCAGGCGTTTCAGCATCAGATGCTATAGAGGTACATCTGATTGAAGGTTGACACCTTTTTAAAGGTTTTGAGATGGTGGAATGGTAGTAACTCAGCTAACGTAAGCCAGGTTTTAAAATTTTCATTCTAAAAGATGAGTCTGAAATATAATAAAATATTGACCAGTTTTAAGAAAGAAGAAAAAAATAAAATTGGAATATATTATGCCTTCTCAGACAGTCACACTGGACCTCGTGGTCAGAATTGCCAGGGTCCATATATCTTGCTGCTGCTAGGCTTGTCTTTGGAGCTAATGCCAGGTCTCTTGGCGTTTAGACACCACCCACCCCACCCACCCTCCAACAAAAAGGTTTTTTGTTTCATTGTTTTGTTTTTTAAGGAGGTGGACCAAAGACGTCCTCCGCTTTATATTTTGATTGTAGGCCTCCACATTTCTGTCTAAGATCAGTAATGTGGAAAAGGTAGGATCATCCTCAAATGCAGCAGGTTCTCTTCCACTGTCTGGCTACCCTGCTGCTCTCTCAAGCTTTGCGCTATACAGAGATTCCTTCTTACGCCAGGAACTCTTGGTGTTCATTTTAAGAATAAGTTGATTTCCTTTTAAGGTCCCTTGGATGATTTTTCTAAGCTCAGGAATGGAGATTTCTTTCTGAATGATTGAATTGGAAATTTCCCCCTTGCTGCAAGGGTCTCTGAGATGTAGGGTTATCAGCTGGTGAAATAGGAAGGGAGCTGTGAGATAATCCCCGAGTATATCTGACTTAATACCTGTAGGGTTGGGGCAGCAGTCCTTCCCAGTTCATTCCAGAGTGATGGAATGTGGTATTACTCAGCCCGGGGTGGGGGGTGTTTTTCTGTTACGTTGTGGTTGCCTGTCCCCCGTTGATCCATTCTTTCTATACAGGCATTTGAACTTTTCTGTAGTTGAGTGGTATGATATTTAAATCTTTACAAATGGAATGTGTAAACCATAAAATTCATTCAGATATATTTCTTATATGTCCATTTGATTAAAGACTAAAAATTGGCATGCTGAATCTAGCTTTAAGCCCTAAATTCCTAGTCAGAATGAAAACAATATAGCTGTTTAACAGTGAACTATATAGAAAAGCAATTACATATCCTATAGAAATAGATTTGTTTCTCAAGCCTTATTAACATATTTTTTTCCAGACAGTGTAATTATTTCATCATAACTTTCAAAGTAAACATGTCTAAACTTCAGGCATTGTTTATTTATTCACTAATGACACAACAGAAGCCTATGTACTTTCTTAAATTAATGATGTAATATGAAATTGCTTCGGACAAATGACTAGGCTGATTTAACTTCTTCATAATTTTTCTCTTGCCTTTCTTTGTGCTTTCAGGACTTAGTTATACCTACAGATGTGTACCATCTTCTCTTAGGGAAGTAGATCTAGTTTGTACAAGCTGTGCTTGTTTCCTCCAAAGGAACATTGCATAAGACAGTTATAATCAGTTGTGGGGGGTGACCCATTTTCAGGTCATCAACAATGTAATACTGTTGAATTTGCTTTAAACATTTTGAGAGGTAGTGGCTCATTTAGAATAGGCAGGGTTTCCTTTTTTGAGTTGTATGGGTAGTGGTAGAATTATATAGAAGGGCAAGGAGATGAGATAAACCCAACGTTAAGATTCTTTTTAAGGGCGCCTGGGTGGCTCAGTTGGTTAAGCGACTGCCTTCGGCTCAGGTCATGATCCTGGAGTCCCGGGATCGAGTCCCGCATCGGGCTCCCTGCTCGGCAGGGAGTCTGCTTCTCCCTCTGACCTACCTCCTTCTCATGCTCTCTGTCTCTCATTCTCTCTCTCTCAAATAAATAAAAATAAAATATTAAAAAAAAAAAAAAAGATTCTTTTTAAATTCTGCCTTTGTAGTATCTAGGCATACCCTTCTTCCTGAGCCAAATTTTGAGCTCTTAAATATTAAGATGTGCAAATTTAGATTAAGCTTCCTTACTGCTTAGATCTTGGAATGTTAATATGTGTGTGTCTATGTTTGATCTTTATTTATTGTATAAATGCTCCATATTCTTAGTAGGAATGTAAGAAGGTCCAGGTGACCAAAAATAAAGAAAAATTAAAGTTGTCTCATAATCCTGTCCCTCAATGGATATCATCATTTACATTCTGGTATATATACTTTAAAACAATTTTCTATGCATATTTCAGTATATATTCAATGCTATTTGACATGCTCATCTTTTGGGGTATCCTCTAAATAAGTTTTAGAGAGTTTTCAGTAGTTACATGATTGCCTGAGTTATAACTAAAAATAATTCTTTAAAAACAATTTATATAATTATATAGGTTTTTTTTTTTTTTCCTCAAAATAGCAATAAAGCTATCTCAAATTATCTTTGGGAAGAGAAGGAATATAAACAGACTATTTGCAGAAGGAATACAAAGAGGTTATGAACTTTGTGAATGCCATCATTATTTCAGACATCTTAAGCTGATCTTCTGGAATGTTATATTCTCTTTGAGTATCGTCAGTGATAATGTTTATGAAATCATCTTGATGCTTTGAAGCTGGATATAAGTTTTTGAAGTGGCTAAAGGTCATTTAATTTCACAGAATAAGATGAATGGAAAAACTGAGTGACATCAGTTGGAGTGTAAAATGATATATGATTATTAAATTGGCTTAAGTTTAAGGATTATGATTTTCTGGTGAACTGGCCCCAACGGCGCTTTCAAAAGAGAAATTATAAAGCTCCTCTAATCAGTTGTAACATCAGTGAGCTATTCGCATAGCTTTCAGAGAGACTGCTCTGAAATAAATCATATTTGAATCTTTAAGTTCTGATTTATTCAGAAGTTCAGACTTCTGTCTTATTCAGAAGCATTCCTGGATTGCTAGTGCTGTGCTGCTGGTGTCCCCAGCTGTGTAGTTAGGAGGGTGTGCTTGATCAGTGGACTGGTATCCGGAAGGAATGCTCTGGCCCTGGTTTTCCTTGACCGAGAAAATGATACTCACCTGAACCGTTGCTTCCTTTTCTAGAAAATGAGATAGTAGAATTAAGTGAACTCTGCATGTTTGGTATTGACCAATATAATGATACTCAGGATAGATGGCATTCTTCCTAGTAATTAGGAAGGTCACAGAAAGCTCTCACTAGTTAGGAGAGAAGACCAACATGAATAAAATACTGCGTGGGCTTTAGTGACAAGATTTCATTGCTTTTGAGGAGAGGTGTGAGTTAGTGCCTCAGTTGGTGAAGAGAGTGTATGGAAGGAGATGGGCTTTTACAAGAAAGATTTTGTTTCATGTTTTGAGAATATGGTTTTTAGAAAGCTTTCAGAGATGTGAAGATGCGCATAAGGACTTTAGAAATAATACTCTTTGAAAATCCCAAGTAATCCCCAGTCCGTGAAGATTCTGTTTTATGCAGAGAAGTTGCTCCAGAGACTGCCATATGCCATACTTCCCCAGATTGTCTCCAGCATGCGCTCATCTGTTAAGAGAATTCTTTTACCAGTCAGAGAAAACACAGACTTGCCGTTGATGTGGGGGTGAAATAAAGATGAGGGATCCCATATACGAAGAGGGTAAATTAGACCAGTTTTGAATAAAAACATAAAAGTAACCAGTAAGCATAGGATACAGAATGGTTTTATGTCTATTCCAAAGAATGCATATTTTAAAAAGTGGGAGATACAGGACTTGTCACATTGGCAGGGAAGATGTAGCCAACTTAGCAGTATATGTTGATTGATGAAGATTTTATATCCTTTTAGTGATTTTACTTAAATTCTCTTAAGATTCAGAGATGTGCACTAAGATTAATGTACAAGAGTATGCAAATTGCAGTGTTATTCTTAAAACTTTTATTTTTAAAACTTTGAAACAAACTAAGTGATCCAATAGATAGTAAAGCAGTTAAATTATGGTGTATCTTAATGGAAAAAATGCCTTACAATCATTAAAGGAACACACAGGGATGCCTGGGTGGTTCACTCAGTTGAGGGTGTGCCTTTGGCTCAGGTCATGATCCCAGGGTCCTGGGATTGAGTCCCGCCTTGGGCTCCTTGCTCAGCGGGGAGCCTGCTTCTCCCTCTGCCTGCCGCTCTCCCTGCTTGTGCTCTCTTTCTCTCTGACAAAATCTTTAAAATAAAATAAAATAAAGGAACACACAGGAAAATGGTAACCTTCTATAGTGTAACTTGTAATTTTTTCCATGAAATTCCAGGTATGAATGCCAAAACATTGATACAGTTATCCATGGCTGTTAAGGGGATTAAAAACATTTTTCTATAATTTCTAAATACTCTACAATAAGTTTCTTTATAGAAGGATATATTTTTAAACATATGGCAAATGCATAACTTTCAAATGTCCCGTCTACATCTTTGTCTGGGTCTACACTTTTCCTGTCCTTTGTTCTGGAAAGCCATTAAGCTTATCCTTGGCTAGGATTCTCACCTGGTAGCTTGCTAAGGGCCTGCTGGCCCTCGTGTTTCTCACTAGTTTCCTTTCTTTTTCCTTTCAGATTTAATGATGTGTGTGTGTGTGTGTATAAGGGTACGGACTGTTCTCTTTCCTTTGTTTTTCTGCTTGCGATTTAGTTTATTCCATCTTGGGCACTATCTTTACACCTTTACATGTAACTGTTCTTCACTCCTTTTCTTCAGACCTCTTGTCCCTTCTCTTGGGTTGCTGCCTCTGGCAGTTCTTACCTACTCCTCTTTTTAGTCTGACCCTTCCACTCGTGTTCCCCCTTGCTCCATTTTTCTCTTCATGTGAACCAAAAAAGGTCCTTGTTCATAGCTAATAAGTAATAATAATACTTTCAATAAACCTAAGCCCAGGGGGGAAATTATGTCTTCTAATAAAATACAGACATAAAATACTAGATTTAAGGCTTCCAGCCTCTAAAGGCCTTGAAAATTCCTTGAAGTCTCCCTTCGGGATCTACAATAGTCTCCATCACACCATAGCTACTTTACTTAAACACTAGTGTTCAAGAGAAAATTGAGAATTTGTCATTTTAGGGGCGCCTGGGTGGCTCAGTTGGTTAAGCGGCTGCCTTTGGCTCAGGTCATGATTCCAGGGTCCTGGGATCGAGCCCCGCATCGGGCTCCCCGCTCAGTGGAGAGCCTGCTTCTCCTCCCTCTGCCTGCAGCTCTGCCTATTTGTGCTCTCTCTCTCTGTCAAATAAATAAACAAAATCTTAAAAAAAAAAAAAAAAAGAATTTGTCATTTTATCTTATTTTAAAAGATTACTGGGTAGTATATTAATAGAACTGCGTTTGACTAATTTCAGATAGAACTATTATAGAGTATTTTAGAATCTTTTGTAAATAACCTTAACCTTTCCTTAGTGTGGGAACTCTGTCACCACTTATACTTTTTTTCACTTATACTTCTTAAAAATAGAAAACTATGTTGTAAGATCCAGCTAACAAGTCTAGAAACTAACTTTTGAAAAAGTGCCTATGTACATCTCCACGTTAACAGTGAGGAAGACTCTCCCAGGAGAAGGCTGCATGCATTGTGCATCTGGATTGAAATTTGATGATACAGCAGAGTAAGAGGAATGGTTCGTTGACAGCAAGATTCTGGAGGGACTGTTTAATAGTTTGCTTAATGTTGATAAAATGGCCAGGGGAAAAAACTGCACTCATTCTGCAATGGAATTTGATGCCAATGGCATATAGCAAGAGCTACCAAACCATATGAGTAAATGGAGACAAAATGGACATGGACATGTCATGGACAATAACAATAGCTGGAATACTATGCTGAGCTCTACCAGTGGCCTTTATGGTTAGGTCAGCTATCCTCTAAATAGAATAGTTTAGATCTTTCTGTTTCAAGGAAACTAGATTAGATAACTTGTCAGAGTACCTTCGAAGTCTCGCAGTCTGTCAGAGGTTCTTAATTAGAAGATACTCTGATATCTTGTGCCAGCAATTGAGGAAGGTGATTTAACCTTTTTCATTGTCAGAATAGCAGACGCTTCTAGCATTATAAATTTTTAATTCACTATTGCCAGAAATTACCTCACAATATTTTTGGAATGGAATTTTATAGTATGACTAAACTATAGAGTATAGAATGTTTACCATTTTACTTTGTGTCTACCTAGATGGAAACATTGTACAATTACCTCTTCAGGTGTCTTGTCAGGGGTGGACCAGGATTTGGAGTAGGGTATGTCATTTCTGAAAGGTTTGGGGTTAGTCATTTAAGAGAGGCCTGTTTGGACCATTATATTTCCACAAATAGAATGAACTCTTAGACTGAGGAAGCAAAATTCCATTCAGATCACCTCTATACTTCTCTAGTTTCATGACTTCGGTTTTGAATTTAGTTTCTGTCTCAGTTATATAATTGCTACTTTGTAGTGATCTATAGCTTTTGAATTCCAGTAGAGAGAAACAAGGTTCTAGTAGGAAAGTTTTGTAAAAGTTTTTTTGTTGTTGTTTAGATAATGCTATGAGAATGTAAGCCATTGTTAAAAGTTCCCTTTTTACTGCTGTTCTGAAAATGAAATTTTTCAGGATAGTTTTTTTTTTTAGAGTGTATCTGGCAGCTGAAGCAGAACCTACTTTCTCAGAATATGGATACATTTTACACCATTTCTTCTAATCAGCCTCACATATTTATTAGGTACCAGCTATGTGCAGGACATTATTCTAGGTGCTAGAGATACAGAGGTGAACAAATTGCTCTCTGACCCTTACATTCTTTGAGGAAAAAAGATAGAGCAAAAATTTAAAATATCTGATAGCTTTATAGAGAATTGATGTGATGAAATTGACATAATAGCTACCTTAGATTAGGTGTTCAGGAAGGGCTTCTCTGACAAAGTAAATTTAAGCTTGAGGTTTAAGTGAAAAGGGAAAAATAAGCCAGCCCTCATCTTTAAGATCAGGGAGGAGAGCATTTCAAGCAGAAGAAATTGTGAGGACAAAGGCCCTGAGGCACATAGGAGCTTAGCATGCACAAGGAAGAAAGAAGGATGGGTAAACAGTGAAATAGGAGATAGGGTCCAAGTGGCAGGCAGGGTGAGCTCCTGTAGGGCTTTGTAGGCCAGGTTAAAGGCTTGAATTTGATTTTTTTTTTTTTTTTAAAGATTCCATTTATTTATTTGAGACAGAGAGAATGAGAGAGAGAGAGCACATGAGAGGGGGGAGGGCCAGAGGCAGAAGCAGGCTCCCTGCCAAGCATGGAGCCCGATGCGGGACTCGATCCAGGGGACTCCAGGATCATGACCTGAGCCGAAGGCAGTCGCTTAACCAACTGAGCCACCCAGGCGCCCCATTGAATTTGATTTTTAATGCAATGGAAAAATCATTGAAAGGTTTTAAGCCGGTTTTAATGATCACTCTATTATTGTGGGAGAAGAGTAGAAATACTAGTGGTTTGGATCAGGGTGCCAACATTGAGAAACTCTGGTGTCTGGAATACATTGCTTTGAAGAAGTTTGGCTGTATGAAGGAAAGCACACAAATGGGGGGAGATAAAAGGAAGGTTTTATTTTTTACCTCTGAAATGGGAAACTCTGAAGGATGTTGATGTGCTTGTTGTAGGGAGTTGTCTAGAAAAGAGGGAAATCTTGGTGATGCTGGGGATCAGGAGGAAGATTGAAGGTACAGTGCCTTTGAGATGTTAGGACAAGATCAGAACACAAATGGAGGACTTGTGTTGGGAAGACCTTAAGCATTTGAGTGAACTGTTGAGGCAGGATAAGTGAGCACGTGTGCTGGGAGGATTTTGATGGGAAAAAGGAGGAATCCTGTCCATTGGCTCCCGTTTTCTCAAAGAAAATGGGCAGGGTTTTTAAGTCAGAGTGAGAAATGGAGGAGCATAGGGAACGGGAGATTTGCAGAATAATGGTAAAATGCACAAGTCATGGGAGAACGGGGACCAGGCCACTAGTGAAGGGAGAAAGGAAAATTACCGGTGATGTTGAATCCACAAAAGGTAATTGAGCATACTTTTTAAAGTTGGTGTGTACACTGTGTCTCTCCTCCCTGCTAGCCCAGTAGATATAAACTCTATGAAGGCAGTCCCTGGGTCCGTTCTACTGATACTCTTTCTCCCCACCTCAGGGTCTGATAACATTGCCTGCTCTGTATTGAGGTGAGGGTGTGAGCAAGTGAACGAAGGAGTGTTCAGTGGCACCTTCAAGTCCAAGGACAGCGGATGTGAATGATGGGTTTCCTCCTGTTGTAGATGGGCGTTTTGGAGGGGAGAGGGCACAGGATTTGCAGAGGGTTGTTAAAAAGCGATGATGGCGATAGCTCTTCAATCTTAAACTAAGCAAGGAGAGGGGTGAAGATAGGACTGGTAGGCGGGAAGAAAAGGGGGGGGTCAGGAGTGTGGTGGGCAGAAGGTGCTGTGATTTTGGAGGTGAAGCCGTTTGTAAGATGACAATGTTCAAGGCATGTCCTGGCAGTGTGAATGAGATGTGGTAGAGGAAAGGTACACTGAGGAGAAGCTTCGGGAACTGAGAGGACAGGGTGTGAGGAGTGTGGTCTGTATGGGTGATAGCTCTTAAAATGACGAGAGAGAGACTTGGGGGCCAGGTGCTGAAGTTCTCAGTGATGGAAGCAGCTAGTGGTTAAATTGGCCCTATTAATGGAAAAACCCCTGTTCACGTCTGTAATATATAAATTCATTCACTTTCGTCTTGCTATTAGCCAGAATAAAAATAGTAGTGCGCTTTCCCTCCCCCAGGCCACCTCTAAGGAGAGCCTTGCCTCTGTACAAGCTTGCTTCTGTCAGAAGATTTGTCCATTTCCTTCTTGAAGCTGGCTTATGTCAGTTTTAATTCTGCCTTTGGCGATTCATTATTATATAATCTTTCCATTTGCTATATAAAAATTCCACCTAACTTGCTCTTTAGATTAGTTCCTACTTTAATTATAGTAGGTGACCTCTAGCTTTTGAGCTGGTTATTAATTTTGACATCTTTTTGGCATTAACTCCATTCCTTCTTTTTTTGGATGGTTATAATGAAAACATGTATTCTTGGCTTCCTCTTTCTTTAGTTAAACTGTGATTCTTCTAAAAACAAATAAGAGTGATGTCTTAGTTCCCTTTGAAAAGCTTGTTCACCACAATTTAAGATTTGTTTCATATTTCTGGTGTTGTGAAAACCATATTGCTAGAAGGAACGTCACAGATTATATCACCCAGTTGCCTTATTTTAAGGATAGTAAAAATGAGGCTCAGGAAGGTGGAGATAAATCACTACTAACTAGGGCCAATTCTAGTTGCAGAATCTGCCTTCTGGTTTCCAGTCTAGTGTTTTGCCCCCATCCCAAATGCAATTAGAATGGTCTTTTAGTACTAAATGTTACAGTAACTGTATTTGCTATTTCCAGTGTGATGGGGTTGTAGGAAGCCTAATATCCAGTAATCAACACAGCCTCTAATGCTCTGGACAGTTGGCTAAAGGGTTCAGAGAGGAGTAGGCAGGGGCAGATATTTTCATTCTTAGGATGAGGAAAGTGAGATGAAGTTGCTTACCTGAGCTCATGAAACTAATAGTAACCTTGAGTGCTTACTGTGGGCCGGTTGCCGGTCAACTGCAGTACATAGATTCATTTACTCTTTATAACAGCCCTGTGATGTGTAGATACCAATATTAACCTAAATTAACCTAGCTTTATGAAGAAAGAAGCAAAGGCAAAGAGATTCAGTAACTCTTAACTTTCCCAAGGCTCACAGAGTAGATCTTAGGCAGTCTGACTGGAGCCAGATCTTCTAACCACGACTTTGTTTACTAAGAGTGGCCACGTGTGTTCTATACTTTACTGCCTCTGACCATGAGAATAAATACTGCCTGATTCAGACAGTGGTTTTAAGAATGATCAGAAGAGTGAAAGATAAATTGTGGAGAAAGGACAGAGATTAAATATCTGTCAAAAATGAAACTACAGGAGAGTAGATTTAAGGCTGCAGGTTTTGGTAATCTGCTAGGTTGGTAGCAGGGTTAGGCTGTTGAAGGATAACACTTCACCTTTTCTTAGTTATAAATGAACTTTTCTTATCCATCCAGCCCATTCCTCAGATTCCATATTATCAGAGAGAAAGGAAGAAACAGAAAAGAAGGACCCCTTGTTGAGTTTAGATCTCCTGAACACACACAGGATCAGTTCAGAAGTTCCCATGACACAGGGCATTGAGAGTGAGCTCCTTGCTTGGTTCCTCACCCAAGAAGAGACCGGCCCAGGTCCATCTCTCCTGAGTAGGAAAGGCTCAGCTCTCTGAAGAGACTTCTGCCCGGGTGCAGGCTGCCACGGGCTGGGCCTAGCTGTCTGAGGTAAGATGAAAATCTCTCTGAGCATGTGCTCATGCACAAAGCTGACAGGATGGCTGTTGCTGGTGAAGCTGGCGGCATCCCCACCCCCTTTTTAGCCGAAACATCCCAACCCTGGTCACCTCCTGCATGCTAGGAATGGAGATTCAAGTTATTACCCTTAAAAAACGTATAGTCCGAGATACTACTGCTAGGGGCGATAAGATTCGATCTTTAATAAATATATTTTGAACAACTATATCTACTTTAAAAAATAGAATTAATGAGTTTGCTTCTGAATAGTCTACTTTATATGGGCATCTATTGTGAAGATGGAATATCAGAATAATTGAATGTATTCACTTACCATTTTCTCAAAGGAATTCATAAACTTATAATTAAATTGCATCAGCCACAACTGCCTCAACCATCTTCAGTCCAAGCTCATTTTACCCCTGGGATAGAGCTAACCATTTTTGCCTTTGGTGCTTTTCATCTACTTACCTTAGGGTAGATTTACCTTGTTTCATGAGTCGCTTGTTTAACTTTTCATTTCACAAGATTATTCTGAAGGAAATTTCTGTATTGATAACTGGCTCTAGGTATTTCATTCTGTCCACAAATTTGATCATTAAAAATATCCTCACAAGTAAAACAAAGGTGATGATTTTTTGCCACTTTTATTTACATATTGACCCCAATATCAGAAGTTACTCGAAAGCGGGTACAACTTTGTACAGATCTCTTCCTGGGATTAGACACAGAAACAGGCTGAAATAAAAACCAGTTTTCTACATGACTCGGCATGATGTTACTTTTCTCTATTAGCCTATGGGTCAAAAGATTTGTTATTCTAGAACAGTTGAGTATTGGAGTGTAACAAGCAAAAGCATGGCACATTTTTCTATTTTAATAATCTGTTATTTTTTAAAATAAGTAGTTTTTTTTAACCTCACCTAAGCATGATTTGGATTCCTCCTCCAGGGTTATGTATCACCTGATTCCCTTCTGCTGAAAGATAGAGAACAGAGGTGGTGAACTTATTAGCTAAACCTTTGTTCCTAATGTCCTCCCTTTTATAAGTGCCTGAGTCATGCCAGAGAATAATTGTCTAAAAGAGTCGAAGGAGTTCTGAATTTTATCTGGTCAAATCACTGAAATATATATATGATTAGAAAATGTCTGGTAGTGAATAAAATCTTAAATCATGTAGATTAAAAATGACTTGCTGCTTCCACTTATCATGTTTTCATAAAAGCAGTTTTCAAAATATGTTTTCTTAAAATAGCTTCAAAATAGTTCGTGGTTGAATGGAAACAAGTGTTGGGAAAATTCTCTTGTTGCAGACGTATTCATTAGTGTGGTGATAGCATTGCCAAAAGGAAGGAAAACATGCCAGGGCAAACACGCTCAGTCCTGAGAATGTTCCCTCTCTGAATTCCTAGCCTGTTCTTTCTCCATCTCCTCCCGTCCTTGTCCAAAGTGCCATTGTTCCCATCGTTATCCAGAATGTAAGTGGCTTTGCCAGAAACGCTCCCCACAGCTTGCTCAAGAGCAAATGTAAAGGAGATACACTCTTTCTGTTTATTTGCTTTGGGTATTTTTCTAACAGTTGAAAAAGCCTGGTATAGGAAGAGATCATTGTCGTTTGGAGATTGTTTTTTGGGTAGAATTGGTCTGGCTGAATTTGTTCCTCAAAGGCAAGGTTATAAACTCTGTCTCTGCCAACTCTGGAATAGTCTGTGGATTTTGTGTCTCGTCGTGGTACTTTAGCATGTTGTTAGCTTTGTATTATATGCTCCAGAATATTTCTGTGCCTAAAAGTATGCCTTGCAGAATTAATTTTCTTTATGGACTTAACTATTGGGCATTTTCCCCAAAGTCCTCTGTTGTCAGAGCTCTGGCCATTGTTATTAAATCCTGGATTGTTAGAGCTAATAGTCCCTTTATTAACAGAATAAGAGTGGAGATTTTGGAGATCATACAGTCCAGCTATTTTCATGTAAAGACATAGGCCCACAGAAGTGAAGCGATCTAGCCAAGGCCTGCAGTTAATAGCAGGGTTGGGACCAAAACTCAAGTCCCTTTTAATACTTTGCTCTTTCCAGTTTGATTTTGCCCTCTGTCTCAGAGCTCAGATGATGTTTTATACTTAGCAGGGGCACTGGGGACTGGGCTCCAACCCATTTGTTACTAAGACTGTGTTTACCAAGTTCTTTTTGGCGCTCCCTGTTATGTACTCTTGGATTCAACCAAGCCAAAATCTTGACTTAATTGAAAACAGTGTGGAAACTGTATTGATTCCAAATGTAATCTCCAGGCCTTGTACCAGGAGGGAGGCACCTTAATATTTCAGAGACTGTTTTGGTAAACATTTAAAGCTCTTCTGACCCTAGCTGTATTCTTGACTTAACACCTTTGAGGTTCCCTGCGACATCAGATTGTTGAAGCTTCATTCTTACCGTAGGAGAGACAGCCCACTTCATTTTGCTCCAGACCTTCGTTTTGTCCCCAGCACTGAGGTGCTGTGACCTGATTGAGCTGTTTCCATCGTCACCTTTTTTTTTTTTTTTTTTTTTTTAAGGAGATAAGGCTTTTGTTAAAACAAAAATCTTAAAGAGGGATTGTATGTATCATTGCTCTAGCTAAGTCTCTGGCTTCCCACCTCAGAATGATTCAAAATCCATAGCCTTAGAAGGGCCCACAAATGCTCATCACCTCTCTGACCTCACTTCTAGGCTTCTCCTTACTTACTGCGCTTTAGCCTCACCAGGCTCTCTGCTGGTCTTCAAACATTTCAAGCAAACTCCTGATAATTTTGAACTTGGCTGTTCGTGTTGTATAGACACTCTTCCCCTAGATACTGAATGATTCCTCCCTTGCCTCCTTAGAATCGACACCTTCTCCATAAGGCCCTCCCTGACCATCCCATTTAAAACTGCAGCCCCCACCCCAGCATTCCTATCCAGAGTCCCCTTCACTGGGTTTTTCTCCGTAACACTTGGCACCTTCTAGCATAGCACTTCTGTCTTCAAAGAGCTCTCAAAGAGCTCTCCAGGTGCTTCTTGACCTTTAGCATTGGGGACCTCTGCCATAGATGTTGCTTGACTAGGTGTTAACGCTTGAGACATCTAGCAGAAGCAGGATTGTAAGCATCAAGAATGAATTTTAAGTTCTTGTGTCCTCAAGCCAAAGTACTTTCCATATAACAGAATGAGTCTCCTGAATTAAACCATCTAGTGGCTAAACATTAGTGTTTCCCACTCATCAGGAAGTTTCTTGGCAGTTGTGATTAGCAATATATTCCTATATGTAACTGATCTTGAAGATCACATGCCTTAAAACCTGAAGATCTTTCGTTTTTGTTTTTTGTTTTTTGTGTTTTTTTGGTAATGAATTTACTTAAACAGGAGTGAGATTTGAGATCAGATAAAATAGTTGATTTTCCTTAAAATGGTTCAGCATTAGATAACCTATGTATAATTAGGTCTGTTCTAGAATGTTTGCTACTGTTTATAATTTTTTAACTTACACAATGTAGAAATTTTGGAAAGTTAGAGTAATATTAATGCAGGAGTCTCTCAAAGTTGACTACTGTTGACACTTGGTTGTTTCCTTCAAGCTTTTTTACATTGCTGTGATCCCACTTCTGGTACGGGATTGGCGAGTGGGGTGGTGATGTGATTTGAAAAGAGTAATGGAGAAAATATTCCCACCATGAAGAATTAACCACTGTAAACAGTTGTATATGTTTGCTTCTAGTATCCTATCTATGTGCACACTTAAAAAGAGCAAATAATATACAAGCACATTACCTCTTTCTAAAAGGAATATAGTGTTATAGATTCTTCTTTAATCACCATTCCCATTCTGTTCCCCATTCCCACCATGACCTTGACCCTGCACCCTCACTGAAACAATTAATTACTTCGTTAAGTTTGGTATATATTGGTCCAGTACAGTTTTCTGTACTTTTGTTACCATAGAGATAGGTAGTGTTGCTTTTAGTTTATCTAAATGGTATCATACTGTAAATATCATTCTGCAACTTTTTTTTTTTCTCCCCTCAGCTATGGGTCTATCCAAATTGATACTTACCTAGTTCATTACTTTGGCTGTATAGGACTCCCAGTATATGGATGTACTATAGTTTCTCCAGTCCCTTTTGATAGGATTGCATTTGGTTTTTGGCTTTTATAAATAATGCTGGAACAAATATCCTCATGGTTCTTCCTGGATACATTTATTAGTGTTTTTCTAAAGTCATATAGAATTGTTATCCCCTTAACATTTATATTGGCTTAGTTTAATCTCTTCAATATGCACTATACTTCCTAAGTCTAGACTTGGAAGCATCTTATTTCCTTAATGAAAAATTAATATGAAATAGTAATTAGACACAAGGCATTTCTTTTTGCATCAGAGTAATTTAAACATGGCATGGGCTCTCTTGATAGTAGAGAAAACGTGAAGCTATTTCAACACAAAAGATTAAAAAACAAAAATTAGAAGCATAGTTAGTATCGGAGTGAGTAGAGCAAGCAAAGACTAGAATACCTGGGATTTTGTATTCTTGTATCTGTTTCCTAAGTGTAGCGAAGTTTCTTAGATTGTCCGAGATGGCCTTTGTCGAAACTCGTCCTTGAGGATCCTCCTCCAGTGCCCCTTCTCTGCATTTTTCCTGATACCTTCCTCTTTCCCTTCTCAGGCCCTCCATTATGTCAGTTCTTTGTGCTCACTGCACTTACTGCCTTGTGTCTTGTCCTCCTGCCGCAGTGACCTCTTGGAGAATAACGTGCTGCTTGACTTACCTAGTGCCCTGAGCAAGCACTGTGCCTGGCAAACAGGTGTTGACCAAGTATATTTTGAGTGAAGGAAAGAGAAATGTGAGGTGGGGCCGGGGGGTAAGAGAGGGTGGGATTGGGAGGGACATAGTGATGGTCACTTTAGTGGGGAACTTAAATTTATTGAAAGTGTGGAACAGAATAAGGAAGTCTTGAAATGAGATAAGGATGATAAAATGACATCTCTGACAGCGGGCCTCTGCTTTAGCATATTGTCATTTGCATAAATACAAACTGATTAAACCACTGATTCTAATTAAAGAAAAAATTATTTTCTCCTTGGAATTTAAATGTCAGTATGTTTGTTAAAGTCTAGGGATGCCTGGCTGGCTCAGTCAGTAGAGCATGCGACCCTTGATCTCAGGGTTGTGAGTTCAAGCACCATGTTGGGTGTGGAGATTATACTTAAAAATAAAATCTTTAGGGGCGCCTGGGTGGCTCAGTCATTAAGCGTCTGCCTTCGGCTCAGGTCATGATCCCAGGGTCCTGGGATCGAGCCCCACGTCGGGCTCCCTGCTCAGTGGGGAGCCTGCTTCTCCCTCTCCCACTCCCCCTGCTTGTGTTCCCTCTCTCGCTGTCTCTCTGTCAAATAAAATCTTTAAAAGTAAATAAAATCCTGGGGCACCTGGGTGGCTCAGTCGTTAGGCGTCTGCCTTCAGCTCGGGTCATGGTCCCCGGGGTCCTGGGATCGAGCCCCGCATCGGGCTCCCTGCTTGGTGGGAGGCCTGCTTCTCCCTCTCCCGCTCCCCCTGCTTGTGTTTCCTCTCTTGCTGTGTCTCTCTCTATCAAACAAATAAATAAAATCTTTAAAAAAAATAAATAAATCTTTGAAAAATATATATGTATATTTGTTAGTCTATTTTTCTAGGAATAAATCAAAAAACTTGAATCCCTGACAGATACAGCCATCTGACTGATTTTTTTTTTTTTAACTCCTTGCCTCATTTCTTGGTTGCCCCAATTTTAATCAAAACTGGGTTTCCTGGAATGAGTAGACTAAAGTTAAAGGAAATATTTTGGTCACTGTTCTTATGAAATCCTTTGTGGTTTGGAAGCGGTGCTCCTTTAGTGTTTCAACAGCTTCATTCATGTTCCGCATGCAGTGTAGCAGTATGATACCAGTAGCTGAGCTTCAGAAGAAGTTCAAATGCAGAACCTCTAAATTTAGAGATTGAACAATAAAACCTTTAGGAGGGAAGTCAGAGTAGCTTTCTTAACTTTCTGATAAAAGTAATCGGCACTAGTTATAACCCATTTAGTACTACAAATTTTCTTGGCAAGTACCTTCATAGCTCAGAAAAGATTCTCTTGATTATTTTGTATATAAGAAGCTGCGTTGCTCTCAAAGTTTGCTCATTTTTTAAAGAGAACTTCTGATGTGTTTTAAGTAATTGACACTGTCAGGAGAATATATAGTCTTACCAGTAACCAAACATCTAAGTTAAAAATAATGAGTTATGGGTATCATCAACTTTTTCCAATATTGAAATTGTTTCCAGTACTGAAATACTTAAAAAGTGAATTGTTCTCTGGACACTTTTTTGCTGCTAATTAACATTTCTTTTTACAGGATTCATGAATAAAATTTTCCATCCCAACATTGATGAAGCGTAAGTAACTATTTAAAAATGTTAAATCTTAGCAGCAACTGCTCTTATTAGCGTTCATCTCTCTCTCTCTCCATTATTAAAAAAAGTCTCAATTATCTTTTTGGATTTTATCAACAGAGAGGACTGTATGGTCACTTAAACTGGAGTTCCAGGGTTATTGATACTCTAAACCACTTAGTGCAAACCCTGCTGTTGGGTTGCTTAGTTTTTCCACTGTCGTGAGTGGGTCCTTCATTTCCTGCGATACCTAGCTAGGATTTGTAATATTCCACATCTCTGTTCTCTTCGTATGGACACAATTCAGAGACCAGTTTTCTGTATACAGAATTACTATCTTCAGCCCTTAAAGTGTTTCTTAGTTCTTGAGAGTAAAGCAAACATGAATGGCTGTAGTTTTATTTCAGTTAATGAATCTACCCTTTCTTTCCTTCTAATATTTTATTAGTGATACTTTAAGATTTGCCTCCTATCACATACTTCCGATGCTGTTTGCAATACATGATTTTTTTCTGCGGTTTTTCCTTGTCACGGCACTAAATTCTACTGTTACACACATACACATGAGGTATTCTGAATTCTTTGAGTGGGTTGTACACACATATCATGCCCCGTTGTCCTTTTATACTTCTGTGTATCAGTCATCCTAACAACAAGGATGTTTTGTTACGTAACCACAGTATAGTCTGATTCAGGAACTGAGTATCAATACAGTACTTTTTAGTCTACTGCCACATTACAGCAGTGTACCTTTTTGGCACTTTTTCCCCCCCTCAGTGAAGGATCAGCCCAGGACCATGTATTGCATTTACTTGTCACGTTTCTTTAAACTACTTTAATCTGGAATAGTTCCTCAGCTTTTTTAACATTGACATTTTTAAAAGAATATGGATCAGTTATTTTAAAGACCGTCCCTCAGTTGGGGTTGTCTGGTGTTTCCTCATTAGATCCAGAGGATGCACTTCAGGCCAGAAAACCACAAAGTGTGATTGTGCCCTCGGGGTCCTGGGGAGACACACAGGTGTGTGTCTCTCTCCTCCCAACCCCCCCCCCCCCCCCCAGTCAGTGTGAATTCTCATGAAGGTGTTGTCTGGTCTCTCCATTGTGTAGTTGTGGGTTTTTCCTTTCACTCTCTTAAGGAGACACTAACACTGTAAATATTCTGCTCATACTTTTCCTTCCCTAATTGGGATTCTTTTTCCTTACCTTTCTTTTCCTTTTTCCTTTTCCTTTTCCTTTTCCTTTTTCTTTCTTTCTTTCTCTTTCTTTCTTTCTTTTCTTTTCTTTCTTTTCTTTCTTTCTTATGATCTGTTAAAGATACTTTTCTTGATAAAATTAGTTGCCAGATACATGCGACTAGATTTCTTAATTTTTTAAAAAATGCCATTCTTTCCATCTGTTTCAGGTCAGGAACTGTGTGTCTAGATGTAATTAATCAAACTTGGACAGCTCTCTATGGTGAGTTTGGCCATGGAATATTTTTTAGAGATGTTGAGACACTGCCTAAAAAATGTTGTTTGGCTTTTCTTCTCTGGTTTAAGGTTTTTTGTTGGGAATGGGAAGGGATGATGAGGGCCTGGATGGGAAAGTTTGATCAGTGAAAAAAGTATTTTCTCTCAAGTACAAACTTTGATTTAGCGGTGGAAGTTTAAAATAATTTTGTGAGATTCTGAACTTAAGGTATAGTGATGTACAATACACATGTAAACATTGTATATGTGTATGTATTCAGAAGCACACTATATACCTGCTTACTTGTAATAACTTTGAATTTTGGAAAAACTCCTAGGAATGTCCCTGTGAAATGAGATGGTGTATTAAGAGGTTTGGGGAGTCTTCTGCTTTTGAAGCCCAAAGAATAATTCAGCCTTGTCTCAGTGCTGAGAAATCAACATCTCCTCTCCCATGATGAATCACAATACATCATGATACAATGCTAAGAATCACAGAGAAATGTAAGGAATATCAGGCCTTCTCTCCCTGAGCTTGTAACTTGGTTGGGGAGCTAAAAATATTTTGAGATATACTTAATTAGGGATACAACAAACCAGTCTGTATTCCCCCACATGTCCAAGTTCTCAGGCATCACTGACTCTGCTCTCATGCCCCCACCCCATGAGGCTTCCCCTGATGCTCCAGCTGCAAGCGATCTCCACACACTCCTACATTTTATTTCCCTTTTTTGTGGCCCACTTTTACTTTGTACCTGTGTGTGTGGTTCATGCCTACCTTTTTGTGCCACTAGATGATTTCCTGCCTTAGAGGTCACTGGGGTGCATGTCTCTATGTCCCAGCACTTCCTTATACAGCACCTTGTACCCATGTGTGGTGAAAGAATGGGAGGTGCACATAATAAACGGCTGCCAAGAGGTCCAAGAAGATCACTTCAGGCGGGGCTTAACCAGAGGTGACCTTTCTTACTGAACAATTGTGAAAAGTCTTATTCCAGCCATAATCTGCAAGCCACCTTGCCAGACATGCCTGTACTAGGTGTAGGAGACTCACGGAGGAATGCTGGTCACCAGCAGTGCACAGTTAATCCTTTTTTTGTTCTGTTTTTTTCCTCCTGATTCTCCCATTCAAAAATTATTTCCTCCGCCTGGAGTTACCTTCCTTGGTCTTTGTATGGCTGGGCACCTTCTTTTCTCACCTCAGACATCTGTCAAAGAAGCCTCCTTTCCTAGATCCTCCATGTAAACCAACATTCCTCCACAGCATAGCACCCTGTTTGAAAAACAACATGTATTGTTTATCTTGTCTTACTAGATTGTAAGCTCCACCGGAGCAGGGAGAGTGTGTGTGTGTGTGTGTGTACACGTAGACAGGTAATGACTAAATTAATGATGCCTAGTATTGTTAAACATGAGAATTTTAGGGATATGACAGCTTATAAGGAGATGAGGCAACGAGAAAGAACATATACTCTGAGGTTGGTTAAATGGATTCCTTTTAAGATTTTTTTTGGTAAAAATGTCTCATGGCAGGCTGCCTGGAATAGCTGATGTAATGATGTATTTTCTTAAACTGCATTCACATTTTAGAAATGTACATAACAAAATACTGTGAGCTGGTTCCAGTTACAGTAAAGTAAATTGGACTTCAACTAATTCTTTTACTGTTGACCAGGAAAGCTTTGTGGAAGAGATTTTTGCTGATTCTCAAGTACTTCACATCTCAGAAACAGATTTTTAAAAATAACAGCTTATTGAATTATAATTCATATACATTAAATTCACCTATTTAAAGCATGTAATTTGATGGCTTTTAAAAGCAAACTCAGTTGTGTACAGCTATTACCACATTTTCATCATAGAAGATTTTCTTCACCTTAAAAAAGATCCCTTAGCTATCACCTCCTCATCCCCAACCCTAGGCAATGACTGATCTACTTTTTGTCTCTATAGATTTGCCTATTCTGGAATTTTTCATGATGGAATATATAATATGTGGTCTATTGTGACTGGTTTTTTTCAGTTCCCGTCATGTTTTCAAGATTCATCACGTTGTAGCATGAATCAGTACTTCATACCTTGTATGGCCAGATAATTTTACAGCTATCACATTTTTATCCATTTGTCAGTTGATGAACAGTTGGGTTGTTTCTACCTTTTGGCTGTTTTGAATAGTTTCTATGTGGACGTACGTTTTCATTTCTCTTGGGTGTCTACCTAGGGGTAGAATTGCTGGGTGACATGGTAACTCTCTGGTCAACCATTTGAGGAACTGACAGACTGTTTTCCAAAGTGGTTGTACTATTTTACTTTCCTACCAGCTGGTATATGAGGTTCAGAACAGACTTGAAGGCAGAAGCCCACATAACTTAAGATTTCTTAATTTTTTATTTATTTTTATTTTTTAAAAAGATTTTATTTGACAGAGACACACACAGCGAGAGAGGTAACAACAAGCAGGGGGAGTGGGAGAGGGAGAAGCAGGCTGCCCGCTGCGCAGGGAGCCCGATGCGGGGCTCGATCCCAGGACCCTGGGATCGTGACCTCAGCCGAAGGCAGACGCTTAATGACTGAGCCACCCAGGTGCCCCGACTTAAGATTTCTTAAGATTTCATCACATCTAGGAGCACCTGCGTGGCTCAGTCATTAAGCCTTCGGCTCAGGTCATGATCCTGGGGTCCTGGGATCGAGCCCCACATCGGGCTCCCTGCTCAGCGGGAAGCCTGCTTCTCCCTCTTCCACTCCCCCTGCTTCTGTTCCCTCTCTCATTGTCTCTCTCTCTCTCGGTCAAATAAATAAAAAATCTAAAAGATTCATCAAATCAATAAAATGTTAGGAAAGCATTGCTTTGTAAAGCACTTAGTAACAAGGATTAAATCACATTGGTCAAAGTGAACTTTTATTTCCCTATTACATGTGTAGGAGTTACCATTCAGTGTTCTGTAATATGTAAACATGGACAACACTAACATTGTAGGTAAGTGCAGGAACCCAAGGAGTATTTTGAGAGTGTAGTCAAAATATACTCATGGGCCACCTGGGTGGCTCAGTCAGTTAAACGGCTGACTGTTGATCTCAGGGTCGTGAGTTCAAGCCCTATATCACGCTGAGTGTGGAGCCTACTTAAAATATACTCAACATGGGAGAGCTGTTTTTGACATTTTGCTCAAACCCAAACTCTACTACTGAAGAAAATTCATTTTTTTCATGGAAAGTTTTAGAACAGGTAATTGATACAAAAAGTACACAGAAATGGTTGGTACAGATGACCTTGAAGTTTGTTTTTAATATTTTTATTTATTTGAGAGAGAGAGAGAACAGAGGGAGAGTAGGAGGGAGAAGCAGACTCCCGTGGAGCAAGCAGGGAGCCCGATGTGGGACTCGATCCCAGGACCCTGCGATCATGACCTGAGCCCAAAGGCAGCCTCTCAACAGATTGAGCCACCCAGGTGCCCCTGACATTGAAGTTTCTTTTGGACTTCCCTGATCCTGAGATCAAAACTGAATTTTTATTGCAAACTAGCCTCTGGCATTGAAGGTTAATCTATAATTGGTGAATTTATTGGAGTCATTCAGTTTCCTGCTGTGATTCTGAGAGAATCTTAGTTCAGAGGACAAAAAACCTAATTTAATATAAAACAACTAATAGGAGAAAGTTGACGTGTTAACACAAATACTCAACTGAAAACCAAAAGGCTTAGCCTGACAACCAAAACTTGTTTCAACACCTCTACTATATAATATACTAAGGAGCAGGGAGTTACTTGTGAAATTTCCTGCAATTAACTTTGCTCCAAGGCATGTACTTTGCAGTGGATATACATAGTTTTAGTATAGCAGCAATTCCCAGTTGAAACTTCAGATTTATACTTATCATAACCTGCTATTAATCAGTGTTCCCGTTTGTAGCAGCTTTAGTCCTCTAGTCCCCCTGACTCATTGCTTCTATTCTCATTTTGTTTTCCTTTGCCAAGTGTCCATGTAGTTTGTTCATTCAGAAACAGAATTGGTATGATTGTAGTGTAGTCACCCAGTAATTTTCAATTTTATATTATTTAACCTTGCAAGAGAGCTAATTATAATGGGTAATATGGTTAGTTTTATAAAGATGCTTGTCATATGAAATTGAGTATGAAGTTTGTTACTCTTGTGACATTAAAAGGAAAGTAGCAGATGCCATCTCGAAATTGATTTATTTTCATTTCCTGTATGATAGCATCTTTTTCTTTCTTTTCTCTTTTCTTCTCTTTTCTTTTCTTTCTTTTTTTAGCATCCCTTCCTGCTCTTCCCAGACAGCAATGATAAAAGCTCTGGAAAACTTAAAATGCAGCCAAGGGGATTAGTTTCAGAAACAACTGTAATTTTAAAGATTGATGGAAGGAAAGTTCTTTAATCCACAGGTAGCTTTTTAAGCACCCTTACTATTTTCCAGTTTCCCTTTTTACTTCCACATGTATTTTATCCACACTTGGCCTCTCTCCCTGCCCTCCTGGAAGCTCTGGTACTTCCACTGCAGTACAGCTTTCGTTTCTCTCCCACCCTTCCGGGCCATGTGCATCCTTGACCTTGACCCTATAAATTGTGTTTTTTTCCAATTTAATTTTACTCATTTTTCAACTGACTTGGTAGATCACTTATTTTGTGAATTAAGTTGACAAGTAAGGTTGAAAACAATTTTCTTATAAAATTGGGCAGTTTACAATTTAATTCTTTCTCACCTTTAGAGGGTTGCTAGCCAGTGGACTGGATACTCCTCTTATTTTGCTGGTGAGAAAAATCAACATTTGGGAAATTGCTTCCCCTAGAATGAAGTTGACTACAACAAAAGGAATGCTTCAGGGACTTGGACATTAAAATTAGAGAGGAGAAACAAATTTTCTTTTACTAGGCATTTAGAAAAATTTTAAACCATAAATTTATTTAATAGTACTATATTGTGGGCCTAGTGAATTTAAGCTTTCTCATGTTGGAAATATTTACTCCATCCTTCTTTTCAGTTAGGTAGCCTGTGAATCTTTCCAAACAATTAAAATTCTGGCTGAAGGTAACCCTGTCTTAAAATAACGCTCTGTGTTCCCCTAGTGTTTGCTAACTATATTCCTAGCCATTTTAGTGTAGTTACACAGACAAGAGCTACATGTATCTGTCTGCATGGATGATTGATCAGCCAACAACAACCGTCTGAGAACAGGCTTGAGAATTCAGTATCGATCCGTGCATGTTGGAATCATAAACATCATCCTGCCTTTGGAACAGCTGGATGTCATTATGAGTCTCCTGGACAGAGGCCAGGTGGAGCAGTTTCTCTTCAGCACTAGGGGGAAATGTCAGCTGTAGGAAATAAAGATAACATGCTGAGTTTGGGATTTGGTGGCTTCCACAATATTTAGCTAGCTCCATGGTCCACCTCCTCTGTCCATCGGCTTGGAGATACGCACATGTGGTGTTGGTATGTGGCCCAAGGGTTTAATTAACTGTACACAGAAAAACAGGGTCGTCTTAGGTTAAACAACTTAATGGAAACTCATTAGAAACACCACATTCATGTTCACTGATGGTCAGCATGAGGATCACAGAGCGGTCCGGGCTTTGTGGACGGTGGGATGTGAGCCAGGCTGTGGCCTGGAAAGACAGCCACAGCTGTGTTCTACCTTCTTTGCGCTGTAGTCTCAGGGCTCAGTCGTGAGGGTGTGGATGTGTTTTTCTCTTCACTTGCTTGTGATCACTGTGTATAGGCGAAGTCTGCCAGGTGTGGCCACTTACTTGTAATTGCATGAAGTATCTTTTCTAATGTTAAAGACAAACTAAATTATTGTCTAGTAATTAAAACTTTAGAGTACCAGCTAGCTCATTGTACATTAACTGCCCTTATTTGTGGAAAGTTAATAACAAATCCTATTCCTGTGTTTTAGCTTGCAGTCTTTGGAGGTAAGCAGGGTCATACCAGGTCTGAATTAGGATGAACGGCCTCTAAAGAGCATCTGAGTGAGGCAGGGGTGTGTGAGACCAGCAAGGCAACAAGGGAATGGCTTTGGGGGGAACAGGAGCCTGTTTTCTTCCTTCTCATCTCTGTGCAGCATTCATTCTGCTCTGCAGACCTCTACAGGTGAAGTACTTCAGGGGAGGGAGCTGCAGTGCATGGGAGAAGATTTTCTAAGTCTGGCGGAGTGCTTTAACGTGTTCTGTAACTACACACCTCTGGTTGGTGGCCTGGCACTTAGCGGAATGGATCTGGTATTCCTCCAGGTTTTAGTGCCCTATGTCTTTGACCTTGCCCTTTCTGACATAGAACAAAAATGCCTGACCTTGGAATACTTAAAAATTGTAATGCTACCTCTAGTGAGATTTAAGTCTATCAGTCATATTGTAAAAATTCTTTGAGTGTTTACTAATTCTTACTAATTCCTACTAATTGCACTCCATTTTTTTTTTTGAAAGGTGTGAGGAGGGAGTTGTGTTTGTTTTTTGCTTGCATGACCCTCTTCATAAGATCTTACTCTGTCTTTTAAAAGATACCCATAGGGATGCCTGGGTGTCTCAGTCAATTAAGCATTTGACTCTTCATCTCGGCTCAGGTCTTGATTCAGCATTGTGAGTTCAAGCCCCACGTTGGGCTCCACACTGGGCATGGAGCCTCTCATGGACTAACCTGAGAACATTTATGAATCTGATGAATTCAGACTTCTTATATATTTTATCCACACAGAAACAAAGAAGACCCTCTCATTTAAGCAATTGGATACATTCTTGAATTTATCCTCCAGCAGATTGGTGGCTTGATATATTATTCCATTAGCAGCGTGTCAGCCTTCAGTAAACTAAATATGGCGTGGCTAGCCTTATGGCTAGCTGGTTCTGTGCCATAGGACCACAGGAAGTCTTTGTGGGGGTCTGCTATGGGATTAGGCTTTCCTCATTGAAGTTGGATTCCAGTTAGTTATTTTAGAGAATGTTATTTTTAAATTTCAAAGCCATTTCTTCTTGCAAGTCCACCTACCTATATGAGGGCATTCCTCCTGACCAGCTCTTTTGAAGTTTTCCTCAAGATGTCTGTCACCTTTTAGGGCCCCTGCTTACCAAGTCCTTCACACAGAACAACTGCTTGGTCACATGAAATGCCATTCCCCAGGTTGAAGAAATAAAGGTTTCTGACTCCTCCTCGTTTGTGAGGGTAGAATTTCACTTTTTTTAGTGTTCACAGACTGTAAACAGGAGAAATTGAAAAATCCATTATTAATATTCCAACTTCTGAGGAGCTAGTAGAAGAGTGGAAAAGTAAACATCTGTTAGTTAACCGAAATTATTAACTGAAGGAAATCTGGAAATTTATTTGCTGTTTCAATCTTACAAAAATTAGACTACATGTATATTCACATGTATTTTTTAATACATCTAATAGATACCTCCTCCCCCACCTAAAAAGAAAAAAAAAGTTGAATGAATGAAATGGAATTTTATGGTTGGTTTTATTTTGAATACATATTGTAAGTGTATGACTGCATTTCATGATGGATTAATTACAATTGCTTGTAAGATGAGCAAAAGTCAATTAGTGGGGTTTTGAAAGGTCAGCAGCTGATTTTTCTCTGCTAAATCAAGGATATGAATAACATGGTTGAAATTCTCAAGTGATCCCAACTATTTAGCCATTAGCTTCAACCATAATGTCCGAAAGTCCACAGAGAAGATCTGTGTAAGTCCTAGCGAATCATTAGGTCTAGACCACTAGAATCAAAAATTTGTGATTTTTTTTTTTCTCTTTTTACCTAATTATGAGTAGGACTTTTATTTTCTTCCTCTCAGCCCTGCTCCCTGTTGAATTATGGAACAGGTAAATACCTTGAGTTGTGGCTTGCACAGTGAATCTTGACTTGAGAAGCCAGGGGTCCTCCCTCATAGGGGAGGGGGCCAGTGAACTCATAAGTTTGTTTGGATAGCATGCTTCTGGAATATGAAGAGTTTTTGGGTTTTTTTTTAAAGATTTTATTTATTTATTTGACAGAGAGAGACACAGCGAGAGAGAGAACACAAGCAGGGGGAGTGGGAGAGGGAGAAGCAGGCCTCCCGCCAAGCAGGGAGCCCGATGTGGGGCTCGATCCCAGGACCCTGGGATAGACCTGAGCCGAAGGCAGACGCTCAACGACTGAGCCACCCAGGCGCCCCGGAATATGAAGAGTTTTGAAGGAAAACAAGAGGAACTTGCTCTTGATGGGAAATGACCTGAGCAGTTGTTTTAAGGAAGCTTTCTCTGATTGCAGAGGCAAGAGTGTGGAGCCTGGAAGGCCAGGCCCTGATCTGAGGTGGAATGGTACGTTGGGCTTGGTGTAGTTACATGCCAGGGAAAACAGAAAAGGAACTAGAGAGATTTTGTTAGGACAAGTGAGTCTGGGGGCGCCTGAGTGGCTCAGTCAGGCGGCTGCCTTCGGCTCAGGTCATGGTCCCAGGGTCCTGGGATCAAGTCCCTCGTCGGCCTCCTGCTCAGCGGGAGTCTGCTTCTCCCTCTCCCTCTGCTCCTCTCCCAACTTGTGCTCTCTCTCTCTGTCAAATAAATAAAATCTTTAAAAAACAAACAAAAGAAAACCGAGTAGTGAGTCTGGAAAACCAACTGAGTACATGGAATAAAGGAGAAAGCCTAATCAAAGTCCTTCCAGAGCTTTGGAGCCTAGGGACAAGGGTGTTGGAGTCTACCTAGATATTAGGAGAAAAGATTAGGTTTTCAGGGAAATAATTTTAGATATGTCAAATTCAATAAGACAAGAAATACAAAGGACCAATTAGAAAGATTTGGTAGTTATCAACATAGACTTTCTTCTTTAAAATTGTAAATGAGTTTCCCAGAGTAAGAGTATATGAAGCTCCTGCTTCCATTATGAACACCACAGAATTCACACTGCTGTGCAGGTGAATGTCTTGCCAAGCAAGTTTTTCTGTTTGTTTGGCTTTAAAAGGAAGGAACCCAGGGCATTGGGGCATCTGGGGGAGTGGGATAGGTGGCCTTTGAGGAGAGGGGCAGTGGCTTTGATGACTCAGCCCCTAGCCATGACTGTACTGTGTGATGGTTTCTAAGTTACAGCATTTTGGGTGTTAAATCTGAAAAACAGATAAATATTATGCAAGGTAAAGTCTCTGGGGTGACTGCCCGCCTGGTAATTATAGTTCCTGGTAGGACAGGCCACGTCAAGCTCTGGGCATCCATAGGGCTTTAACCTGAAGGTAACAGCATGCTTTACCAAAATCCCACTTAAACGTTCACAGGAAATAGAGGAAGAAGAAATAACTTATGGTCAGTGGTTTATAAACCGCCAAGAATAAACCATGATCTGTGATTCATCCCCTCCTGTGTTTTTTCCTTTAAGCCATGTACCATCTTTTTGTGAGTCACCTGGAGTAGGGTGGCTTTACTTAAGAATTGGTGCTTTTTTTTTTTTCAGTGTGACTCATTTTAATTAACATGTATTCTTTGAGGTATACAGGTAGCTGAAATTTCTACTCTTAAGAAGGTGGCATATTGTGTTTTTGAATATTTGAGTCTAGTCCTTTGATGCCATATGAAGCCTATTTTATAGTCCTTTTTAGTAATGTGTAAATTCTTCCTTGTAAGGAACTGCAGTATTATACTTCTCTTTTTTGCAGATGAAGAAATTGAGATGCAGAGAGGAAGAGACCTGCCCAAGGTCAAAGAGCAAGTCAGTGGAAGGCCTGAGATTAGACTTGCGGTCTTCTAGGTTTCCCATCTGTTGTTTACCACTTTTGCTGGAAACAGTTCAGTCTAATGGAATTTGCTCTGCCCGATGTCTACAGTGTGTTAGGTGATATCTCTCACTGCTTCCTACACTCTAAAGCAGCCCAATAATGCCCCTTGAAAATGGATCCACATTCTCCTACCTTCAGTTTGCAGTACCTCCACCTGGAGGAAGTGAGGGTGACAGCAGAGTGCAGGAAGGCACGTGGAAGGGCTCGGGGAGTGGCTCCACTACACGCTCCGGGCAGCTTAGTTGAGAGTCCTGAGCATTTTCAGAGAACCCGCAGGCAAATAGCCCTCTTCCCGTTTGTCCTGGGGGTAGAGTAGGGAGCATTTCCTGGCTGTGCAGTTCTACACACACGGATGCCAGCCTGTCCTAAGCCAGAGGCCATGGGGTAGGTAATGAGGCCTGAGCATGCAGGTTTTGAAAAAACTCCACAGGTAATTCTGATAGACAAACAGCGAGGATCTAAACTTACTAGGAACCATTACTCTGGACTGAAGGGGGTAAATGGTGCTGCTTTTGATGAGAGATCAGTATGATTTGAGTGTTTTTAAAAATTAAATATGAATATAAATTATTAGTTGAAGTGCCTAAACTGAGGAATGAGTGTTGTAATATTGTTAATATTAATATTGTAAGATCAGGCTGAAGAATCAGGCTTAATGGACTGCATTTTTGTAAGTGCTGATTTAGTCCAAAGCAAAAAGTAAGAGCTGTTTGCTCATCATAAACCAGACTTTGCAGGGATCTTTGGACTTCCTTTAAAAACTAAGGCAGCCAGTAATGGAACCAGCTGACTATAATCTCGAGATTGGGTTATTCTGTGTGTCTGGTTCTCTCCCTTTCAAAAAGTGGAAGATTAATATTTTTTAAAAGACTTTTGAACTGAGAGATGTTGGTATTTTATTACTATTATTAATAATTCTAGGGGAAATTATACCATTTTATGATGGATTTTTCCAAAGGCGAGTATCTTTATTTCACTTCCGGTTTACAGTTTAGGTTTCTTCTTCTTTTTTTTTTGTTTATTTATTTGAGAGAGTGTGGGAGCACGAGCAGGGGAAGGGGCACAGGGAGAGGGAGAAGCAGACTCCCTGCTGAGCAGGGAGCCCAACATGGGGCTCTGATCCCAGGACCCTGAGATCATGACTTGAGCCGAAGGCAGATAGATGCTTAACTGAATGAGCCACCCAGGTGCCCAGTTTAAGTTTCTTCTGTCAACATTTATCTTGAAAGAAGATTTTTATCTGCAAATTTTTTTTTAAAGCATTTTTTTTTTAAGATTTTATTTGACAGAAAGCAGATAGAGCAGGAACACAAGCAGGGGGAGTGGGAGAGGGAGAAGCAGGCTTCCCGCTGAGCAGGGAGCCCGATGCGGGGCTCGATCCCAGGATCCTCGGATCATGACCTGAGCTGAAGGTGGACGCTTAACGACTGAGCCACCCAGGCGCCCCTTATCTGCAACTTTTGAGAGATGTTTCCTTGGAGAGGACCCTCTCAGTAGTAATCACTCTGTTAGCCACTCTCAGGGCTGTAAGTTAACTGCTTTACAGATGGCCATAGCAGGGGTACCTGGCTGGCTCAGTTAAGCGTCTGCTTTCTGCTCGGGTCATGATCTCTCAGGGTCCTGGGATCAAGCCCCACGTTGGGCTCCCTGCTCGGCGGGACGTCTGCCTCTCCCTCCCCCACCCCCCCGCTCGTTCTGTCTCTCGTTCAAATAAATAAAATCTAAAAATAAAAAATAAAATAAAATGGCCATAGCCACGACATCCTGGTCTTCAAATGCTACCTTCTTTGCCCAGAACTGGGCTGTGTACTTTTCCTTTACTGCTATTCTGTTTTACAGGTGTGACTCAGCACATCCATAACATGGATCAGAAGAGAGACATAGGAAGGTAGAACAAATTATTAAGGGTTCTTTTACTTGTTGGGAACAAATACCTAGACAGAGCCACTTATTGGCAGCTTAAAAACTTAAAAGTAGTGAGGAAAGGGTATAAAAATCCCTCCTTGGAACACAGAAAACACCTACTTATAAAACACCTTGTCTGCCATATTTTTCAGGTCCTAAAGCACTTCTTCACATTACTTAAAGAGACTAAAACCTATACTTTGCGTGTGTGTGTGTGTTTTAAAGGTTTTTGTTGTTGCTTGATAGGAATATTCCTCTGCTAATGTTTTTGAGTAGCACCTGGAATGCTGAAACGACAGGAGAACTCCCAGGTCACTACGTGTGGGTATCCGTGAACAGCCATGGGCTACTTTTCGGTGGTTTAGCTACTTGAAAGCAACACATGGCCTCTGCGAAGTATCAGACAGTTGAGCCACAGAAATCCCTTAACATTCTCTGCTTAGAGATCATTCTGTTGGCCTTAAACTTGTGAGAAAGGAAGACTTTCCGGGGGGGGCGGGTGGCCATCTCTGAGGATATGCAGTTTCAATGCCAAGATGTAAGTAGCTTGTGCCTTCATGAAAATTTAGACAGTGCTCATTTCATCTGTTGACAGAGGCAGCATTATGGATAAGCCCAGGATTGAAACCCAGCTCCTTGGACGAGTTACCTAACCTCTCTGTGCCTCAGTTTCCCCCATATGCCAAATGGAGATGGTAATGGTACCTAGCTCATTGGTAATGGTACCTCGCTCGTTGGCTGTAGTGAAACTGAGTGTACATGTAAAGTGCTTACAGGGGCCTGGCTTGTAGCGAGGGCTTTGTAAGTGCACACTGTCGCTTCTGCCATTCCTGTTGCTGTAATTATTAGTGTTAATTCTTGTTAACTCTTCTCTGCTCCCAGATCATGTTGAGTTTGTAAAACTTCCACATCCTTGTTTTTTTTCTTCTGAATTTATTTACCTTGATTTTTTTAGACTTATGTTTTATGTAAATATTTCAAACATGCGAAACTAGAAAGGACATATTCATAGGAAAATGCTATTTTTAAAGGTAAAAAAAAGCAAAAGTGTCCCTTGATGTGTGAAAAGTAGAAATCGCAAGCATATTACCTTGAGATATATGGATCATCTTATGTGCATGTACTGTACATAGTAATTACCATTTTGTAGACTTTATCCCCCAGCCTTAGAGTATAAGTATTTTTTTAACTATTCTTTAGCCTTTGAGTAGTTTTAAGTGGTTTTGGACCATGAAAAATTACTGGTTTGTTGAATATGTTGCTTCCTTCCTGGGATCGAGCCCTGCATCGGGCTCTCTGCTCGGCGGGAAGCCTGCTTCTCCCTCTCCCACTCCCCCTGCTTGTGTTCCCTCTCTCGCTGTCTGTCAAATAAATGAATAAAATCTTTAAAAAAAAAAAAAAAATTGTAAGCAAAACGGCAGTGAAAATCTTACAACGTGATTGGGGTTATCTTGGAAGATTATTTTTGTTTTGCTTTTTTGATTAGGAATCTTTGCATTTATTTCCTGGTACATGGGAATCTTACTATAACATGGTTCTTTGGGAAGTTAGCCTTACAAAGGTGAAATGGCTCCTGTCCATGTAATACCACCAAGTCTCCATTACTTGGGGCTCAAGGTAGACCTGCTTTGCGTCAAGACCTGGTGCGTGGGAACAGGACTGAGCCGGCTGTCGTGTGATTCTCCGTGACATTACTGGCTAGACCTGAGCTGTCTAATATGAGATCTAGCCATGTGTCCTTATTTAAATGTAAATTAGAATTAAATAAAACAAAAAATTTCAGTTCTTCAGTCACACCAGCCCTCATGTGTCTGTCCATAGCCACATGTGGCCAGCAGCTACCATACTGGACAGTGCAGATACAGAACATTTTCATCATGCAGAAAGTTCTGTTAAACAGTGCAGCTCTGGCTTACTCTCCTGCTGCTCACCCCGACCATTAAGGAAGCCTTACACTGACAGGGAAGAGCTGACGGTTCCTCATGGGGTTTTCCAAAGCAGAGGGTGACATAGTTTGCCAGGTTTTGTATATAAGGTTTGATTGGAACACAGCCACACTCATTTGTTTACCCATTCTCTGTGAGTGCTTCTGTGCTAGGTGGCGGAGCTAAGGGTTGCATTGTTAGGCCAGGGTCCACACGTGGCCCACAAGGTCTAAAGTATTTATTCTGGTCCTTTATGAAAAAGTTTGTCAACCCCTTTTACCTAGACCAGGATTTCTCAACCTCAGCACTGTTGAATTTTGGCCCGGATAATTGTTGCAAAGGGCTGTCATGTGTATGGTAGGATGTTTAGCAGCACCCCTGCCTCTATCCACCCGTCCCCCTCCCCCATCCAGGTGTGACAACCAAAAATTTCTCCAGACATCACAAGTTGTCTGCTGGGGAACAAAATCACCCCTGGCTGAGAACCACTAATCTAAAGTGATGTGGCCTGACCAAACATTCATTTATAATACTGCCTAAGAGTGCTCACTCTAACAGGGAAAAAATACATTTAAAAGAGCAAAATAAATGAAAGAGTAGTTCTTATGCTGCTATACTTTAGCATTCCCTCCAGAAACAGAAATTTTTCTATAAAACATGATAGGGTAACTGAAGTAAGGAGCCTGGAGGCCCGAAGATTCCACAGTTGACTGCTGAGGAGCAAATAGAATGGAAGTTACCGCATCTCTGAAGTGATGGGAACACGTAGTTTATTTTACAGGTTTGCAGGGCCTGTTTCCTTTATAAAACACTACGTGACTGCAGAGTTCTTGTTGACTTTGCTGTGTGTGTGAATGTTCTCTCTGTATACCCAGCACCTTGTGCTGCATCTGGCAAGAAGGGAGTTGATAGATGCGTATGAAAATGATTGTTAATAAATTCAGTAAATCTTAGGATTATCTGTGATTTTAAGTGGCCCATGTAGGTTCCTACCTTCATTAGCCAGAAGAATTAGAAAACTGATTATATTTACCTCCATTAAAGGTGATGAGAATTGAATTAAGCATCAAGGCGTATAAAATTGTGTTCTTCTTGAGATCTGGCGCTTGAATACTTTTCAGAGTGGGCATTTTCAAAGCTGTAGAAAAAGGCAATACTAAGAGATAACTACTCATAAGAATGTAGAGTGCTGTAAGGTTTGGGGGCATGCATTTTAATTCAACAATGTATGTACTATGTCTGAATTCTTAGTTTAGAACATGGAGTGAATTAGAATTGGGACAATTGCCTTTGAAAGCCAATATCAGGTATACCTTTATCTGACTCTTCAAAGTAAAATTAAGTTTTAAATTTTATTTTATTTTTTAAGTTTTAAATTTTAAAATTGGTATTGAAAAGAATATGTAATAGAGATCACATTTAACAGAGCACTTTTATGGAAAACTTCATGTGGTTGATCATTTCGGAAGATAAGCAGTTTTGACTACTGAATTCAAGTGAATTTTAGGTGAATTTGTTTTTTTCCATGCATGACGTATTTCTGTTTGTTTTTTCAGATCTTACCAATATATTTGAGTCCTTCCTGCCCCAGTTGTTGGCCTATCCCAACCCCATAGATCCTCTCAATGGTGATGCTGCGGCCATGTACCTCCACCGACCAGAAGAATACAAGCAGAAAATCAAAGGTAAGAAGGCAAATCGTTTAACCTAGAGACAGAATACGTGTATTGGGCTTTGATCGTTAAAAGCCCTTCTTAGTTAATAATTTTTCTCAGGCCTTTAAAGCAGACCGCTGTCTGTGGGCTGGAGCAGAACTCACTAGCCCCTATAGTTCCAAGGGGTCATTGACACCTTCGGAAGGCTGAAGGTCCCAGCAAGGAAGACGAGAAGGAGTGAGAAAGAGCAAAAGAGAAGATGAGAAAGTGGGGGGCACCTGTTGGGTGGTGGTGGATGTGACCCTCCCAGAAATCCCTGTGGACCCCTGTCCAAAAGAACCTTAGCCTTCACTTGCTTCCTCTTGTCTTGTAAAACTAGAAAACTGGGGCTGGAGAGTGATGTATTAAATGAAAGGCCTAATCTCCCATTTGTTTACAGACAGTATCATCCTGGCCCGTCAGGAAAGCTGTTAACTTTGGAAGTTGGGAAATGCCAAATTTATCCTTAAGCTTTTTCTATCATATCATTTTACCTGTTGAATTAAGAATACCCAACTGGCTTCTTTTCTTGGCCCCATACTGGTTTACTTTGGAAAGTTTACATCTGGGCACATTTCTTGTCTGCTGCAGATATCTGGCCCCAGGGCCCAGTTTTCTAGTAAAACTTGAAATGTGCTGTGCTAGGTAGAAATGTGCTTGTGGTAGGAGAGCTAGTTTTCTCATCCTTTACCATTTAGAATCCTCCTTTCTCACTCTGAAACCATTGACCTGCTAATGGGACATGAAGTTCATTAACATGAACTTGTGGTTTCAGAAGAACATCTGTAACTTCACACCGGTTTACTGGTGTTCATTTTTACCTCTCTGTGTGCTTGAGAACCTTCGTAGTGAAAAGTCTAGATAAAATTCCACCAGAAAGGAAAGGAATTCAAAGTCATTTTAGTATATGTGCTGCCGAAGCGAGCACGGAATTCAAAGTCATGAAAGTAGGCCTACTCTCCTTACCAAATGGCAAGCATCCATATTTACCTAATTGTTAGCATGACTTACCCGTCTATGTAGCGGTTCAGATTGTCAACTTCTGCGGTCCATCTGCAAGAGGTGAGAGCCTGGAATATATAGGTCTTCACTCTTAACTGTGCAAGTATGAGACAGGCGCATCTGAGGTTTTCCTTTGGTTTTCTCATTCTTCTCTGATCTCTGTAGGGTACTGTTTGGTACTTTTGTTGAGATAAAATAGAAATAAATCTCCAATTAATTTATTTAGGCCTCAGGTGTTTTTGCAAATTAATAATCTAATTTATGTAGCAGAATATCTGTATAGCCAAACATGTATTTCAAGGGGGAAAAAGAACAGTCCGTTTCAACCAGATAAAATTCTATTATGAGACTGTATTAAAATTGTGACACAGGAATCACTTAACAGTGTCTGCAGCCCACAGATAATCTCCGTGCGGAGCATATTTCTGTAGTTCTTACATTAATTATGCCTCAGCAATTTAGCACTATTCCTGTTTTAGTACATATCTGCTATAGTACCAGTTACAAAAGGAATCCAATCTACATTTTTATTTTAGAATGGCAAGCTCTAGCTTAGGGAATTGAGCTTTCTGAAATGTCAATGTTGGCTATCATTTTGTCTTCCTGAGTAATGTGAAAATCAGGGCTGTAAGAACTATCCTGATGGTTTAGATGCGCTCCCCTGGCCCCCAGCCTGGGGGCTTGTTCTCCCAATTCTCCCCTGCCTCCCAGCACTGGGTTCTCCTCTGCACCCAGCCTGTCAGAGGCTTCCCCCTTTCAGAAGCCTCTGTCTGCTCCTGAGGACCTCTTTGTCCTGCTCTTGATTTCCTGTCATTTTCAAACTTCTCACTTCCTTGCCCTAAACCCCTGCTAGTTTGTTTTCCCCCTTCTACTGATAATCTGTGACCCCATTTCTTCCTAATCATATGCACCCTGCTCAAGACCCATTTTCCTGACTTCTTTGTGGCTCTCGTATTTTGCCCCTTCCGTTCCTGAAAACCTTTCTCATTCCATTCCCAAACGTGGTCATTCTCTCAAGAGTCTGTCATTCAGCCCTCCCTTACCCTCCCTCCCCACTTGGGGAGCTGATTCGCCCCTCACTGCTTTAGATAATTCCCTGCAGGTAGGTGATTTCCAAAAACGTGTCTAGATGTGGGAACTCCCTCCCAAGCTGCTACCAGACATTTCTGTAGCTAGCCTCACAGGTCAGCGTATGTAACCTTTCTTACCATGGATTTTCGTCAGCACTCCCATTTTTTTGATGTTTTTTATCATGTAGATAGGAGCTGCCTGTGGGATGGGCACCAGTGAGCTGTCTAAAGATATTGTTGGGGCGGCATCGTACCTGCCGTTCACGGCTTTCTCTCACTTTGTGTGAGCTCCATCTTTGCCTTTACTCCTAGATGGAGCAATATGTGGACCATCACATTGGATGAATTTCAGATACCCAACTATATTCCCTTCCTTAGGGAAAGTTTCAGCCTAGAGATTAACTTAACCATATACTCACCATCAAACTACAGCAAGACCTATACATTTTCCTTTATTTGCTTCAGATACAAATGTAGTTCTGACATACTGGCCACGTCCTTCTCACCTGTGCTTTTTTTTTTTTTTTTTTTTAAGATTTTTTTTTATTTATTTGAGAGAGAGCACAAGCAGGGGGAGCAGCAGGCAGGGGTAGAGGGAGAAGCAGGCTCCCCACTGAGCAGGGAGCCCGATGTGGGGCTCGATCCCAGGACCCTGGGATCATGACCTGAGCCGAAGGCAGACGCTTAACCGACTGAGCCCCCCAGGCGCCCCCTGCCATGTGCTTTTGGCGAGGCTGTGCCTTTCGCATGGAATGGCGTGTCCTGTGCTGCGGCTGAGACTTCCTTCAAGGGTCAGCGCAGATGTGCCTGCCTTCCCGGTCTCAGAGGCCAGAGGCCCTTCCTCCATGCTTCCCTCCGATGGCACTGGACAGCTAACTGCTTTTATCTGCATCTGCCTCCTGCTCATGAATGACCTTGTTCTTCATTTTTCTGTCTCCTGAAAGGTCTTGTCCTAGTAAGCTAAGCAGTTAAAACTATTTATTTCCTCGAATATACTAAGGAGGACTAACAGTATCACCTTACAGTGTCAGAGAGAAGTGTCAAAGTGCAGCAACTTTTTTCTACAAATGCAGCAAAGTAGCTGACCCATTAGAGGGTAAAAATAGCATTTCTGGGACTGTAATAAACATTTCTCTCCAAAAGGTAAATTCAGGTAAGTTCTTACCTAATCAGGAGCTTTTGGAATCTCATCTCTGCCTAAAACTTCATTATAATGAATTTGTAGGATTCTGAATCAGAAGTCTGTAAACTTTTTCTGTAAAGGGCCAGATTCGGCCACATGTAGTCTCCGTCACATATTCTTTCTCTTTGTTCCTTTTTTTTTTTTTCTTTTAAAACAACCCTTTGTGGGAGTGCCTGGGTGGCTCAGTCGTTAAGCGTCTGCCTTCAGCTCAGGTCATGATCCCGGGGTCCTGGGATCGAGCCCCGCATCGGGCTCCCTGCTTGGTGGGAAGCCTGCTTCTCCCTCTCCTACTCCCCCTGCTTGTGTTCCCTCTCTCGCTGTCTCTCTCTCTCTCTCTGTCAAATAAATAAAATCTTAAAGAAAAGAAAAAAGAAAAACTGGGCCTAAGAATGCCCCAAAAGACTTGGGGGAAAAAAAAAAAACCTTTAGGGGTACCTGGGTAGCTCAGTCAGTTGAGCATCTGCCTTCAGCTTGGGTTGTGATCCCGGGGTCCTGGGATCGAGTCCCTCATCGGGCTCCCTGCTCAGTGGGGAGTCTGCTGCTCCCTCTGCCCCTCTCCTCCATTCGTGCTCCTCTCAAATAAAATCTTTTTAGATAAATAAATAAATAAACAACCCTTTAAGTATATCAAAAATATTCTTCGCTAGGCCCCTGTGTTATATTATTCCAATCTGGCAGGCTCATTTGGCCATTTTCCTTCTCTTACTCTTGTGTTCAGTCCCTGTGACTCCACAGGAGGAAAAACAAAGCGTAAGGATGTGAGGATGTGTTTCTCTCCTGCTGGCACTCTGAACAGGTTTCTGTCTTGTCTCTTGGCTATTTACTGAAAAACAGTATACACTTAGAGTTTTAGGTACAAGTTTGTTTGTTCAGCAGTTCTTAAAATTTTCTTCCAGCCAGCAGATTCAGCCTAGGCTGTAGCTGCATAAATCTTCAGGTAAATAATAGGTGATAAAGTGACTCAGGCTCACTGTGTCTCCAGATAGCAGCTCATTCCTGAGCAGATTGAGAGACTGTTTGCACCAACTGCTTCAAAAACCTGACAGGCAGGATCTGTTTAGACTAAAATCTATTCCTAAAATAATAGATCTGGGCTGACTGTAATTACATAAATGCAAGTCTAAAAATGATAGGGGATTTCCTTATAAATTACTATGGAATCATAACTAGTCCTGTTCTACCTGGGAGGGTGAATAGTTTTATTAACACAGAGATGAGAAGAAAGTACAGGGGGGCGCCTGGGTGGTTCAGTCGGTTAAGCATCTGCCTTCGGCTCAGGTCATGATCTCAGGGTCCTGGGATCGAGCCCGGCATCGGGCTCCCTGCTCCGCGGGGAGTCTGCTTCTCCCTCTCCCTCTGCCTACTTGTGCTCTCTATCTCTCTGTCAAATAAATAAATAAAATCTTTAAAAAAGAAGAAGAAGAAAGCACAGGGTTCACACTTACCCAGTCCTGTGAGTTTGGAGGAGCGCGGCCATACCACCAAGGCAAGAGTGAGGGTGGCTTGGCGGCTGAACTGGAGGCTGGTTCACACCAGACACTGTCCTGGACACGCCTGCTGGCTTCCCCGTGCCTCGAAGCCAAGGCCCAGGGTGGCCGGCTGCCTCGTACACATCCACCTGGGAGGTGATGGCCCAGGGGAGTTCTGGGCTAGAGATGCAATATGTATCTACTCCCCTGCAAATCAGATGTTCTGCTTTGCCTCTTACTAAGGGGGCAAAATGCATGAACTCCAGAGACGTCTTCCGTGGGGTTTTCCCCTTAGCTTCTGGGACCATACCCCGTCAGGTAAGGAAGGCTCGAGCTTGCCTGGGCCTTTGCCAGCTTCGGGGGTCACTGAAGCCCATGCGTGCCTGCTCACAGCCCCTGTTTTTTTCTATCCCTGCCCCCTGTGCAGAGTACATCCAGAAATACGCAACGGAGGAGGCACTGAAAGAGCAGGAAGAGGGCACCGGCGACAGCTCGTCGGAGAGTTCTATGTCTGACTTTTCGGAAGATGAGGCCCAGGATATGGAGTTGTAGTAGAAAAAGCACCTGCTTTTCAGAAAGACTATTATTTCCTAACCATGAGAAGCAGACTATAATATTCATATTTAAACAAAGCAATTTTTTTTATTACTAAACAAGGTTTTTATGAATAATAGCATTGATATATATATATTATATATCACCCTTTAGATCTTGATTTCTTGGTCATTTCTCAACCTGAGGTGCATAGCATATTCCCACATTCCACTTTGGTAGCAATATGCGGTCGGAATGCATGCATTCGTAAGTCCATTTGGCCAAGTCAGCCTGTGTGCTACTGAACTATCAAAAGAAACAGCCGCTCTGATAGGTAGACGTGAGTAAAAGTAACAGGAAAAAAGTTGCTTCTTTTATTGATGGTTCCAAAGAAACAAACCAAACCCACCAGCTCTTGGGTGTGATGCTAGAATAGTGCTTTTTCAAAATGGACGGGAGGCGCTGGGGGAGGACCAGGCCTGCTGGGGGAGCGTGTAGAGCCAGCCACGTCAGAGCCCGAGCCGCTCCTCCCTGTGAATCCCAGGTGGCCCCGTGTCTGGAGTAACATTATCAAGCAGGGAGCTAATTGGAGTATTGAAACATAAAACAATTTTTGACTCTGGATTTTAAGTACTTTTATATGTAGATTCCTGCCTGTCTCACTACCAGGCCCTGCAGCCACAAGTGTTCTGCTTTGGAGAACCATTTGGAAGTGTTTTCTGAACCTGATTCTTTTTCTTGGGCTAGAGCTTGTAATCCATACCTTTTTGAGGGGACAGGACAGGACAGGAGGAGTAAAGTGACTGGGAAGGTGTTCATCTCCTCCAGCACGTGCAGAGTCACATCCTCATCCTGTTGGCCACTTTGAGACTGCTACCCTGGACTAAGAGCTTTAAATTTGAGGGTGGTTGTGGGTGTTTTTGTTCGGGTTGGAGCTTTCCCCCCCGCCCCCTCCTTTCCTTTCCAGTTTTTTTGTTGTTGTTCTGTTTTTTTTTTAATGGTGTGTGTGTGTGTGAATTGTGCTTAGGTTGCAAATTTAATCTTCACCTCCCAAGAGATGGCCTCCTTGGACAGCCGCTCAGTGGACCATTAGACTCGGCAAGAAGACCCGTCTGGTGGCCCGGGTACTCTCATTCATGTTTTTGGTTTTGTTTTCCCTTCTGCTGCTCTTGGCAGGCAGCAGCCTGGTCATCTCATCTGCTTGTGGGAGTGGGAAATGGGTATTTTAGACCCAACACACATTCTAAATTTAAAATGAGTAATAATTGGAACAAGTAAAGGTCCTTGTACCCAAAGGGACTGTACGCGGGAAAAACAAACCACTTTTTTCAGAGCGGGACTGAATAGGAGGAAAGAGTTGAGAAATACGATGCAGTAGAACAGGTGTTGAAGGAAGAATATATTCTCTCCTGTATGTGTTAAAGAGGAAATCAGACAGTTTAAAATGCCTGTTAATCAAATGTTTACTCAGCTCACCATATGTCCAGGTTGCCGGCAGAGTTTCTTTTCAGATATGAGTGTGTTACCTACTGAATTTGGAGAACCTTAGACAGCAAGTCTGTATCCCTTTTTTGCCACAACCAATAGGACAATAGCAGAATTAGCCAATTCTGAAACCTTCTAAAAGACAATTCTTGAACGTCCCACTGGGATAATTGAATTTTTCTTTCTGGTGTGTGTTTTTAGTTTAGAAGTGCTATCTGTTCCACAAGATTGGAGTCAATGAGGTTGGAAGATATCCTATCTTTTTTTATTCAAAAAGCACAATCAATCTTTTCTTTGAAAATCTATATAAAGTACAACTTGCTTTTAGCATGATTATTTTCCTAAATAAGAGACAAAGAATTTACTTATTTTATGTTAATTACGGGCATGAAGCAAAAAGGTTTTCTTTAAAAAAAAAAAAAATTTAAAGTGCAGTTAGTAGGGCTGTGGTTAGTTAACCGTACTGAGTTATCTATCTAGCATTTGTGGCTTGTTGGAGGGGTAGTGTTAACTATTTAACATGGAATGGTGTGCTTTAACTTCTCTAGCGCGTTGTCTTCTCATTACTTTGGGGGAGGGAGGGTCTCTGCTGGCCTTGTCCGACCTGCTTACCTGCCCAAGTAGCAGTTGCTTGTGCTATAACCGTTTAAATTGTAGGTGCGACTTAGGGTAGGCTTTAAAGTGCTGGGTGGTGGTTTGAGTTCAAACAATAAAAAATTGTATTTTTTCAATATTGTATAAACAATAGTGTTCTAATTACCTTTCAAAAAAAATAATGTCCAAATAGTAATTGCTTTTAATCTTGACAAAACCAACAAAACAAGTAGAGCCAAGTTTTGGGGAATGTATGTGAGCCATGGCTCTGCTCCCCGACTAAATACCTTTTTCTCGAAAAAGACATCGGCTCGCCGCAGAGTGAACTGCCCTGGCACTGGGAGTCTGGTGGTGCGGAATTTCCAAATGAAGACGTGTCGGGGGAGGTCACGGGGGTTAAGAAGCGGATCTGAGTATGGCTGCAGCATGTGTGCGTGTGTGTCTGTCCATCCAAATCTGTCTGATGAAGGTGTAACGAGGCTTCCCTGTTAGCACAGGAAGCTCCTGGAATTTGCTACCCAGATCACTCTGTACCCTCTCATTCTGTGCAAATCTATCCTTTCTGGGCACTAACCTTGGTCCCATGCATGCTTTCGGCTGTGTGTGGGGCTTTTCCTCTCCTCTGAGAAATTGGTTTTTGATGAGTTGAACAGAATCCCTTTTTATGCTAACTTTTTGTCCCTTCCTGTACCTGGGAGAGGTAGGTAGGAGAAGGAGACCATGCTTCTAGGTACAGAGGGAGCTGGAAGAAAGCCTGGCTATGAATCAGAGGACTCTGGCCCCCAGTGATCGATGATACAGTACTAGAAGCGGGGGTGACAGCACCACAAGCTTTTCCAGGTTTCCCGTCATAACACTCAGAAAAGCTTGCTTTTAAAGGTGGTGGTAGCAGGTCAGAGTTGCTTCTCGCAGTTTCCCTCCCTTTCTTAGTGTACCATCGTTTTTGAAGTTTTTGTGGTTGACCGGCGCATCCTTTGCCCCTGTTCAAATGACCGAGCTCAAGCTCTCGCCAAAACCGAGAAGCGAGGCGGCCGCAGCCCCGAGCCCGGAGCCCGGAGCCCGCTGCCCTCTGGCAGCCCCAGCACTGGGGCCTGGGGGGCTGCATTTCGTGGTAGCCAAGCGAGACGATGGCATTTTGCTCTTTTTGTCTTCGATCTTATCGCCCTCCTTGAGGTGACTGTGCAGTTTCAACCAGCATTTTATACTAGTAAGGTAGTTCTCAGAAGTTGCCATATGTCTCTCCAGTACCTAACGCCGTTCTTCCACTTCAGAAGCTGTTCTCGTTGCCAACTGGCTGATCTAAGCTCCTGAGGAGTGTCTCCCCTCGAAGGAATTTTTTTTTCTCCTCAGAATGCTCCCTGAAGCCCTCGTTGGCCTTGGCCTGACACTTGCTTTTCATTAGGCCTCCTGTTATGGCTGAGAATCATGAAAGACAGATCCTCTGCTAGCCTTCATGGGTGAAGTTTCTAGACACCAAGTTTCTGGAAACTGGTGTTTGATTTTAAATGGCGCATGGCCCTTCTACGTTCTAGGGACTCAATCAGAAAAAGTGAAAGCCATTAACGAGTTAGAGTTCCATTTCCTTTTACCAACTTCCTAACCGGGTTCATGGCCTTCTTGACTAAAATCAAATCATTTCTGATTGAGCGCAAAGACCTGCGTTTTCTTTGGACTTCTGAATCCATGTTCATATTTTCTCTGGCCACTGAACACCTTGGCAATTCCATCCAGGATTGGGGTGGAGGCCCCTGGGGGAAGGGGGAGCTCACCGTCGTTGGGCGGGCAGGGTCTCCACCCATCTGAGGAAGGGCCAGGACTTCACTTCAGCAAATACTCGTCTTGGCTGTGGGCTTGGGAAGAAATGGCCATTATTTACTGATTGTATTTGGTACATATTGTGTGATACTTGAAGAGAAAAGGGACTTACCAGCCCTTAATTGAAATCTAAGCTTTTTATCGCTTATTTTTTCCTTGCCCTATCTCCTCCCTTCCACCATTTTCCTTGCATTGTGATGATCTAGTGGGCACTTCTGTCAACAGGACAAATGCCTCCTCTGACTATAACCTCTTAATAGTTGTGTATAATGAAAACTGTAAACTTTTTTAAATAAAATGTGTATATACCTTGGCAAATGGCTGGACCTTGATCAATAAGATGATAGCCTCAATGATTACTTAGCCCTTTCTTAAAAACAACTCCCTCCTTATTCATCTGACTCCTCTCAGCAGCAGACATTGGCTTATTTTTGTTTCTGAGTGAGAAGCTCTTACAGAGGCAGGTAACTGGGTTAGTGTGGGAAGGGTGACACTCCCTTTAGACGGTCGTAACTGAGGCCCCACCTCCAGAGTCCTGTCTCTGCAGCTGGAATGGCTGGTGACTGCTGACTGTAAACAAGGCTGGCTGTGAGGCTTCTCCACAACCTTGAAGGCCTTGAAAGGCCTCCTCTTCTGTGAAGTCCTGTAGCTTGAAGGACCCCACCTGCCTTCATGTGGATCAGCAGGAATGGCTTACATGTTGCAGGTCAGCCCAAATCTTCCAGACCCTGTCAGCTAATGCCAAGCGAAGGATACCCGCTTGGCCTGGAGTTCACAGGCGGTGCAGCTTCCTCCCGGGCCTCACTGCGCCAAATGCCAGCCTCAACCAGGAGGGTCAGGGAACCGTGGGTTTTAAACAGCAGAAGGGTATCACACTGGGTTGATTAGCTCAGCATTGCAGTTCCTTTCTAAAGCATGTGCCCTCGACGGCCACCAGATGGCGGTGTTGCCTCATCTACTGGAAAATCCCACTTGGGTTCGATTTTGTGAGAAGGCCCTTAAGACAAAGGGAAGACTTGGTCACATGCTTTCATTCCCCCAAACACTCTTCCACTGTTTTCTTCTCCTTACTCACTTTTCCCAAACTTCTTTTATTCCTCACTGCATCCTAACGTATTCTCCGATAAGGCCCAGCTTTGTTATCTATCAGGGAGAGGGAGAGTAAGGCCACCTAGGTGCTCTGCTGGGAATGAGCACCTTAAGGTGTTCCTGGGGCAAGAGAGCCCTCGGCCACCCGGGCTCCCTCCAGTGCTCAGAAGCAGAACATTCAGCAGGTTCTTTGCAAGTGGTGCTCACTGACCGCTCAACCTGGAATAGTGGATCAACCAGCACTGTCAGTTCCAGTCCCATCTCTTTGTTAGCTGTGTGGCCTCGGGTTCATTTTTTAAATGAGGTCCCTCAACTGATAGGTTCTGACTCTGCCACTCTGTGACTCAGAACTCCATCCAGTCTCTGAAACAATACCATATCACGGGATATAGTATCCTGAGAGGATATTCCAGCAACCTGTGAAACTGCGGTTTCGAGATCAGACGTTTAGAGTTTTGGGACCCAAACAGCTTCGGGACTTCAGAACATCCACTTTCCAGCTGAAAGGAGAACTGAGAGATGTATGGGTCATAGGAGTCTAGCCTACCGATCTCACACGAAGGAGCTGCATTTAAAACTCCATGAGTCTTCGGGGCACTCACTGGGGCTTGGGTTCCCCCCCACCCCCCCAGTAATCTTACCCAGTGTCACTCTTGCCTCAGCCTCAGTCCAGCTGCTTCCCAGGTGGCAGGTGACTTTCCACTGCCTGCCTAAGGCAGGAAGTACCCCTTTCCTATGAAGGGACCCAGGGTTTCTGAGCTATATTGTCCTGGAAAAGACTTGAGGACCCTGGAACTTTTGTCACCTTAAATTCTCTTGCCATCTCTGAAGACTGCTCTCTATCTCAGGGGATGGGTTCCTGTGACACTAGACCCTGGTGTTTCCTGCTCCCCACCTGGAACCAGGGCAAAGAGGGTTTCAGGGCTCCCACAATCCCTGGCTCTGCAGAGGTCCTAGAGCCGCCTGACAGATGGAGCAGCCTCGTTTATGAGGAGCCCACAGGCTTCTCAGAGACCCAGATCCTCAGATGAACCCAGGACGATCCACCTTGGGTCAACCCCGCTTTCCCCGTGCCTCATGCTGTAGGGTTTGTGCACCCAGAATTTCTTGGAACTGAAGAGTTACCCAGACAAGGGATTTAATATTAGGTTAAAAATACAGGGATATTTCCCTTCTGGCTCTGTGTGTGGGGTGTGAGTGTACGTGTGTATGTCTATAATGGTTTTTTTTTCCCTTTAAAGGCTGGAGACTTCTGTGGAGCCGGGTTCCTCAGAACCCTTTGGGCCTCAGACTTGGCTCCTCGAACCTGGTGTCAAGCAGTCAGGGGTGGCAGGGACAGACTTGGGCTCCCTAGGAGAAAAACGGCCCTCCTGGCTGTCCCGTCACTGATGATTAACCAGGAGAGGGCCTGCTGCAGAGCAGTGGGGTTTGCCCTTCAGGTCTCTCTCAGCTTCACTTCCTGTGACCCCTACCAGCGAAGAGGTCCCCTGAAAAAGCTTCAGCCTAGATTCCGTTCCCTTCGGTTGTATAAACAGTGACTCGGGTGCCTGCTGCAGTCCACTAATATGCACTTAAAATGTGTGGAACAAAGCTTTTAAAGATGCACCTCTAAATATTTCAAAAGAAATATGTACTGGTAACAAATCATTCCAAACGCACGTGAAAGTCTTTCAGAGAGAATTCAGAGATAATGGTGACATATAAGCAGTTGCTGAAGAGGGCTTTCCCTTAGGATCCGCACACTGGCCCTGAGAGCCCCTGGGGAAGGAAACCTGGACTTGGCCCCATTTCACGTTAACTGCTTTGTGAGGCACCAGGAAACGAGCACAGAGCAAGTGGCCCAACCAGTGGTGGCCAAGGCTTCAGGCCATAGGTGAGTGTTCTTTCCATGAGCTCACTCTGGGCCAAGCCTTGTGCCCATCTCCAACACTCGTGGGGACTGTGGGCACCAGTGTCTATGTGAGCCTCATCCTGCCATCTGGGGCCCCTAGGAGATGTCTCTGGGTTCACCCTGTGAGCCTGAGCCTGTGCCTTCTGTCAAGGGATCACTCCCATGGGCTTGGTCCCTGAGGGTCAGGTCTTTGCCCACACACATCTCCATGTTCACTGATAACCATGTCACCAACCTCTGGGGCCTGCAGTGGAGTCAGAATATAAAACTCAGACTTAGCCCAACCCACTCCCTAGAGCAAACAGAATGCCATCCACACATTTTACACAACTTTCTAGTAGCCATGTTCTTTTAAAACAAGGTAAAATTAATGTTGTTTTTTTTTTACCTCAACATATCCAAAATATTTCAGTGTATAATTACTATTTAAAAATGAATAGCATTCTATTTTTGTACTAATTCTGAAGTCCAGTATGTATTTTACCCAGCACATTTCAATTTTGGACACTACATTTTCAATGTTTAAATTGGCACCTCATCCTACCAAGACAAAGTTGTGTTAGGGAAAATTTTGCACTGCTTGTTTTTTACAAAACTTGTAATTTAATTACAATTTGCTTGTAATTTAATTACAATTAAATAAGACGAAAAATTCGGTTCCTCGGCTGCCACCCTTCAAGTGCCCAATGGCCACAGGTGGCTCGTGGCTCCCTACTGGACAGCGCAGCCCTGGACGCCTCCAGGTACAGCAGGAATTTCTTGGAGAAGCAAATAAATCCCCAGAGCGACAGTTCCTGGGAATGTGGACAGAACCCAGAAGCTCCCACTCCGCAGAGGCTGTTCCGGGCCCGCGCGGGCTTGGAGGGGCGGGAAGCGGCCCCGGTGCGTCGGGTGCAGTGGGGCTGTCGGGCAGGGGGCCGGACCCCCCGGGCCCCGCCGCGCGTGCAGCCCGGAGCCCGCGAGCCACCGACCCCCGCCCCGGCCGCGGGCACTCCGGGGCTCCCGGCCGGCGTCTGCGGAAGTGGCCCACCCACGAGCCGGAGGGGCTCGTCCCCGAGCGGGCTGGGCGAGGGGGGCGCGGAGAGGGGGGCGCCGAGAGGCGCGGCCCACCCCCGGCCATCTTGCGCGGCGGAGCCGGCCCGGTCCGGCCCTGCCTCGGACACCAGGGGGCGCCCGAGCCCGCAGAGCCGGGCGGGGCTGGACCCGAGGGCCCGGGGGTCCCTCCCGCCGGAGACCCTCCGCCCCGCCGGCGGGGCTCGGCAGCTGCGGGGAAAAGAAAACAGCGAGGCCACCGAACACCGAGGCCGGGGAAGCGGCCCCAGCCGCAGTCACCCGGCCTTGACCCTCCGCGCCGCTTGCTCCCTCGGCCGGGCTCCTGGTGGCCGGCGACAGATGTGGCTGCTTAAGCAAGCAGGGGCGGGTTGGAAGGTCAAGGCGGGGCCCCAGAATTCCGGGGAGGCTGTACGACAAGATTTGGGAAACGAGAGGAGCTGAGGGACTCCGGAGACCCGGCATGAGCAAGGCCACCCTGCAGGCGTCTCACCATCCCTTCCTCCCTGCATCACGTGCGCACGATGGAAAAGCCCCAGCAGGGGCCAGGGCCCCCCTACAGGGGGTGGGAAAGCAGAGAGGAGGGCGGTAGGCCTCTTCTGTGTGGTCACGCGGGGGGAAGAGCCCCCTTCGGCACAGAGGTGCCAGAGCCTACGCGCTCACTACCTCTGTGCCAGGCCACCGCAAAGTCCCGGGCAGGGGGGAGGCAGCTCACCCCGCCGTCCCCCCCGCCTTCCCAACCCACCTTTTAGGCAAGGAGCACTACGTGTCACGAAAGCGCCACAAACCACAAGGAGGGGCTTCCTATAAGAGGGGGCTTGATCTGGGCCCCTGGCTGGATGGGAAGGAATTGGATCAAGGCGGAAGGGAACAGGGCAGCCCAGGTAGGGGAGTGGCGGGGAGTGGCGGGGAGGAGGGGACGGAGGAGTGGCTCTGAGGGGAAGGTGAAGGGTTCAGGCTGGCCTGGAGGTCCTGATGGGAGGAGAGGTTGAATGGTGGCTTGGGGCCATGTCAAGTATCAGAGGCATGAAGCACAGGTTCGGAGGAGAGAGAAGTAGGGTGGGAAATTCAGTTCCTACTCTATGCCATCCTAGCTTGAGCTTCCACTTGCAAGGTCACCTCATGGTCCAGCATAGCTGCTAGAGCTCCGGAAATCATATCCCAAGTTCTAAGGCAGCAGGAAGAAGGAAAGAAGGAAAAATTAAAGGTCCTCGTCTCCCACATGACAGCTCCTTTTCAGGACGCTTTTTGGATGCCTCCTCTACACTTCCACCTCCTTGGCCAAACTGAGACACATGGCCACATGTTGGTTCGAGAAGTGGGGAAATGAAATGTACTGAATGCGTTGCCCCCTTGAATAAAACTGGGGTTCTACTAATGCAATATGTGGACCTTATATTTTTAGAAAGTGTTGGAACTAGTCAGCTCTTAAAACATTAGGAAACGGGGCGCCTGGGTGGCTCAGTCGGTTAAGCAGCTGCCTTCGGCTCAGGTCATGATCCCAAGGTCCTGGGATAGAGCCCCGCATCCAGCTCCCTGCTCAGCGGGAGGCCTGCTTCTCCCTCTCCCACTCCCCCTGCTTGTGTTCCCTCTCTCGCTGTGTCTCTGTCTGTCAAATAAATAAAATCTTTAAAAAAAAATTAGAAAACAATTGGAGAAATTTGAACAATGAATGGCAATATGATGATATTAAGAAATCATGAAGGGCACCTGGGTGGCTCAGTCGATAAGCATCGGCCTTCGGCTCAGGTCATGATCCCAGAGTCCTGGGATCGAGCCCCACATCGGGCTCCCTGTTCCGCAGGAAGCCTGCTTCTCCCTCTCCCACTCCCCTTGCTTGTGTTCCCTCTCTCGCTGTGTCTCTCTCTGTCAAATAAATAAATAAAATCTAAAAAAAAAATCATCATGAAGTTACTGCTTTTTATGGGTGACATAGGGATTGTGTTTTATATCCTAGTGTGTGTGTGTTCAAAGACTACCTTTACATACTGAATTTATGGATGAAATTGCATGAGGTCTGGACTTGTTTCAAAATAATCCAAGGGGAAAAAAAATAATCCAAGGGTGGGAGGAGTGGTGATCGATGAAACTAGGTTAGCCATGTGTTGTTTGTTGAAGCTGAATGATGGGTACATGGGAGTTCATTATACCATTTTCTCTACTTTTGAATAGGTCATAACATTTTCTTCAAAGTCCTGCTATTAAGTAAAAGTATTGAGATTCATATTTTAAAAATTAGCGTTCTAAAACACTGGAGGTCTATTATTAAGGGATAGTGGAGGTTGGCTTTCGGGATGCTCAGAGCAGTCTCCGCCAGTCACTGGCAGCTGAGCTCAATTCCTAATGGACAGAGATTGTCTGAACGTTCCATGATCTGTGTCCTCCAACAGGCCTGGGCCCTGTCCTCCTGGCCGTGGTACCAGCTAGATTCCTCAGTTGCCCGCCACTTACTGGATCCTGCTGTATGTCCAGATTGGCATCATAGGCCTGAGAGGAGGGGGGTATAACTGAAGGCATTGAGACCCAGGCCCAGGTCCCAAGCAGTTTATGGTTTATTTGAGCAGACAGTGTGAATTCAAGGACACCCACACTCCACGCAGTCATGCCAAGAGAACAGGTGGTGGATTGTTTCAGGTGTGTTCCTTCAGCAAGAAGGGTGAGGCCAAGGTGAGCAGGAAGGGGGCATGCAGGAGGCAAGGATGAACAGGGCCTGGACTTGAGGTGATAGGGAGACGAGGTGCCTCTGTCTGGCGAGGGGAGCAGGATTGGGCAGCTGTACTGAGGGGCATGTCTCGGGCTGGGGGAAATCTACAGCTCTGTGCCTGTTCCTGGCCCTGGCCAAGGAATTCAGTCTTCAGGATGAAAAGGCAAGCCACAGGGTCTCCCCGTGGATAACGACAATGATAACAGCAGCAACAACATCTAATGTTTTAGGGTTCCGGGCCTCGAGCTGTGGGCTTCATTTACAGCAAGGCTGGGAGGCCGCTGTGATCTCCCTGCAGTGCACACCTGTTGCAGGTGCCTGCCCAGCATCTGTTCCTTCTCCTTCTGGGATCAGTCCTGCCATGCTGTTTGGGGGACCTGTCCCTCCTCGCTGTCCTCCATGTGGGTTTTGGAGGCTAACTCCCTCTTCCCCCTCCTTGCAGTGTGGGCCCCCTTGACCCTGCCAGCCCATCAGGCATCCTGCTCTGAGTTCAGAGGGGACCCATAGCTGGGACTTCTGCTGAGACCACTGATAAAGAGATCCTTTTCTCTCTGGGCTGCTGGAGGGGAGCCTGGAGCCAGGCTGGACAGCCTGCCTGAGAATCTCTTCCCTGGACTTTTTCTTCAAATGAGAACATGAAGCCCCTTTATTGTTGAAGCCAAGTCACACTGGCTTTCTGTCATTTGCCATCAAGAATCCCTGGGCAGGGGCACCTGGGTGGCTCAGGCATTAAGCGTCTGCCTTTGGCTCAGGTCACAATCCCGGGATCCTGGGATCGAGCCCCGCATCAGGCTCCCTGCTCGGTGGGAGGCCTGCTTCTCCCTCTCCCTCTCCCACTCCCCCTGCTTGTGTTCCCTCTCTCCCTGTGTCTCTCTCTGTCAAATAAATAAATAAAAATCTTTAAAAAAAAAAAAAAAAAAGAATCCCTGGGCACCTGGGTGGCTCAGTCGGTTGAGCATCTGCCTTCGGCTCAGGTCATGATCCCAGGGTCCTGGGATTGAGCCCCGCATTAGGCTCCCTGCTCCGCGGAAGCCTGCTTCTCCCTCTGTCCCTCCTCCCACTCATTCTCTCAATCTCTCTCTCTCAAATAATAAGTAAATAAAGTCTTAAAAAAATAAAATAAAAAATAAATTTTTTTAAAAAGATACTCGCTTTTATTAGTCACATAATGCTCTTTTTTTTTTAAATTTGACACAGAGAGAGAGAGAGACAGCGAGAGAGGGAACATAAGCAGGCAGAGTGGGAGAGGGAGAAGCAGGCCTCCCGCCGAGCAGGGAGCCTGATGCGGGGCTCGATCCCAGGACCCGAGGGAAGGAAAAGTAGACAAGAACAAACAAGAGCACAAAAGCATTGCTGGAGACTGGGGAAGAGGTGCAATAACCAATATGATAGATTAAAAGCAAAACAAAACAACAAAACAAAACTCTTCTCATCAAAACCCTATTCCTAAGCCAGAAGGGAGGGAAATGAAAAAGCGACCCAATTTCCACTGCAGAACCCTACCCCCTCCCCATGGCTGGTGGCCCCAGGTTCCTTTGATCCTGGGGAGTGGTTGAAGGCTATAAAAGGAGGAGGGGTTGAAAGTTTAGGAAGCGTTGGACACCGAGATCTCATCCGCAGTTCTAAACCCGCCCAGGCCTCTGGCCCTTTCCACTGGAGAGATCAGAGGATTTTGCTAAGGGAAAGAGCAAGCCAGGGGGCTACAAGCACAGTTCAGGGAAAACCAGGGCATAAGTGAAATAACATACTGAACTGAATGGGGTGACCTCAACTCCTTCCTCTGCTCCCCAGAAGCCCAGCAGCCAGGCTTATTCGATCCAAGCAGGAAGTGGGAGGATTCCTCCATGAGCACTCGAACCAACTCAAGAGGAAGGACCCAAAGAAAGACACTATGGGTGGCTCAGTCGGTTAAGCGTCTGCCTTCAGCTCAGGTCATGATCCCAGGGTCCTGGGATTGAGTCCCGCATCATCGGGGCTCCCTGCTCTTCAGGGAGTCTGCTTCTCCCTCTGCTGCTCCCCCTGCTTATGCTCTCTCTCTCTCTAATAAATAAAATCTTAAAAAAAAAAAGACACTCACACTGGGAACTTCTGGGTGAAATGGCCCAGTCAGATCACAAGTGGGGAAGGCCCCCAGTTGTCAAGCTCGCCCATGCACATGGAGCTTCCAGTGAGCTTCAGTGTCCCTCTTTTAAACATGAACTGAACAAGTCCAGCTATATGCTATCCACAGGAGACACACTTAAGATTCAAAGGTACAAATAGGTTGAAAATAAAGGCAAAAGATATAGCAAGCAAACTGCAACTATAAGAAAACTAGAGTGGTTGGGCGCCTGGGTGGCTCAGTCGGTTAAGCGACTGCCTTCGGCTCAAGTCATGATCCTGGAGTCCCGGGATCGAGTCCCACATCAGGCTCCCTGCTCGGTGGGGAGTCTGCTTCTCCCTCTCCCCCTCCCCCTGCTTGTGTTCCCTCTCTCGCTATGTCTCTCTCTGTCAAATAAATAAATAAAATCTTAAAAAAAAAAAAAAAAGAAAAAGGAAAACTAGAGTGGCTATGTCAAGATCAAACAAAATAGCCTTTATTTTTTTAAGTTCTTTTTTAAATTCCAGTTAGTTAACATACAGTGTTATATGAGTTTCAGGTGTACAATATAGTGACTCAACAACCCCATACGTCACCCAGTGCTCCTCACAAGTGCCCTCCTTAATTCCCAGGACCTGTTTCACCACCCACCCCCCGCCAACCATTAGTTTGTTCTCTGTAGTTAAGAGTCTGCTTCTTGGTTTGTTTCTCTCTCTCAATTTTTCCCTTTGCTTATTTTTAAACAAAATAGGCTTTAAAACAAAATATGTTACTAGAGATAATGAGGGACATTTTGTAATGATAAAAGGGTCAAGCCATGAGAAGGCATGAAGGGAAAGAACAGACAGAATCGAAGGCAGAAAATAGACGATTCAACAGTGACAGTTGGTGACTTCAATACCCCAGTTTCAATAGTGGATAGAACAACTAGGCAGAAGATCCACAAGGAAGTAGAAGACTAGAACAACCCTATAAACCAGCTACAGCTATCAGGTATCAATAGAGCCCCCCAGCCAACAACAGCAAAATACATACTCTTCTCACATGTACATGGAACATTCTCAAGGATAGCCCACAGATGAGGCCATAAAGCAGGCTTAAAAAATTAAAAGGATTTAAAAAAACATAAAATAAAAAAATAAATTTAAAAGGATTGAAATAGTACAGAGTATGCCCTCTGATCACAATATAGTGAATTTAAAAATTAATGATGGAAAGAAATTTGGGAAATTAACAAATCTGTGAAAATTAAAAAATACTGTCCTAAATAACCAACGGGTCAAAGAATAAATCACAAAGGAAATTAGGAAATTCTTTAAGATGAATGAACATGAAGATAGAATATGCTGGAACTCATGGGATGCAGTAAAGCTGTACTCAGAGGAAAAATTATAGCTGTAAATATCTACATTAAAAAGGAAGAAAGAGGGTGCCTGGGTGGCTCAGTTGGTTAAGCGACTGCCTTCGGCTCAGGTCATGATCCTGGAGTCCCGGGACCGAGTCCCGCATCGGGCTCCCTGCTCGGCAGGGAGTCTGCTTCTCCCTCAGACCCTCCCCCCTCTCATGTGCTCTCTTTCTCATTCTCTCTCTCTCAAATTAAAAAAAAAAAAAAAATCTTTAAAATGGCATGTACCATTTAAAAAAAAAAAAAAAAGGAAAAAAGATCTCAACCCAATAATCTAAGCTTCCACAATAAGACACTGAAAAAAGGAAGAGCAAGCTAAACTCAAAGCAAACAGAAGGAAATAATAAAGATTTGGGCAGAAATTAATGAAATAGAGATTAGAAAAATAGAGAAAATCACCCATACCAAAAGTTGGTTCTTTGAAAAGATCAACAAACTTGACACACTTTTAGCTAGATTAAGCAAAGTTGAGAGAGGAGTCAAATAACTAAACTCAGGAATAAAAGAGGGACATTACAATTGACTTGAGAGACATAAAAATGATGCAAAGGGGATACTGTGAATACAACTTAGATAAGTGGATGAAGCGGAGAAATTCCTAAAAAGACACAGACCACTGACCCAGGAAGAAATACAGAATCTGAATAGACCTGTAACAAAGTGCCTCAATTGGTAATTTTAAAACCACCCACAGGGGCGCCCGGGTGGCTCAGTTGGTTAAGCAACTGCCTTCAGCTCAGGTGATGATCCTGGAGTCCCAGGATTGAGTCCTGCATCAGGCTCCCTGCTCAGCGAGGAGCCTGCTTCTCCCTCTGCCCTCCCCCTCTCATGTGCTCTCTTTCTCTCATTCTCTCTCAAATAAGTAAATAAAATCTTAAAAAAAAAAAAAAAACCACCCACAAAGTAAAGCTCAGGTCCAACCCGCTTCACTGGTGAATTCTGTGAAGCATTTAAAGAGAAATTAATACCAACTTTTTAAATTCTTACCAAAAAATAGTAAAGAAGGGAACACTTTTCAACTCATTCGATGAAGCCAATATTATCATGATACCAAAACTGGACAAAGATATCACAAGAAAAGAAAATGACACTTTATACAATTTTACATGTCAATTATAACCCAATAAAACTTTTTTTTTTACAAAAGTGAAAGAAATGGGGTGCCTGGGTGGCTCAGTTGGTTAAGTGTCTGCCTTTGGCTCAAGTCGTGATCCCAGTGTCCTGGAATCGAGCCCCGCATCGGGCTCCCCGCTCGGTGGGGAGCCTGCTTCTCCTTCTCCCTATGCCGCTCCCCCTGCTTGTGCTCTCTCTCTCTGTCAAAAAAAAAAAAAAAGAAACTTCCTTTAAAAAAGTGAAAGGAATACTCACCGAATGAGAGGATTATTTGCAAATCATTTATCTGATAGGGGTTTAGTGCTCAGAATATATAAAGAACTATTATAGCTCAACAATAAAAAGACAACCCAGAGGTGCCTGGCTGGCTCAGTCAGTAGAGCATGCTACTCTTGATCTCAGGGTAGAGTTCAAGCCCCATGTTGGGTGTGGAGATTACTTAAAAAAAAAAAAAAATCTTAAAGCACAAACAAAAAGACAAAGCAATTTTCAAAATGGGCAAAGACTTGAGTAGACATTTCTCCAAAGAAGACAAGCAAATGACCAATAAGCACATGAAAATAGGCTCAAAATCATGAGTCATTAGAGAAATGCAAATCAAAACCATCAGGAGACACCACTTCTCATTACTAGAAGGAGAACAGCCGGAGGGCCTCTAATAGAAAAGGTGAGCAATAACCAGTGTTGGCCAGCATGTGGAGAAGAGAGAGCCCTCATACGCTGGCTGGTGGGAATGTAAAATGGCGTAACCACTTTGGAAAACAGGCTGGCAGTTCCTCAAAAGGTTAAGCATAGAATTACCATACGTTCCAGCAAGGCCACGCCTAGGTGTATACCCAGGAGAACTGAAAACATGTAAACATGTGTTCACATAAAAACTTGTAAGAAGTGTTCACAGCAGCATTATTTATAACAGCGCATAAGCAGAAATAACTCAAATGTCCATCAGCTAATGAAAGGAAGAACAAAATGTGATATATATCATATATATGATATTGGTATGATATTTTATGATATACATAGATATATATCTCCATGCAATGGAATGTTATTCAGACCTGAAAAAAATGAACTACTAACATGCTGTAACATGGATGAAGCTTGCAAACACTGTGCTGAGTAAAAGAAGACAGACACAGAAGGCCACATATTGTAGTGAAATGTGCAGAATAGGCAAATCCACAGAGACTTTGGTAGATTGGTGGTTGCTGGAGCCGGGTGGAGGGAGCAGTGGGAAATGACTACCAATGGGTAACAGGTATTTGGGGAGGGGGTGATGAAAATGTTCCAAAACTAGATACTGTCATAATTGCATGACTTTGTGAATATACTAAAAATCACTGAATTGTTTGCTATAAAAGAGTGAATTTTATAGGATGGGAATTATATCTCAAAAAACGTGAAAACATGTAAGTAGAAAACTCTCTTGATGAGATGAATGGGCTGTTTTTTTGCAATTACTTTTTATAGCTATGGTGTTAGGACAGAATTCAGGAATAATTTTAATCCTGTTTTTCATCTTTAGCTATGTAAGCACCAACAAACATAAATGAGATGGGAATGGAAAGCATTTAGATATAGCAATTTCAATCGATTCTTTGAATTATTTCTGAATTCTAGGCAAAATTGTAATCTATCATCACAAATTAGTTTTAATGATCCACCTGCTGACAAATCTATCCTGTTCTCTAGTTTGCTGAAAGCAATGACTTGGAAGCTACCTGAGTTACAAAAAAGCGTTTTTTAACTCAATTGCTAAAGTGATTCTGTTTATCAATTGTGGCAAGTATACTAAGAAAACTTTGCCAAGACTTAGAGAATAAGTTATCAAACATATCAAAGGCTTATCAAATATGTTAATTATAACTTACTTTTTTCACTTTTAAGAACTTGCTTAACTGATCATATTCAGAAGGCTTGGGAAAGTGAAAACATTTTAATGATTTTATTAACACAACTTTTTATAAAATGCGTTATATGTCACACATTATATATTTATATATATACACACACATATATATGTGTACACGTGCACATACACACATGCATTTTTTTTGTCAAAACCTTGAAACAACAGATTTGACTATTCAATTTATAGAAAATATGTACTATATAGCCCGATTCCGTCCTCGATTCAATCAGCCAAATCAGACTTTTTGTCTGAAAAAGCCTGATGTCACTTTTCAATTCAAATAAAGGCTTTATTTATTTATTTATTTTTAAAAGATTTTATTTATTTATTTAACAGAGAGACACAGCGAGAGAGGGAACACAAGCAGGGGGAGTGGGAGAGAGAGAAGCAGGCTTCCCGCGGAGCAGGGAGCCCGATGCGGGGCTCCATCCCAGGACCTGGAATCATGACCTGAGCCCAAGGCAGACGCTTAACGACTGAGCCACCCAGGCACCCCTCAAATAAAGGCTTTAATATGCATTTGGGGAGGGGCGCCTGGGCGGCTCAGTCGGTTAAGCGTCTGTTGATTGGGGCTGTTGGTAATAAGGGAGGATGGGGGGGGGAGCCATATGGGAGATCTCTGCATCAACCCCTCAGTTTTGCTGTGAACCTAAAACTGCTCTGAAGAATAGTCATAATTTTTTTTAATTGTCATAATTTTAAAAAATTAATAATTTAAAATCTTAAGGTAAATCCTTTGTCTTTCCTACTTTTCCCTACTCTGTTTCCTTTCCCAGAGGCCAGCCATTATTCGGAGCCTCGTGAGTGCTGTCCCAGAGAGCGGTCCTGGGTATATAAGCATTAAGTAGCAGATTCTTTATATACAAATGGAAACAAATTATACAAATTATACTCTCTACATCTTGCTTTGTTTTTTGTAGTAATAATTCCGCATCAGTATATAGAGAGCTGCTTTGTTCTTTTTAAGAGCTATATCATATTCCATTGCACTGAGCTATATTTAACCAATTCTTTATTGTGTCAAAGTTCTAGAAGTTCTAGTTGGTTCTTTCTCATATCTACCATGTCTATATATGTATATAGAACACCTGATAAATGCATAATAAAAAGTAAAAAAAAAAAAAAAGATACATACCTTGGTGGGAAAGACAGACCCAGGACTGGATAATTGACTTTGCAGACAGGGCCGTGGTAGAGACACAGGCAGGGCAGAGTGGGTCCCTGGTGCTCAGAGAAGGCTCCTGGGAGGAGGGAGGCCTAGCCTGAGTCTTACAGGTGAGCCCCGTTTGGAGAGGAGGAGGGTGTGTGTGTGGGGGCGACATCTCAGGCTGAGGAAGAGGACTGAGTGAAAGCAGAGAGGTTGGGACAGCGTTTTGGGAACCACACAGCGTGTCATTCCCAGTCCTGCAGTGTGGGGGGCACGCAGGAGCAGGGACTCGATCCTGAGACACGGTGACCACGAGTGAGACTGAAACTGGGGACGATATGTCATGTGCAGAACAAATGGGAGCTATTGTGCAAGCAGGGAGCCCAGCCAAGGGCTGCCCTATCATCTGGGAGAGGGGGGTGTTGGCTTGGACCAGGCCAGAGGCCAGGCAGACAGATTCAAGGAGTACGTACCAGGTGGAATTGGAAAGACTTGGTGATGGGGGACGTGCGGGGGGCTTGGCAGGGGCACAACTGGAGGGAAAGCAAGGGTTGGGGGCACAGGTTTGAGCCTGGTGGGGGGGCCTATGAGACCCTCTGGGGTGTGGAGAAGCCTTGGGGGTCCTGGGGAATCTGCTTGACTGCCCAGGTCGAGGACTCTGGGGCCAGCAGTTGGCCTCCCAGTAGGAGTCAAGATATCCAACTCTGCTGAATTATTTAGCTGCTGCCTCTCAGCTGTGACTGCATTAGCAGGGCCTTAGCGGGTGCTAGAAACCCTGGCTGCCTGGGGACAAGGGGCAGGGGAGCCCTGAGCCTCTGGGGAGAGAGGCCTCCCCCACTTGCCTCTGAGCTGGGCTGGATGACACTCTCCCTGATATCCTCCCTCCTGCCCACTTTCAGGAGGCCTGAAGCCCGGCTCTGCTTGGTGGGGCCTGGCACCCTGGGAGGGCTGATGAGAATGAAACTCCAAAGGCGGCTTGTGTCCTCACTCCAGTCCAGGGTCTCAACTCCCACCATCGTCTGCTTGTCACCCTGGAAAATAGTTCCCCCACCAGGCCCAGGGTGGTGGTACTGGGCAGGCCCAGGGCAAGGTGAGCAGTGGGGGCAGGCCAGCCAGGTGCAAGAGCCTCTGGTCCTGACCCCTGGGGCCCAGAGTTGAGCAATCAATGGAAGCTCTAGACCTTAGTGAAAGCCTCAGCCAGGGAAGACCACTTGGGTCATCCAGCCCCTGAGACCCCATCTCTGCTCCCACCCTGGCCTATATCCATCGTGAGCCCAGAAACCAGTCTCGACAGGTGTCAGGAGCTCCGTTCAGAGTAATCTTGGGGCACACTCAGGGCCATAGTGGGGGGAGCAAGAAGTGGGCTGAGCTATCGTCCTTCCTGAGGATCGTGGCTTCTTTGAGGTCACATGGCTGGTCCCCTACAGAGCCTGGCCTGGCCCCCTTCCCTTTAGTATCACACTTCCTCAGTGTCCTCGAGCTACTCAAACTCCAACTTGCCCCACCTGAGATGTGCTCCCCCTTCCCACACAGGCCTATCCATCCTCCTGCTGATGGCCTGATTCCTGGAGGGCTCTTATCTCTGGTGTGATGTGTGTTCGGGGAACAATGCCTTCTCTCTCATGGGGAGAATTACAAGGTTCCTAGGAGAGGCATTTTGGGGCAGCCAGGAGCTTCCCATTCAAGGGCAGCTGCTGGAGACAGGTCACAGGCCCTAGGACAGAGCCTGAGTTTCTCGGGGACATCCCAGAGCTGCAGGGCGAGTGAGGGACTCGGGTGGCACGGGGGGCAGGCAGGGCCTGCACCTCTGCCCTTGGAAATGGAAGAGCCGCTGGCTGCCTATAGTCCCAGAGATGAGCTGCCCGTGGCCTACTCCCTCCCTCCACCTGGGCCTGAGGAGAATAGCTGGGGTGTGAGCAATGCCCCTGCCTCCCTCCCACCACCTGCCCCCTGCCCTGTTCTCCTCAAATCTTACAATCATTCAGGCCTACTTGGTCTAGGTCATGCGCTCAGGAGCCTCCACAGCTAGGCCACCGAGTTCTTCACTGAGCCCAGCCCGCCAGGGTCTGCTGTGGCCCTGCCGTCTCTGCCACCACCGGCTGCAGCCCCCATTGGGGCAGAGGCCAAGTCCCAGGGCCCCAGAACGCCAGGGCCAGAGGTATCCTCAGAACAGACCCGCTCACTACAGATGAGGAAACAGGCCCAGCCCAGGAAGGCCTTGTCCCCGAGCAAACTGGTCCTTAGAGGCTCCCCGGGTCATTTCCTAACACTCCCATGTTGGGGAATCCTCAGAAAGAAGAGAGAACGTGACCAACTGAACGCTCGGGATATCAGAAGAGAAATAACTTGTTTTCATTTCTCTTCAATTTGAGGCAGAGACTAAGGACCAGGAAAAGAGGAGGGGTCCAATGGCTCCACCACAAGGTGGAGTCTAGAGGGCAGGGGCCCCCAGGCTCGGGTTACTGCCCCACTCTGGAAACAGGGCGCAGGGCCAGCCGGATCGGTGGCCATTACTAATGCATGTGCTGGCTGTGGCCATGTCAGCCTCCCCAGCTGGGTCCCAGGAGGGCCGGGGTGGCCAGGGGTGGGGAGGGTGCCGGGGCCCGCATTCACCCCGGCCCTGGCCCCGGCCCCAGCGACAGCCCTGGGGAAATGCCAAGACTGGCCTGAGAGGACCACCAGCCCCCACGATCTGAGAGCTCAGACCAGCAGAAGAGGGGTCAAGCGGAATCATGGTCTAGGGCTCTCGGTGATACCATACCCTTCCCCTCAGAGCCTCTGTGCCCAGCTGCCTGCCCTAGCCCTGATACCTTCTCAGATTTGCATTTCATATTTGCAAGGGAAATGACCTGTTCTCCTGCCAGGGCCTCTGCCCTGGCCCGTCTCCTTGCTCTTCCAGAGGAGTCCCTCTAGGGCCAGGGGCAGGATGCTCCCTGGATCCTGAGCTCGTGGCTTTCCTGGGCTGGGCCTCGGTGTCCTCACCTGGATCCTGAGGCCTTCGGTGCGATTGGTACGTCTGTCTCTCTGTTTATACCCCGGCCTGTTGCGGAAAGGATTTGGAGTGTTCCAGTTTTGCACCTGGTAACCCACCTGGTCCTGCGAGATGCAGACAGTGGGTTACCGTGCTGTCCCAGGGGCTTCGGCACAGAGTTTAAGCGACTTGTTCAAGCCGAACAAGAACTCATCCAAGGTCGCACACCAGCCTCCTTATCGCCCGCACAAGGTTCCTTCCCCCGGACTCCTATCCTCACCATGAATAATTTGCACCGGCCTGGCAGGGCGGTCACTGACCACATCGCTCTTCTCGCTTTTCTGGAACATCAACGCCAGCCTCTCTGCTCTCCGTCGGGCAGCTCTACCACCTGCTCTGGCGAGCTGGAGGACCCGTGTGTTCTAAGTTCTTGGTCAGTTCTTTCCCCTCCTGGAAGGAAGACAGCCAGATAATGTCTCTGTCCTTGTCAGGTGGGCGTCTCATCCTCCTCACGCTGCCCTGTATCATCCTGATCAGAGTCACATTCAAATAGTCATTCTTTCGGGTCTGGCCCAAAGGTAAACATGAGGCATTCACACACACACACACACACACACTCACACACACACTCATTCACCAATGATAAAACATCTTTCATTCATAATTTGACATTTGTGATAGCAACGGTAGGAGGAAACGCACCTTTGCACCCTATATGCAAAAGAAAAGTGTAAGTAAATAAATGACTGAGAAAAGAAACCTTAATTGATATCCTACAAAAGTCATATTCAAGGTTGCCTTCAGAGCTATGGCAGGGAGACCTGACGAAAGAAATTTGCCTCCCCCTCAGCTGGACTCTGGGTCCTGAGACTCCTCTGAGGGAACTGATCTCAGAGCCATTTGGGTACAGTTGGAGCTCTTGTGATCTTCCTCTATTTACGCTAATGGAAATCATATCTCCTAAAACAGAGGCTCTGACCTGATCCTTTGTCTCCTTGCAATATGGAGAGCCCCAATGGCAGTTTGTCGCCAAACCTCACACGCTGTTGGCCTCCCTGAGGTTCAGTCTGTGGTTCAATGTCTGGCTCAAGCATCCATCCTTGGTGCAGTTGGCCACTGACAGACTGGTGGCCAGGATTTTCTGAAATCCAGGGCATGTTCTGAAAGGAGCATCTGGTGGCTTATATAGAACAGGGCTGTGGGTACACAGTCTCTAAAATACCAGACTCGACCGTTTCCAGGTGCTTCAGAAATATACCTGACAACTATGTGAAACAGCGAAACATTAGAAGCAACCAAATGGCCCCTGAATACACTGTGATATTTACATCATGCAATCCTCTGCAGCTGTTAAAAAAAGAAATGAAGAATTTCTCTACCTCCTTCTATGGAATGACCTTCCAGATATATTAAATAAAACTTTAAAAATTTTAAGGTGGAGCTCTCTCTCTTCCTCTTCTTTCTTTTCCCTTCCCCTCCCAGAACAGCCCATGAAGTGGGCTGAGCTACGGAGGTGTGCAGGCTGCGGGGAGCCAGGTAAGGGGAGCACCAGTGCAGATGGGGCATGGATTGGGGTGTCAGGGCAGGAACAGGCGAAGGAGGGCCTCCGCAGAACAGGTCCTTTCACCCGCTTGGGTGTCAGAGCCTGAACGGGATGAGATGGGCATCGCCAAGGGAGGCCCGCCTATTATGGAGTGTCAGAGGCCAGACACAGTAGGAGGGCACTCACATGGGAGGGTGGACTAGAATGCGATGTTGTAGCCCAGTAGAGGGGAGAGAGCTTCTGTTCCATTGAGGCAGCCCTTGGGGGAGGGGAGGCTGCCATGTGAGATTAGTTATGTACAGGGATTCACCAAATAAGTCAATATTTCAAGAGTAACAGGAGCTGGACTTCTCACTGTTGGGCAAGGGAGGTACAAATATGTAAAGAGGGAAAACTAGAAAAAACTCTGTGAAGCCGGAAAGCTTGTGGTTTTTTTGTCATGTATACATAAATATAGAAATAAATGTGGTTCAGGGCGCCTGGGTGGCTCAGTCGGTTAAGCATCCAACTCTTTTTTTTTTCCCCAAGATTTTATTTATTTATTTGTCAGAAAGAGAGAAGAGAGAGAGAGAGAGCACGGGCACAAGGAGGGGGAGTGGCAGGCAGATGGAGAAGGAGGCTCCCTGCAGAGCAGGGAGCCCGATGTGGGGCTCGATCCCAAGACCCCAGCATCATGACCTGAGCCGAAGGCAGATGCTTAACCGACTGAGCCACCCAGGCATCCCAAGCACCTGACTTGATTTCAGCTCAGGTCATGATCTCCGGGTCATGAGTTCAAGCCCCGGGTTGGGCTCCAGGCTGGGGGTGGAGCCTACTTAAAAAAATAACATAAAAAGATACATGTAGTTCTACATATATATATGTTTCATCTACAAATTCGTGCCTGCTATGCTCCATCCCACTGAGACTGGGCTGTGCAGGGGATGATGACAGCCAGGTCCACAGCGGGTCACTGTGACATGTTCATGTGACATCTGGCCGTTTGTACAGAATCTTCAGACAGCGTGGCAAGAGTTTCTGGTGGCATGCTGACAATTGTGCTGCAGATCCCAACCTTCAGGACAAATGACGTGGGGTTTTTAGAATGATGTAAAATAATGCTGCTGGAGTGACATATGAGGGGACTAGAGGCTTGACAAGCCCCTTCAGGGTTTCCTGTAGAACCGCATCTGGGACAGGCTGACTACCCCAACTGGAACATGTTCTCCCAGAGCCAGGGAGGGGGCCCAGAGGAGCCGCATCTCTCCAGCAGAAATCCTCTGGAATCTTTGGCAGAAAATGCATCCTTCCCGCTGGACACTGTAACTCGCATGAGAAAGCAGTGTCCAGGTGGTGACGGGTTCACAAATCCTCGGAATCCCAGGGCTCACTGGAAAGGGTGGAGTGTAAAGGGAGAGGGAGCTGGGTGGTTTTTCCCCGGGGGAACCGAGCGCGACCTGCTCGAAGGTGCGGTCCCGGGCAGGTGGGGCTGGGGGAGATCTGTGCTGACTGAGCACGGGGCAAGGAGGCCTCCCAGGTGACCTCCCAGTGAGGGTGAGGTGTCCCATTCAGGGAGAGGGGGACGACGGGACAAGGAGCAGCTTATGGCTTTTTTGACGTGGTGGCTTTAGGGTCCCCACGGGACAGGCAAGTGAAGGTGTCCGTGAGCCCGTGGGGAGCAGGGATCTGAACGTCGGGGTGGAGGTCTGCCTGGAGCCACAGTTAACCGTCCTCAGTTTACGGTGCTAGTGGAAGTCGGGGCTGTAGGTGACACCTCAGAACACCGGCTGTATTTGTTTCCTGACGTTGCCGTAACAAATGGCCAGAAGCGGACAGTTTAAAACAATTCTTTTAAGATTTTATTTATTTATTGGACAGAGAGAGACACAGCGAGAGAGGGAACACAAGCAGGGGGATGGGAGAGGGAGAAGCAGACTCCCCGCCGAGCAGGGAGCCCGATGCAGGGCTCGATCCCAGGACCCTGGGATCATGACCTGAGCCGAAGGCAGACGCTCAACGACTGAGCCACCCAGGCGCCCCTTAAAACAATTCTTTCAGGGACACCTGGGGGGCTCAGCCTGTTGAGCGTCCGACTCTTGGTTTCGACTCAGGTCCTGATCTCAGGGTTGTGGGCTCGGGCCCCACGTCAGGCTCCACACTCAGGGTGGAGTCTGCTTGAGGATTCTCTCCCTCTCCCTCTGGCCCAACCCACTCCCCCCTGCACGTCTCTCTCTCTCTCTCTTTCTCTCAAATAAATAAATCTTAAAAAGATATGTAAAACAATTCTCTCAGTTGTGGAGCGAGAAGTCCAAAATCAGGCTGTGGGCCAGGTGCTTGCTCCTGAGATTCGGAGGGACGCTGTTCCACGCTTCTCTCCTGGTTCGCGGCTGCCGGCCACACTTGGTACTCCTTGGCTTGTACAAAGTCGCTCCAATCCCTCCCTCCCCTGTCTCATTGCCTCCTCCTCCACTGGGTCTGTCTCCTCTGTGTGTCTCTTGTAAGGACACTTGTCACTGGATTTAGGACCCACCCGGATAATCCAGGATGATCTTCTTGTCTCAAAATCCTTAACTTGATTGCATCTGCAAAGACCCTTTTTCAAATAAGGTAACATTCACAGGTTCTGGGGATCAGGACGTGCACATATCTTTTGGGGGGGCACCATTCAACCCACTCCCCCAGGCTTTAAGAAGAAACAGTCAAGGACCCTGAGAATAGGAGTCAGGCACCCGTGGGGCTGGGCCGCTGATGCCAGGGGGTTGCAGACAGACCCGCTCGGGGCGGAGACAAGATGGGAGCGCGAATTTCTACTTTGTTGGAGCGCTACTTCTACTCCTCGGGTTTCCTTCTCTGTGATTCCACAAAGTCTGTTCTGAAAGTTCTAGTCGGTCTTGGCTGTGCTGCCGAGAACCTGGTTCTTGGGCCAGAGTAACAGAGGGGGTTCAGCTCACCCGGGGCCCAGGCAGAGGCAGCAGCCTTCTAAGCGAGAGACCAGGGGAAGGGGAGTCGGGAACACCGTCAGCGCGCATGGCAGGGGGTCCCGCCCTCCCGGACGCCTTCTCCCAGGCCAGGGTTCTCTTCCAGCAAGGAGGGTGCTGTCCTTGACACCAGGGTCCCAGCCTGGGCCGCCTCTGGAAGCTGGAGGTGCTGACACAGACGTAAAGAAGGCAGAGGAGAGACGGCAGTGGGGCAGGGCTGGGGTGGGGTGGGCAGGGCAGAGAGATGGAGTCCAGACCCTGCAAGTTCTGGGTGCCCCCTGAAGGCTGGGAGCAGCCCCTCCCCCCACCTCCGCGTCCCTGGGGGCTCCTGGGGCGCCGGGCAGATGTGGGCTGGTGCAGTGAAAGAACAGGTCCAGGGGCGTCTGGCTGCCTCAGTCGGTAGAGCCCGCAACTCTTAATGTCAGAGTCGTGAGTTCAAGCCCCATGTTGGGCATGGGGCCTACTTAAAATTAAAAAAAGAAAAGAAAAGAACTGGTCCAAGGTGGTGCTGAGGGAGGAGGCGATGCCCAGGGCCAGACTGAGCTGAGCTAAGGCTCTCTCTCAGCTGCGGGCTGCAGGCAGGGCAGGAGCTGATACCCCAAGAACCTGGACAGAGCGGGCAGACCACCTTCCAGAATGGCCCCCAGAACCGCAGCTCCCTAATAAAAGAAGATGATAAGAGCGCCCACCTTCAGGACAAGTGTGTGAGGTGGAAAGTGGACTATTGCTGTGAAGCTTTTAGCACCCACATATTAAGTGGTCACTAGTGGTGGTAATCATTATAAGCACTAGAAGTTGGAAGTAGATCGATGTGGTCGGCAAGGAAAGTCTAGCACTCCTGCACACAGTTGCCGACCCTATGGCCTGGAGTGATAGGAGCAAGGGTTTGGGGGATGGCACCGGGAGGTATTGGGGTGATGATCCATCTCCTGGGGTCTCCCCACCTAGGAAAGTGGGAGCTCAGCAGAGCAGCCCCTTGAAGGACTCTCTTAGTGAATCTCACTGCTCAGGTCAAGGGGAACATCAGGCAGACCAGTGGGTGCCCTAGCCAGGAAGGCCCCCTTGTTCAATTCTGATTCCCCAGGCCTGAGAGTGCTTTCCCAAAGAACTCAGGCAGGAGATGCCACACCCTTCCTCATGTTCAAGATGCCTGTCTTCAGGAAGTTCTGCTTGGTACCTCTCCTAATGCTCTCATGCTGGAGGCCTCACAGATGGCCTGGTGTTGGGCTGGGAGACACAGGCAGAGGGTCTTTTGGTAAAAAAACAGAAAACACATCGGGATTGAAGGTCCCTGTCTGGCTCCATGGTGACAACCACAAGCCCTTGATTTTGGGGGTCAGGCGACAGGGGAGGGACCCAGCTGCCACCTGGAAGAAGATAGGGCCGGTCTTAGAGCTCCATTCTCAGCCTCTGTCAACTTCAAAAGCAATTTCCTTTATTGCTGGTGCCATCGGCTGGAACCCTGGATGAGCAAATTAATGTTGGAAGCAGGTGGGCAGTTAATACCCACGGATGGCTTTGTGTTCTCTCAGCGGTAAACAGAGATAACCTGAACTCTAAACAGTCAGCTCCAGGTTGCTGCCCACATGCCCCCCCGCCCAGCTCCTCTCATTCAGCAGGTGACATGGTGATGGGCCTGCAGCTTCCAAACACCCCAGACTTTCATTGACTCTGCTGAGATGCAGGGCGTCCCACACAGAGCCGATCAGGACCCTCCAGGACAGCTCCGCTGGCTGGGCGGGGGTGGGGTGGTGGGGGTAGGGAGGAGGGGGCTCCTCCCTGCTGTTCTCCCAGCCCCTCCCCTGCTCCCGACTCTCACCGCCCCCTGCACAGGATGCCCTGTAGTATTGCAGTTGCCGCGAGGAGCATGTGACACGAGGCCTCCAGGCCAGGCTGCAGGACGGAGACCCCTGGGTGCCCCAGCTCTGGCCCCCTCCACCCCCCACCCACCTGGCTGCTCCTCCTTCCTGCTGGGCCCTGACTGGCTGCCTGGGGCTGTGTGAGGCCTTTGCACAGACTCCTGCAGCGGCTTAGCCCCCCTCCCCCTGCACCAGCCCCAGCCCTCCCCCAGCCCCCCGCCAGTGCCCATGGGCCTGAGGGCAGGACACTGTCATCACTTAGCAGGCCCTCCCAGGGCCCCTGCTCCCACCTCCCAGGGTGCCCTGCGGCATCCGAGGCTGACCACACGGAGGCCCCAGGACAGGCCCTACTGGTGCCTGGAAGTCCGAGGACCACTTACGATGCTTTTGAACCCCTACTACGTGTGCGCTGAGGCCCCACATACCCGGCTGGTGTCACTGTCCCAGCAACAGCCTAGCCAGGTGCGCACTGCTGTCCCCAGGTACCTCGGGTAAGGAAACAGGGATGTAGGGAGAACGGGGGTGAGCTCACAGGCACCGAGGGGTCCCCTGCATTTCCTCCCCTTTGCTCCATCTGGCCTCTTAATCTCGTGTCCCCCCAGGCGTAGGGCAGGAAATAGGGCGCCTTGCAGGAGGTCAGCCAGCAGGACATGGGCTAGTTTGAACTGGAGCAGTCTGAGCCCTGAGCCGGCGCTTGCCCTCACCATAGTGTCACGCTGCCTGGCCCCCAGATCCGCGACCAGTCACGGAAGAGCCACATTGTGTCCAGCCTGGGACACGTGGACACGGACCCTGTGTCTGGAAGGCCTCCTTCCACAAAGCCCTGGGTGCTCCCTCCGCCCGCACCCACAGCCAGCATCCTCTGGGGCCTTCGTGAGCAGTTCCTGGGGATTTCTAGCTGACTCCTCCCCGCCTGCTCTCTCTGCTCCAGTCCATCCTCCACCTCCTGCCAAGGCAGCTGCTCTCTTTATGCCGAGGCCCTTCACTGCCGACAGAATCACATGGAAAGTTCTCAACCTCCAAGACCCACCATGGCTTTATTTCACTCCCACCCAGACAAGTAAGGCTCCCACCAGACAGGCTTCAGGCCCCAGACCCAGACCCCTGGAAGGAGGGGCCTCTTCCAGCCTCAGGAGAGTGTTCTGGCCCCGCTGCTGCAGGAGGGAGAAAGCACTTCCAGCTGGGGGAGTCAGGGAAGGCTTCCAGGAGGAGGCAGCTTTTTAAGGTGGGTCCTGAAGGATGGCGGAGCTGGGGGTGGGTCAGGAAGCATGGGGGCAGGTGAGTTAGCGTGGGCAAAGCTGAGGCAGGAAGGCTGGGTCTCAGGGCTGCCGCCCAGGAGGGGAGTCAGTCGTTCAGAACAGCCCCTCAGAGCACAGGAATGGGCACTGCCAATCCCTAAAACTTTCAGGAGAGGCCCGGAAGGCCTGGCATGACAGATGAGAAGTAGGGGGCCGATTGAAGGACTGCAGAGCTAACACCTTCCTGCAGGTGGGGGTCTCAAAACACCTGGAGAGTGACGGCACCTGGAGTCTCCTTCCATCACTGCGTGTTATTAACCTGGTGTTACCTTGGCCAAGTCACTCCTGACACCTAGTCCCAGTGTCCTCATCTGTAAATGGGGGTGAGGGGAGGGTGCAAATCAAACCCATAGTCATTTTTCCCAAGTTTTTCTTAGCATTAGAGCCTGGAAGCTTTTCCTTCAAGGAGATCTTTCTTGGAAGTCCTAAGGACTGTGGGTGAAAATGGAGCCATGCAAATAGATAGAGGGAGGGAAAGAGCCCAGAGGCAGATCAGCCTTCCCCTCTTGTCTGCGGTAAGACTGGTTGACAATCACTGGGTTTGGAATCTGTCTTGACAGTGACCCCTAGGTCCTGACCCCACCCCATGATAATCCCCTGAGCCTTACCACCCATCCCCTGCCTTCTTGCTGGCCCCTCCTCGGCTGTCGCTGGCCTCAGGAGAGGGACAAATACCCTGAGCCTCAGCCCTGGAAAAGAAGGAGGAGCTAGCCCAGATGGTGGCCACACAATCCTGAATCTCCAGACATCTACTGAATTGTCTGAATTTCTATGCTCCCAGGGTCCCTGGGCCCCGAGCAAGGAGGAGGATGGTCCTGGGGACCGAGGACAGGGGAACAAGGCCTGTCTCTCACCCCTGCCTCTTGTCGTAGTGTCTGGGGTGCTGTTGTGGGTGTGGAGGGATGGTGGGGGTCCAGGGAAGCAGTCCAGATCATGGAGGGCCCTGGGGCCAGCACCTACTGCACGCACCACCTGCTTGTTGGAATTTATGACAGGGCGTGTGTTCCTGCGTGTGGCTTCTGTAATATGAACCAATAATGTTTTAAATTTGGGGCACCTGGCTGGCTCAGTCGGTGGAGCCCTCGGCTCTCGATCTCGGGGTCGTGATCCCACATTGGGAGTAGAGTTTACTTAAAAAATAATCACAATAGGGGCACCTGGGTGGTTCAGTGGGTTAAGCATCTGCCTTTAGCTCATGTAGTGATCTGAGGGTTTTGGGATCGAGTCCCATGTTGGGGGAGGGAATTTGCTTCTCCCTCTCTCTGCTCATGCTCTCTCTGTCTCTCTCAAATAAATAAATAAAATCTTTAAAAAATAATAATCATCATAATAAATAAAAATAAAAATGCTTTACATTTGTATACTCTTTGACCTAGAGATACCACTTCTCAAAATATATCCTAAAAAAAAATCTAAATTTGTATTATAGCCGGAAATTGGAAATTACCCAAATGTCCTTAAGATGGGCTTGACAAATTAAGGAATAACCCTAGGATGAAATACTGCAGTTATTAATTCTCATAGGATATAAGATTCCCAAATGAGAAAAGATAATTCAGTGAGAAAAGATACAAAACAATATCTACAAAATGCTCTTATTTTTTTTTTTTTAAGATTTTATTTATTTATTTGACAGAGAGAGAGACAGCGAGAGCAGGAACACAAGCAGGGGGAGTGGGAGAGGGAGAAGCAGGCTTCCCGCCCAGCAGGGGGCCCAATGCGGGACTCGATCCCAGGACCCTGGGATCATGACCTGAGCCGAAGGCAGACGCTTAACGACTGAGCCACCCAGGCACCCCTGCCCTTATTTTTTATTAAAACAAAATGCACATGGGAAAAAAGACTGTAAAAGCCTACAGTGGGTGGTGGTCAGTGGCTTTTGGGGGGTTTGTGTCGTCTGCTTGGTCTTCTGTCTCTGCAGTCTCGGGATTATTTCTGTGATGAGGGAAGCACCAAACGTTAGTTTGAAAAGAAAATTCGAGAAAAAGGAAAAATAAAAATCCAAAGCACCCAAACAAATTTTGCTGATAGCATACCCAGGGCGCACAGACATGACTAGGCCTGGCACCTCCATGGCGGCCGTCCCCTGCCCTCTTTCCAGGGCTTCTCTGTCACTCAGGTAACATGACCCTTCCAGGGAGGAGGGTTTCCATCTCCTGGGCTCCTGTCCCTAAAGCAGCCCGTGTTTCCCAGGTGCCCGGCTCAAGCCCAGAAGAGAGATGCCGCCTCGGGCCCATACAGCAAGACTGGCCATGGCTGAGAGGAAAATCCTCTCTGTTCCCACACTCAGTGCTTCCAGTAGTTGGAGGGGGTCTGCGGGACCCTCTGAGGCTGTATGGCTGTCCCGTCTGCCAAGTCTCGCCCCCACTGTGGCTAGTTATCAGGTAATGAGATACTGGAGGGGGCTCCTGACCTGCAAAGACAGAGAAGAAACACGTATTAGGGGTCTCCCATTTCCCTGCACTGTGCTCAAAGCTCTACAGAGATGACTGACGTTAAGCCTGATGTTCCCATGAGGTGCATGAGGAAACTGGGGCTCACAGAGGTCAGGTAGCTTGTGTAAGGTCACACTAGCCAGGAAAGCCAGCAGATGCTCCTAGCCGCAGGTGGGGGCTGGCTCCTTATTCCCCAGGCTTGTTCCCACCTGGCCAGGTCTTTTTGCTCCTTTCCTGGGGCACAGAGGCCGTGGAGAGAGGTCCCTTGTGCCGTGGCTCAGCGGGGCCCCTGGGTGGCACAGATCTGGTGAGGCCCTCTGCTCTGAGGCCCAGCCAGCCCCAGCACACATGGGCGGAGCCTGGGAGCCCAGCCATGGACAGGCTGTTCCTGCAGCCGTGCCCTTCCCTGGTACAGAGGGACAGTGTCTACCCCGAATAAAGGTCATGTCCCAACTGCCCTTTGGGTGGGCCGGGGTGGGAAGGGCTGTGGCCTGGAGCCCCAGGCTTGTGTTTCTCACATCACGGGGAACAAGGAGGGCCCGATCCCCCACGCCCCCTCACCCTCGGGGGTCTCGCCTTCATGGCTGTGCGGGCTGGTCCCGTGGGCGTGGGTCTGAGCCCTCAGCACCAGGCATTCTTAGTCCTGCTGCCCTGTGTCACCTGTAGGACAGCGGGCTATATGGGGTGCAGGCCGAGGCGGGGCTGCGCAAGACAGCCAAGGGCAGGAGCGCAGGAGTCGAGCAGATGGAGACAAGAATGAGAGCTGGGAACCCGGGCAGCAAGAGTGGGCAACAGCGGGTCAGGGACGCTCGGGGAGCATAGGAGGACAGCCCCGGGCCCAGCAGCTTGGCATACGCTGTGATCGGCAGGCGGTTGGGGGTGGGGTGCTATAAAAACACTTTTTTAGTTTGAGGATGTCCTGTGCGATATTTGGGACACACCTGTACTATAAGATGATCCGTTGGGCGCCTGGGTGGCTCAGTCGGTTAGGCGACTGCCTTCGGCTCAGGTCATGATCCTGGAGTCCCTGGATCGAGTCCCGCATCGGGCTCCCTGCTCAGCAGGGAGTCTGCTTCTCCCTCTGACCCTCCCCACTCTCATGTGCTCTCTCTCTCATTCTCTCTCTCAAATAAATAAATAAATAAAATCTTAAAAAAAAAAAAATGATCCGTTGGTGCCTAAAATTCCAGTCTGAGTGGCGTCCTCTGTTTCATCTGGCGAGCCTCCGCCCAGGGCCTGCGTTTTCCTCGGCAGCTGAGGCCGCCCCGAAGGCACCCCTCTTCACACCGCCAGGTCCTCGATCCCAGGAGCCCTTCACACACCCCGAAGGCACCCCTCTTCACCCTTCCTTGGCCAGGAAGGGGCTCCTCCCAGTCGGGCGACAAGTTCACGTCTCACCATCCTAGCCTCTGGCCAAGCAGGCTACTGCACCTCGCGGGGTGCTAGCGTTTTCTACCCCGAATCCACAGAATCCACGGTCCCTCCAGACCAGATGGAGCCGCCAGCATGGCCCCTGTTTTTACAGACGCAGAATCTGAGGCCTGTGTAGGAGACTGGCCCGAAGTCCTAGAGAGAGTGGGTAGGGCTCCAGCCGGAACGGAAACTGTGCTGGCTGGAGGCCGAATGAGGGCAACGTGTAGCTAATTCTTCAGCCAGTCTGGGCTGGGATCCAGAGAAGGTACCTAGCCTCCGCAGACACAAACTCATGTCCGTGGGCATGCCTGGGTGATGAACTATTTGTATTTGCCTACAGCCCCCTCGCCCACCCCAGTCTCGGTTGATCCCAATTCAGGTTAAATGGGCCTCTAGAAACTGGAGAGAGAAAGAGCAAGGAGCCCGAAGCAGCCCCGCACCCTGGCTCTGTCGTGCCGGCCCCGGCCTTTGCAAAGGTGTAGGATGGCTCGAGTGGATTACTTCTCACGCTCCGCTGTGCCTCAGTTTCCCCGCCTGCGAAGCGGGTGGAAATATGCTGTCATGTCAGGCTCCTAGCAGCCCAGAGTGATGCCTTGTTTGATTACAAAGTGGATTAAAAGTCTTGTGTACTTGATACAAGGAACTCTATCCCGTACATGGATGGTTTCAGTGAAAAGCGGCCTCAGGTGGCTTTTCGCCAGCCTCCCTGGCCCTCTCCTCCGGCCCCTGCGGAACGGGCTGTGGAGGAAAGAGAGAAAGATGATAGGTTCCTCCTGGCACCCTCAAGTTTCGCTGTTGCTGTTCACTCTTTTTTTTTTTTAAAGATTTTTTTATGTATTTTTTTTTAAAGATTTATTTATTTATTTATTTGAGAGAGAGAGACTGAGAGAGAGAGAGCATGAAAGGGGGGAGGGTCGGAGGGAGAAGCAGACTCCCTGCCGAGCAGGGAGCCCGATGCGGGACTCGATCCAGGGACTCCAGGATCATGACCTGAGCCGAAGGCAGTCGCTTAACCAACAGAGCCACCCAGGCGCCCAATTTTTTTTATGTATTTGACAGAGATTGAGAGCACAAGCAGGGGGAGCGGCCGGTAGAGGGAGAAGGAGAAGCAGGCTTCCCGCGGAGCAGGGAGCCCGACGTGGGGCTCGATCCCAGGACCCCAGGATCATGACTCGAGCTGAAGGCCGACGCCCAACGACTGAGCCACCCAGGCGCCCCGTTGCTGTTCACTCTTGCTGAGGGCTCCCAGGAAGGCCCGGTGGGGGCTGGCCGCCTGGGCTGGCCGCCTGGGCTGGGCCCCAGTTCATGCCCCGTTCCTTCCAGGCTGGGAACTGGTCTCTGCTGAAAAAGGCCATAGCGGCCCCGACAATGGGCTCCAGACCAGAGAGCCGGGGTCCCTGCCGAGCACGTGGAACTGCTCAGGGGCCCAACCACCTGGCTTCAGCACCCCACCCCAAACCAGGCTCACACCGGGGGGCACCTTTGCCGGAACGTGTTTCTCTCGCAAGAGAATCCCATGTGGCACAAGCTCAGATCTGTCCTCTGGCCAAGACCTGGCCCCCTCAGGTCCCCCGGACGTTCAGGGGGAGGGAAGGTGTGAGCTACTGCAGGGGAAGCCTCCACACCCCAAAAGGCCACCTTAGCCCGTTTCTTGTGATGCAAGGAGTAAGGGCTCCCTGGGCCTCTGAGGTCAGCACCTGATAGCGCTTAGTCCACCTGCTGCAGTAGCTGGTGGTTCTGTGGGCGGCTAGACCCCTCCTCCATGCGGGTTTTGCTGAGTTTTTTTTCTGCGAACAGCTATTAAATAGACGGTCTCTCATTGTCTGCTCCTTCTGGAAGCAGGCCTCAAATAAACAAGTCCATAAATGAAATGTGTCTCAGTGGTTTTCAGGAAGTTGGACATTAATGGGGTAGCATTACCATCCCCACAATGGTACCACCTTCCCCTCCCAAGAGGTGTGGCAGGGAACTCGGATACTGACGCTCAGGCCTCTGGTGGCCTCAGGCCGCTGAAGGCACAGGCTGCAAATGGCTGCTGAGCACGGCCGGAGGCCCGCACAGCCTGAAATGTCGGGGGCTGACCTGTTTGATTCAAAATGGACCGAAAGTCTCTGGGACTTTATTCTCCGGAGCAGAGTGATGATCTCTGAGGTTGTGGCTGATGCTGCATTTAGAGACAGCTCTAGAGGAGGACAGTTTGAAATTCAGTTTTGTGACTGGCATCTTACCTACCTTCACTGGCGTATTTGGCCAGATGGGGCCAGGGCCTGTCTGGAGCTCAGGATCTCGGGCTGCCCACTGCCCGCCGGAGGCCAAAGGGCCCATCCAGGGTTGTCAGCACTCCCCCTCCTCACAGACCACGGACGGAGGTCAGTCAGCATGACGCTCAGACTCAGTTCGAGTCCTGGCTGCACCCCATCCTAGCCAGATTATTAAACCTAGGAAGCCTCCGTTTTCTCATCCATACAAGAGGACATGGTAACCACAGTCTCACACCGCTGTGGTGAGGAGTGTAACACCCGCTCAATAAATGCAATCCCCCACCTCCTGGGCTTTTAAATTAATTACAGTCCAGGAAAAGAACCCGTGTTCATTAACAGGTGCCATTCGTTTATTGAACAAACTTTAACAAGTGCCTACTATGCGCCAGAGGGGTACTATTCACATCAGAGCTCCTAGACAATCAGAGGCGGGGGTCTGAGCCTGCAGGTGGAAAACACACACAGGGACACAAGGCATTTGCGTCTGGATTTTCATGATGAAAACAGAAGGTGCAGCAAACATGAGCAGAGTCTTCAGGACAAATATCCTGGTTTTCTAATCTCATGACTGAGGGCAACTGGGAACAAGGTGTCCAGGGGTCTTCGGGCAAAGCCAAAGCCACCACGGTAAGAAAATAGTTCTTTTTTTCTTTTTCAACACTTTTTTTTTTCTTTTAAACCCAATGTGGGGCTTGAACTCATGACCCCAAGACCAAGAGTAGTGGGCTCTACCGACTGAGCCAGCCAGTCGCCCCAAGAGAATTGTTCTTTATTTTTTAATTTATTTATTTTTTAAAGATTTTATTTATTTATTCATGAGAGACAGAGAGAGAGAGACAGAGGCAGAGGGAGAAGCAGGCTCCCCGCAGAGCAGGGAGCCCGACGTGGGACTCGATCCCAGGACCCTGGGATCATGACCTGAGCCGAAGGCAGACTCTTAACCAACTGAGCCACACAGGCGTCCCTATTTTTTTTAATTTAAAAAAATTTTTTAAAGTCATCTCTACACCCCACGTGGGGCTTGAACTCACAATCCTGAAATCAAGAATCGCATGCTCCACCGGCTGAGAAAACAGTTCTTTGAAGGTCGCTGAGCTCGAACTAGCTGGGACTGGTTAAGGCCAAGGGCAGGTCACCTGGGTAAGCTCCTACTGTGCCCCCCCCCCCATAGAATTAAGCAGGATAGAGGGGACTCCTTGGATCTCAACACAAGCTGAGGGCAGATGAGCCTCACAGGGACAAATAGTGAAGCCAGAGAGCCAAGAAACCAGGGTTCAAGTCTGGGCTCGGCCACTCATGGACAGTAGGGCTTGAACAAGTCACTGAGTCCCCAGAGCCTCAGTTTCCCTCACTAGTGGAATGGGGTTGTCCTGAGAACCCCATGAGGTGAAGTATGGGAAAGCTTTTTGTAAACTGCCAAGTGGCATTATCACAGCCGGGAGTGAGCGGGTCTGAGACTTTGGCCGCCAAGTGCCCTCTGAGTGAACCTGGAAATGCACACTCCCATCAAGCCTCAGATCTTCTGACACCACTGAGATGTGAGGGGGAAGTGAAAGTGTTGGAGGAAGAACTCCGTAAAGTGTGATCTATCTGCGGGCCTCAGTCACCACTGCTTGCTTTCTAGGCCCATCTGCCTCAGGTTTCCGTGGTGGCTGCCGAGTGCCCGGAGCCCTTCACTGTGGCCCTTCACTCCATGACATTTCCCCATAACACTCCAGAGCCAGGCCCTTCTCCCAGCCCCCTCAAAACTTACCCATCCAGGGGCGCCTGGCTGGCTCAGCCGGTAGAGCACGTGACTCCTGATCTGAGGGTCATGTGTTCAAACCCCATGTTGGATGTGGAGCTGACTTTAAAAACCAAAAAAACCAAAAACTTACCCAGCCAGGCTCACAGGCCCATGAAAAGATGCACAGCATGATGCGTAAGTCACCAAGGCAACGCCAATTAACCCCACAGGCACCTGGAGCTACTCGCCCTGTGTAGAATGCTAACATTAAAAAGACTGGCATATCAAGTGTTGGCAGGGATGTGGGGCAACCGGATCTCTCATTTCTCTCACTGGACAAGGGAAATGAAAATCGGCAGTAGCAGGTCGAAAGCTTCAAATTGCCCTGGTGGGAGGATTTATACCTCAGAAACCAGCAAATGCTGCAAATCAGGGCTTTCTCCCACCCCAGAGAGCTGGTTGTTCAACATTTACTAGCACAAACTCTGATGGAAATATGTTCACAAAGAGACGTGTAAGTGAATGTAACTTTATTCACCGTAGCCACGGTAGCCAGAAACTGGAAACAACTCAAATGCCTATCAACTGGGGTAGGGGGTGGTGGGATGGATAAACGCACTGTGGTTCGTCCGCACAGTGAAACAGGACTCAGCAATAAAAAGGAGTGAACTATTAATACACAGAACTTGGGTGAATCTCAAAGGCATTATGCTGAGTGAAAGCAGCCAGGTTCAAAAGGTTACATACTGGGTGCCTGGGTGGCTCAGTTGGTTGGGCGACTGCCCTCGGCTCAGGTCATGATCCTGGAGTCCCGGGATCAAGTCCTGCATCGGGCTCCCTGCTCAGCAGGGAGTCTGCTTCTCCCTCTGATCCTCCCCCCCTCATACTTTATCTCATTCTCTCTCTCTCAAATAAATAAATAAAATCTTAAAAAAAAAAAGTTTACATACTATATAGTTGCATTTACATGAAATTCTACAGAAGACAAAACTATAGTGATAGAAAGCAGATCAGTAGTTCCAGGGGCGAGAGGCAAGGTAGGGGGTAGGGGGTAGGGGGTAGGGTGGTGGGGAAAAGAAACTGACCTGGAAGGGGCATGAGGAAAAGTTGAGGGGTGGTGGGAATATTCTATATCCTGATTGTGGCGATGGTTACATAGGGGTGTATATATTTGTCAACGCTCATCTAATTGTAGGCTAAAAATTGATTAATTTTATTGTATGTAAATTATATCTCAACACAATTGTCCAAGCAAAACCAAACCAAAGACTTACCCATTCTGCATCGTACTCCTTTGGGTCTTTGCTAATACATAAGGGATCCTGTGCGCAGGCCCCTTGAAAGCCCCTACCAGGCTTACAGAAAATACCTCAACCTAATGATTGACGGCAGAATAGGCCAATGGGGAAGCGATTTGGAAGCAGGCGCTGGTACTTCAAGTTATGCCTCCGAGGAGGAGGTGGGGCCCGCCGGGGTCAGGGTTGCTAGAGTGGGCAGAAGCTTCTCTCCCGTTCAGGTGCTGTCTTTTCCACCTGCCCTCCACCTGAAGAAGTTGGTCACCTATGGATGCTGAATGACAAAAATGTTGTCTTTTTCCCTGAAGGCTGGTGGAACTGGGAAGACTGGGGTCACTGAAGCTTAGAGGAAAGAGGATGGGGGGGGGGACGAGGGCAGGGAGGGATCAAGACCGGGTCATCGTTCAGCACTGGTGCTTGGAGGATTAGCATATGGCAGATAACAAACAGCTGTTCTCCGTCCATTCCAGATGGATTCAGAGAAGAACAGCCTTCACTGGTAGCGGGCAAGATTTAGGTGGGACATAAGGATGAACTTCCTGAGAGCGCTCGTGAGAAAGTGGACATGTGCGCACACCCGTGTAGGTGCATGTGCGTGTGTTGTAAAGTCAGAGCAGGGCAAGAGGCCACTTGGTATGTGTAGTTCCTCTCTCTGGAGCACTTTAGGAATTGGGAAGACAAACCCCACTCTGAAATGAACCTGGTCCCTATGGGCTGAGGACAGAGAGATGGACTCAGTCAGACCCTTTCTCTAGGTACCTTGGAGGGCAATTAGCTGGCTGGTCCATCAGTAAGACCCCCAAAGCAGAAGTGTGTGGAGACAGATGGGTACTTATTTCATGGCCTGACCCCCTCCCAGACGGCCCTGTGCACTTTCCCGCATTAGGGCAGAAGAGACCATCCATCACCGGCGGGGATGGTGATGTCACAGCTTCGGGCCTCTGAGCGCACAGGAAGACAGTTCCAACCCTCCGAGGCGCTAAATCATTCATGGAGCAGAGAGCCCTGGTGGCAGGAGATTTACTGCCGAGGACTCCCTTTAGGGAGTGTGGAAATAAATTCTTTAAAGAGACCCCATCAGTGGCCTCAGGCTGAGGCTTGAGCGTATGATGGGGACCCAGTGAAGTGGGACCTGGTGGGGGGCGGCTTCCCAACTCCAGAACAGAGGACAGGAGGGAGCCCAAGACCTGCATCGGAGGGTAGGTCCAAACTGAAGGCAGATGCCCAGCACCATGGGCGGGGGTGGGGGTGGGGGCTCCCTGATAGCCAGATCTGACTCATCCATTCCTCCTGTCACCCCTGAGGGTTTCTGAGCTTGTACCCACAGGGATTCTGCAGGTCAATGAGAGAATGAGGAACCGTGTTGGGATGTGTCTGCTGAGTCTATGGGGTCTGCGATCTCGGACCACCCCATCCCAGCAAGTCTCTGCTGGAAGGGGAGTTTCAGGCCAGCTTTGGTTTCTTGGAAGTGGAAGTTGGATCATTACCCGGCATTCACACTCTTGTCTCAAAGAGAATGTGAGCTCCTCAAAGGACCAAACAGTCTGTTTTATGATCCAGAACTCCAGAACTTGGTGATTTGGCTGGGGTCCTGGGGTACTATTTGCTAGTTTAACCAGCAAGAGTATGTGCCCTCAGAAGCATCCTGGGACTTGCGCTGCCCTGCACCACACAGCACCCAGTGGGGCTCTTCTCGTCCAAGTCCAGCCCTGCTCGTCCGCCTCCATTTGAAGGGCTACAGCACATTTCTTCCGTGTGTCTTGATCAAGCAAAATGAAGGAATGAAGGAAGAAAGGGAAGGTATTTCCAGATCAGCTTTGGAAAAGCAGACACAGCTCTTAGGGTTCCTTCCAGTTCTCTCACTTGACAGATAAGGAAACTGCAATCTAGAGGTGGGACTGACGTGTCCAAAGCCCGTGTCCATGAGATGGGGAAAGGAGGGGAGGAAAAGTCCCCAGAAGTCATGCTGAGCAGTTTCTGCCTCCCTGGAGATGGCCTCAGTCATCATGGAGGAGTAAAGGGACTGTGACGGAGAGAAAGGTCCGGGATGGTTCTGGTCCCTGTTCTGCTACCCCACTCCTCTGCAAAACCACTCTCCCTCTCCGTGCTGCAGGGGGCGGGGTGGGGGGGCGGAATCCTGCGGGGCCCTGGTGGGACTGCACTCTGTACCCGTGCTCATTTACTCACTCACAAACACATATGTGTGGAGCGTCTTTGGAGAGAGGCAGGCATGGGGATCCAGCAGTGAACAAGACAGACGTAGCCCTTGCTGTCCCAGAGCCTGCATTTCTTGTTACCAGGACGAGTGCTAAAAGCCTGGGCAGGTAATCCCTGCCCCCCCCAACCAGCCCCTCCCTGTCCAGCTCTACAGGGTGCTCCTAGCACCTCCAACCCCTTGACAAGGGCCAAAGGCTGCTTCTTAAGAAGGACCCCACCACCTTCAGGGTGGGGCTACCAGTTGCTGTACTTTGCAAAGAGTAGACTCCAGGAGCTATCAAAGAGCTTCAGGTGGGGCGCCTGGGTGGCTCAGTTGGTTAAGCAACTGCCTTCGGCTCAGGTCATGATCCTGGAGTCCCAGGATTGAGTCCCGCATCGGGCTCCCTGCTGACCAGGGAGCCTGCTTCTCCCTCTGACCCTCCTCCCTCTCATGCTCTCTCTCTATCATTCTCTCTCTCTCAATAATAAATAAATAAAAATCTTTAAAAAAAAAAAAGAGCTTCAGGAATTCCTGATGGGCCCAGTCCCCCCAACCTCCACCCAAACTGGCTTGTTTGCACTTCCCTTTGCCCCTCCCTTCCACAGCCCTCCCCCTGCATCAGCTCCTGCCACAAGGGTCTGTCAGCTTGCAGCCTGGGAGCCCAGGGAACCTTCCTTCTAGGCATCCCAGCATCTCCTTGGCACCCACTCCTCAGGTTTGTCCTGGGAAAATCTTCAAGTTCCTGAGCCCCCCTTCCTGCCCCACTAGGCTAGAGGCCGGGCCCTCAGGGGACTGGGTCAATTCTGAGACCCGGAGCTTCTAAGGGCCCTCGCCCAGGGGGTCCCTCAGCATTTTTTTCTTAATCGCCCGCCCCAGTTCTCCCCATCCAGTGGGGTGGAAAAAACTTGGGCTGGGCTCCAGAGAACTGGGCTCTGGTCCTGGCTCCGGCTGGAATTCACGTCCTAGCGGGACCTCGGATTCCTCCTGCGAAGCCACCGGGTTGGATCAGACAAGCCCCGGAGCCCTGGGAGGGTCCAGGCAGACCGGAGGCAAACCAGACCCCAACGCCGACAAGCGAGAGGAGACGCTCGCGGAGATGCGGAGGCTGAGAGGGACCCGAGCCTGGGCAGGCGGGATGCACGGCATGCAGGAGGCGTTAGCAGGGCCCAGTGGGGTGCGTGCGGGGAGACGCGGCCAGCTAGGAGCGAGGGAGGAAGGGACGAGACGCCCCTGAACAGAACGCATCGCCCGCTCTACAGCTGCCTGCGTGCAGGCAAAAGACAGTGCCATGCCCATGCAGGAGCCGCACCGCCTCCTTCGAGAAAGGCGGGCAACTTGACCCCCTTGAATGTGGGTGGTGACCGCAGGACTAAAGAGAACTGTCCCCTGAAGAAACGCTTTGTTGTTTCCAAAGTGCTTGCAAAAACATTTCATTATTCGATGCCCCAAACAGTCCTCTGACTTGGGTAAGCTCCCAATATTCAGATGAAGAAACTGAGGCTCAGAAAGTTCAGAGAGGTTGGGTGATTAAAAATGCAGATTATTCTAATTTGAGACAATTAAATCCTAACTCTCTGATGCATCCCAAAACAAAGCACTTGCCTGGTTTGGGGGCTGAATTATTCAGCTAAATTCTGCTTTGGACAAGGGAAGTGAAACGTGGACCGTGGCCAAAACCATATTTGGTCACCGACCTCTGGATAATCTGCTGAAGGCTGCAAGATGCCTCCCCAACCAACTGCAGACACAATCTCTCCCTAGAACTTCTGGGCTTCGAGCTCTGGAGTCTTGGAGCCCTGAAGCGGGGACTGGGAACCGGGCTCCACGCCCATGGGTGCGTCCCAGGCGGGCACGTCTGGGTGCAACGGATGCCGGAAGGTGGGGGCTGCGCGCCGGGCCCTTGGGTGGGGTGGGGATGCTAGGTTTCTAGCCCTGGAGGGCCTCTGGCTGAGCTTCTTTCCAGGGGCCAGGTGCCCGTTTTCTGCCCCTATCCTCCAGAAGGAAGTTCAGCGGGTCTTCTCCGTTCCTCCTACAGAGGAGGAAATAGAGGCTGAACTTAAATCCCAGGCCCTGAGCACCCACCCAGTGCTCGGTCCCCTATCCCCACCAGCCGCCTTTTCCGCTGACTCCGGTCGAGGACACCTCTGGGGTGGTGCTCAAGTCTCAGCTACGGCCAAACTCAGCCGAGTTTCACCTGGTGGGGGAAGGTAGGAGACAAAATGTTGCAAGGATGCAGGGGCCACGCACTCTTGCTTCCCATCCCCCTCCCCCTGGCCCTGGCACAGGACCTGCATCAACCCCAGGAGCTGAGAACCCGGGGACCCCCCAACCCCAAACCCCCGCCCAGCCCTTCCCACCACTGCTCACAGTCTCCGGCTTAGCCTCTGGCTCACCCTCTCTGATTCAATTCCTCCAGGCTTCAGCATCCCGAGTCAGATTTTTTAAAAAGCAATTTCTACAGTTTCTTTTTTTAATCGAAAATTTAATACAATCATTTCGTAAACAAACACATACACTTCCAACAGTCCAGAAAGACATACAGCAAAAAGAAAGTCTCCTGCCCCTTGGCCCCCAATTCTCCCACATGAAGCCACCCCTATTTGTGTCTGGGGTGTCCGATGGAGCAAACCTGACACCTAGACTCTCCCCCACTCCCCATTTATATTTTTACACAATCGGAAGCCCATGGGTCCTTTGCGCTTTTCACCTGACATCCAGGATATTTCCCAGGATGTATTAGGACCATATATATTTTTCCTCACTCGTTTTAAGAGCTGGAGTAGATTCCTATAACAGGATCGCTCTTCATTTGTCTGTCTCTGTTTTTCTCGTTCTTTCCCTCTCAACCCCTGCGCTCGCTGCCCCCCCTCCCCCCCGCAGAGCCCGGAGCTGAATCTCTGGGTTTCTGTGCCCTTCGAAAATGGTAGAGACCTCGCGCCGCTCGAAGAAAAACGCCCAGACGCACAGTGTTTTTCCGAAAATGGGGGATTCGTTGGGCTGCGAGTGTCCACAGATGCACATTTAGATTCTAGAACAAAGCCGGGAGGGCTGGGGCCTGGGCGGAGATAGAAAGACTGTGGACCCTAGCCCCCAGCACAAGGCCCTCGCGGGCATGGGGTCGTGGTAGTGGCGACATCTCAAGCGGCAGCACTAGGAACCTGGGATCCGTCGGCGGGGGACGAGCATTGCGCTTGTGGGACTACACGGTCCGCAGCGGTGATGATGCGGGTTCTGTGGTTTGCCAGAAATCTGCGGGTCACGAAGTACGCCCGTGCTCACGCGTGCATTTTCTTTATCCTCCTGAGAGGTGGGAGTCATTATACCCATTTTGCAAATGGGGAAACTGAGGCCCTGAGAGGTAAAATAAATCGCTGGAGATCGCGCCCCTGGTGCCTGGAGCGCGGGAGGACCCGAACCCGGGGCCCGTCTCACTGCCGAATGCTAGTTACGCGGGTCGTGGACCCAGAGACCGGGTCAGCGCGGGGTCCCGACCAATCTGAGCGAGGCCGAAGGCAATTCCGCCGCCGCCCGGGCGGGTCTAGGTGGGGGAGGGAGGCTGCAGCCCAGACATCTTGCCCCGCGGAGGGAGAAGGGAGGGGAGACGGGAGGTTGATGACCTCTTCGCTCAACATCTTCAGCACAACGGTGACTGCCAAGGAGAGGGCGAGCTTAGGGAAGCGGGATGGGCAGGGGGTGGGAAAGAACTGAATTGGCCAGAGAGACAAGCCGAAACCCGGGAGCGAGAAAGAAGGGCCGTGTCCAGGGACGGAGCGAGGGGCGCCGTCTTCCAGGCTGGAGTAGCCCAGGTTTAGGGGTCCTTCCTAAACCTGACATGAGGGTCGCGGAACCCAAACCTACGTGTCGCGGGCAGTGTGGGATGTTGGTGGAGAGGCGGAAAATGTCTCTCTAGAGGGAGAAGGATGCCGCCGCAGGGCAGCCTGGCGTCTGACCCGCGGAGGGAGGGCACTGGGTGCGCAGGACAGGGCAGCAAAGTGAGGACCTGAGGTCGTCCGGAGCCACCTCCTCCCCCGCCTGCGCCCCGAGATGAAAGGGATACAAGGTATCGGGTCCCCGGGGGCCGCCCCCTCACCGCCCGGGTCTAGCTCGGGTTACCGGCCTGTCCTGCTCCCTAAAATATGTATGAGGCCCTTGAGGGTGCAGTTTCGCCCCCCTCCCGGAGTAGGGTTGGGGGCCTTGGGGTGCACGGGGAGCCACGGGGGGAGAAAGCAACGTTGGCTCCTGAGCCCGGAGCCGTCTCAACTTTCAGCAGCGCATTTAAGAAAAGGTGGAAACTGGATCCGTGTCGGCGGCGCCCCCGCCCCGCCAGCCCCGACGGCCGGACCACGCAGCCGGGTGGCTCGCTTTGCTCTGAGCGGTGTCTGGTTCTCAACAGCAGGTGAATGGGCCCGGGCGGGGCGCGCCGGGCTCGGGGGGCGGGGCGCGCGGTATAAAGGGGGTGCGACAGGCCGCGGGGGCCACTCGCAGCCGGCATAGCCTGCGCTTTGGCTTTGCGGTTCCTGGCACACCGCGCCCCTACCACCCAGCATCCCACGGCCCTCGGGGAGCAGGTAGGGCGCGGTTGGAGACAGAGTCAGTTCAGGGAGACCAGGATAGGAAGGGGAATGCGAGCCGGCCCTGGAAGGGTTAATGTGGAACCACCCCACCCCCCCTCCCTCTGGCCCGTTGGGCCTAGAGCTTTGCTCGAGATCTCCTCTGTCCCGGTCCTTGTGCACCACACGCCTCATCTCGGGGTACTCTTGAAGAGGGACACCGAGGCCCCCGCGACTCGCCCCGGCGGTCCTGCCTGGGTTGGGGGGTCTTGCCTCCTCCTCTGGCTGCGACATCCAAGGCCGGAGCAGGCCCCGCCCAGGAATCAGACCGATTTAAGGGTTCGTATCAGCACCATCGCTTGCGGCCCCTCGGGGCTGGGGTAGTGGAGACCACGGACCCTGGCTCCCCATCACCACTGCCTACTCTTTCTTCGCGGGAGCCCAGAACAGCGTGCTAACGGTCTTCAATTTTAATACGAGAGGTTTAGATTTGGTGGGGGGGCATCCGCTAAGCACCCTCCTTTTTAGGGGCTTCTTAGCCGCCAGATCTGCGAGGTTCGATAGGGAGAATAGGAGCTAAAGGGGAGGAGGACGGATTAACGTTTTATTTTAATCTGGTTTAGAACTGTGGTTGCCGTCTGGGAAGGCCAGGAGGGGCTGGTACTGGGAAGGGTGCCCAAAGCAGCGGCGGCGGGGGGGGGGGGGGGGGGGGGGGCGGGGGGGCGCTGGTGCTCAGGATGCTGGGGAAGGAGGAAGAGGCCACCCCAACGCTGACAGCCTGGTTGTCTTCTAGCCCCTGCCCCGCCCCTCGGAATGCTCCGGCTGGTATCGGAGCAAAGGACCGCAGAGAAGCATCTAATCAGCGTCCGCGTCCCAACCTAGGCCCGCCCCGCCCCGTCCCGGGGGAGCCACTGCCGCAGAGGGTGGGGTAGGGGGGAGGAAGGGAGATGGAAACGGGTCTGGGGGCGGCTCCTCTCCCCCTCCCCCTTCCGGGACAGGCAGCCTTTGTTCCCGGCGGCGCAGTGGCCAGACACCTGTGAGGCCGCAGAGCTGAAAAGCATAGGTGGTGAGGACGTAGCGGGGAACCCTCTCGTCCCCGCTCCTGCCCTGCACCCCTGGCTCCGGGTGGGCCCACTGACACAACTCAGCCTTGCGCACCTTTCTGAGGGGGAGACTGCGGAGATCCGTCCAGTGGCCCCACAGTGCGTCCGAGCTCCAAACGCACCTCCCCTCCCCCAGCACACGGTCGGATTTCCAAGCACGCTACTCTACACACACCTCGGCTAGCTCCGGGCTCAGAGGGCGGCGGGGTGGCAGGGCGTCGGGGCGCACCTCGGCCTGCGGCACCCTAGCCTGAGGGCAGGAGGCAGGGATAGAAGGCGGGCGGCGAGACCCCTTGGGGCCAGACGCGGCCGGGTCGGGCGAGCAGGCGGGGCTCTCAGCGTCTCCACCGTCCGGGTCGGGCGTGCCCTGCGCGGTGCACCAACCCGAGCCACATTCAAGGTGAATCATCCCCGGCCCGCCCCCTGCCCCTCCCCGCCTCACGGCACCTGAACCAATGGCGCGGCGCGGGGGGCGGGCGGGGCTCCGGGGGCGGTAAACCCTCCCAGAGTCATTATCTCTGCACTCCGTCGAGTCCCCGCACCTCTGCGCCCGAGCCGGCGGGCCTCTCTCTGGCCGCGCAGTCCCGGGCACCCCGCGCACCCTTTTCCTCGGCCTCCGGGGCCCCCGTGCCTCTCCTGCCCTGCCCCGCCTGCCGCGCGGAGGCGGCTCCTCCTCAGGTGGCAGAGCCGGGGCCTCCCCCAGCAGACCTGTCACCCGACACCCAGGAAGCGCGCGGCCCCATCCCGGCTCCTCTTTGTTCCCCCGCCGGACTCCGCGCTCGGGCGCCGCCTCCTCCCGCGTAGCGCTGTGGAGGTTCGGGGCGCGGCCCTCGGCCCGGACGCGGCTCGGGTTCGGTTCATCTGGCCCGCTCCGAACCGGGGCCCTTTTTGTCTGGTTTTTCCCATGTGGACTCCGCGCGGAGCTGGGAGGTGGCGGTGCGCCCAGCCCGGAGCCGGCGCAGGTGAGTGTCCGGGGCGGGGCCGGGCCGGGCCAGCGCCGGCGAGGAGGAGAAGGTGGAGGCGGGCGCCCCGGGGCGAGCAGGGCTAGAACCCGGGTTGGGCGGGCAGCCGGCCTTCGCGGATGACGCGGCAGTGCGGCCTCCCCGCTCTCCCGCGCCTTCCGGCGGAGGTGCGCACGCGGCCCCGTGGTCCTGGGTCCCCCAGTGGAGTCGGTCTGCGCCCAGGGCCGGGCGGCCGCGCGCCTTGGGTGCGGATCGTGTTTGGCCAGGTGCGTATCGGCGCGGGCCCAAGCACTTCCCGGGGGAACCGATCGGGGGTCGCGTCGGCGTTTCGCCGCCCTGGTGGGCTCAGATGGAAGCGCAGGGCTGGGAGGCCGGCGCCGACTTGGGCTGGAGGAGAGTTCCTTCTCCGAGAGCTAGTTTCTTCAGCCCCCCTCTCCGGGCTTCTTGACACGTCGTTACCACTTCTGAGGCTCCGGGACGGCCCCGCCCAGTCTCTAGGAGAAAGCAGTTCTCAGACCCCCAGCTCGCCTCTGCTTCGGGGCCACCCGTCCTGGGGCCCTTGGAGCTCGCGGCGGAGACACCCTGTCGCCCTGCGCCTACCCCCATATCCTTGTTAGCGCTAGCGGGCACCCGGGGCCCCTGAGCTCTGCTTTGGGGTCGGAGGCTGGATGGCGCGCCTCGGGTCCTTCACTGGTGCGCGCATCCTAGGAGCTGGGCTGTGAGAGAGCTGTCGCGGAGTCAGGGATCGCCCGATTCCGCGGGGCCCTCTGGGCTCAGCCATTCGCTGTCCCCTCCCCCCCCCCCCCCCAGCTCTGGCATCCCTACTCTATAGACGTACCCGCTGGAAGCTGGGGGCGCTAATACAGGCTCAGAGCGATTAGAAGCCGGGAGCCGGCCGTGCCCTAATCGACCTCCCCACCCCCATCGGTTAGGTGAGGATCGAGCCTCCCTGTGTTCTGTCGGGCTTCGTAAAGCTCTAGAGGATTAAAAGCCCGATTTTCCTCCGGGGGCCAGGTGGCGGATGTCTGCGCTTCGCCCCTGGTCCTCTGGCGGGGTCACTGGGCTCCACCCGATGTGCATCACCTCCCGCAGTGAGCCCAACGGGTACCGAGTCGTCGGGTCTCCGAGCCGAGACTGAGCTTTCCCAGAAATCTGTCCTGACGGTGGACCGAGCGCACCCAAAGGAACGTGGCCCCGCACCCAGCCCTCAGCCGAGACAGGCCAGCGCATTCCCCGCGAGGCTGCGGGTTCGGATCCCAGCCCTTGAGCGGCAGCCTCAGCTGCGGGATTTTTTACCGCTCATGGCTGCCTCATCGTGTACTTAGACCTTGGCCTGCACCTGGGGGACTAGGGGGACCTCTGGAATAGGCCTTACGCAAAGGAAAAAAAAATTGCGGGGTACTGAATGTGAGAATTTCGTTTATTCCTTTACCCCTACCAGGTGGGTCTAGGGGTGCAGTGGCTCCTGCCTGAGCTCTCACAGCTCCAGCAGCCCGCATTAGTGGTGGGAGCTCTGGTGACCAGGGCTGCCCCGGAAGCAGCTTTGGGTTCCTCCCCTGGGGCCTCTGGGGAGACAGGGGGACAGGCACCAGGCCCTAGGCATGTCGGAGGGCCCCAGCCGCCCCCATCCTCTAGCGCCTGGGGCCTGGGGGCATTCGTTGGAGACCAGAGGGACCAGGCCCCGGCCGGTCGTGGGGGGGTGCGGCTCAGATTGGGGACTCCAGAATCGTTGTGTACTTGTTGTGTACTTGTGCAGCGGAGAGCCCCTGGGGCGGGGGCAGGGGTAGGCTTTGTTACGGCCAGAGACCGGCGATCTCGGAGTACTCATGGACTTGTGTCCCAGCAACCCTCTCCTCCTGTGAGCTGTTAGAACTTGGGAGGGTGGGACCTGCTCTGTGCCCTGAGGGACGGAAACCTCTAGAGGAAGCGGGACTCAGGGAGGTGTCTACAGATGGTCCTCCTGGGTTTCTGGAGGGTGGGGCTGAAGAGGGTGGGGCGGTGTCAGCAGCGACCTTGGAGGGCGTGTAAGATGCACACAGCCTGAGACCCTCACGTACTCTGGGCGCCTTGGTGGCTTTCGTGTCAAGCGGCCTTCCCACCTGGCCCGCAGGTCAGGTCCCCCTGAGGCCACACCAGCTCCGAAGCTCTTTTCTTTGTCAGGATCTCCCTCTGGCCAGGGTGGAAGACAGGCAACCAGCCTGCTCCCAGACCTTACCTTCGTCTTCCCACTCCCAGAAGTGGATTTCTGTGCCTTTGGATCTGAAGGCAGGCGGCGGGGGAGGGGGGGGGTTGTGGCTGTGTCAGATTGCCCTCCCTCCTCCCCACCAGGCTAGAGGAGGTTGCTTGACCCTTCAAATGAGGCTTTTGCTGCTTATGCCCTCCCAGCTTCCTTTGGCCCTCATTGCAGGAGAGCTGGGAGACCATGCTCCCCTAGGACCCAGGCCTGTGCCTCTCCCGCGGGGCTGTGGGGGTTGACCCCCGTGGCCGGGGCGGCTGGTCTGGCCCCGCCCCAGCACTGCGGCACCGGGTCCTGCCGCACTGGGCTTCGCAGGGGCGAGGCAGGCGCAGGGGAGGAGCCTGGCGCAGCCCTGCGGCTCCGACTGGAAGCTGGAAGGGGATTTGGCTTTTAAGTTACTCTCTGCTTACAGAGACCCAAGTCAGCTGCAAAGATGAGGAGAACAGACCACGTGTCTCCGCGGATGCCGCAAGTAGAGGGAGCCCACAGGAGTCCCGAGGCCTGCTGCAGCCCTCTTTACCTTCCATTTCTGGACCCGTAACTGCTGTCCTCGGCCTGCTCCTTAGTCGCCTGGTGCCAGGCCAGCTCCCGGTGTTCCCCCTCGCCCAACATTCACCTCTCCCTACCCCCAGATCCCCAAAGGAAGAAAGAAAAAGGAATTTAGGGTGGTTGAAGTACCCCTGGGCTAAGGCTTCTGATCGTGTACGGTGGTGGCCTCAGGAAAGAGCTCCCAGACATTTCCGCAAAGGAGGGCTGCACCCCCTGCCGCAGGATTGCCTGGGTGCCTATTAAGATGCAGATTTCCGAGTGCGCCCCCTAATCTGCATTTCAGGGGTCCCTTCGGTGTGCCTGCTGGTAACACCCTGAGTCTAGCCCAGTGCACAGTGGTCGTGGGGAAAACTGAGGCCGAGTGCCAGGTAGTGACCTCCGAAGATCTCCATCCCTGCAAGCTGGGTTGGCCTCTGGAAGGCCAGAGCCCAGCAGTGGGGTGTGTTCAAGCAGGATGAGGAGTCGCCTGGGGCCACGGGGACAGGAGCCTGGAGCAGCGATTTGAGCTCCTGTGGACACCAGGGATGAGGGCAGAGTGGGTGAGGATTTTGCATAGGTGCTGGGAGGCCGAGTGGCTTAGAGCAGCCCTGAGCTCACTGGGAGAAGCATCACCAAGGGGTTTTGATAGTTTCCGGGCCAGGAGACTCACTCTGACCTTTGCAGGCTGCTTTTCTAGCCACCCTGCCCCCTGGCCCCCACTCAAGCCTGGAGCCGGCCGAGACTGCCGCTCTGCAGTCCCCAGCCCCCCTGCCTGGGCACCAGCTCCCCTGAGTCCGACCCTCCCTCCCCTTCCCTCATTCCTTCCCCAGGGCGCCAGGCACCAGAGGCAGGAGCTGCTACAGTGACTTCTCTGGAGGCAGCCACTCCGGCAACCACTGATGCAACCTTGCCAGCCCCTCCCTCCCCTCCCTCGCCTCTGCTTTCCTCTGCAGTCGCCTCCGAGCCAGCCAGATGCTGCTCCCCTCGCTGGAAGGCAGCCGCTCCTCCAGCGCCCTCCATGCTGCCTGCTTGGCCCGGGAACTTCCCCCCCACCTGCCCTGCTGTCCTGGCCACAGGCCGGCAGCAGCGATGTCCAGCCAGGGCAGTTCAGAATCAGGTCTGGTTTGGGATGGCAGTCCAGGGAGCAGCAGGTTTGGTTTGCCCTTGGGGCTCTGCGTCTCCCACCCGGCAGGCTGGGGGCTGGAGGATGCTGGAGACCAAGACATCTTGGAACAGGAGGGTTCTATGCTCAGAGGTCGGGAGAGCCACACCCGGGATGTCCCACTGGTCACTGCCCCCTTTGGGGCCTGGTGTGATGGGCAGAGGAGGATCTGGCCAGCTGCTTGCTACTGGGAACTGGATTTCCTCCCTCCCCAGCTTGAGTAAAGGGTGGGCTGGGCGAGGGTGGAGGGGCGGTGGGTGGGCATTCAGGTGGAGACAGGAAACACCCTGGTGTGGACATCTTGCCCCACCCTCCCCCAAGCTGTGAGTGTTCAGCCCTTCTCCCCAAGCTGCCACCGCCTTCTGGAAGGTCATTTGGGGCCGAAAGAAACAAGGCATGTCAAGCTTGTGATGGTGTGGGGTGAGGAGGGCTGCTGAGGGGTGGATGGGAGGCTGGACCTTCTGCCCAGGCTGGCAGGGAGCTGGGAGCGGGAGCGGGAGCGGGAGTCTCTCTGCAGGGTCGGCAGGCCGAGAGCGCGACTCCTGTTCTGTGTATGGCACTGGTAGAATTCACTGTGAACAGTCTCGGTCAGTGAATTACCGAAGGGCCATAAACAGAGCAGAGACAGATCCGCGAGTGTGTCGGGAGCACTCTTCAGCCCCTCTGGCCCCGTGGTGGGCCTGGACCCCGGAAATGGGCTGCTTTGGCTGGGGAGGGCGGGGGCGCAGGGATCCCCCCTCCAGGATGTCCCCGGAGGGCCTGCGACACCCGACTGCTTGGCCGATTTTGGCACTAGCACATTTTTGCTTGTGTCTCCGCTCCGAGCAATCATGTGCGGTGCCAATATGGGACAAGCGGGACTGCAGCCGCGAGCCCTCCCCTGCGACTCGCGGCCAGCCGGCCCCAGGGGCTCCTCGCCACTCCCGGGCCCATCTGGCTCAGCTGCCGGGAGGGCCCCAGCCCCGTGGGCAGCCAGATCGCCTTACACTGCCTCGGGCCTCGGCAGAGCTGGAAGCCCGGCAATCCGAGCCGGGCCAGCAGATGGGGCCGCCTGCAGCTGTGGAGGGCCGGGGCGGTGCGGGGAGGGGGGTGTGTGTGTGTGTCACCATCTGTAGGGCCAGCCCGGGTGTGGGGGGGTGCCACGGGTCAGGAAGGCCCAGCTCTGCTCCCCACACACCCTTGGGGTGAGACCTTGGCTGGCCTGCCGAAGGAACTGAGGGAGGCAGCTCCTGGCAGTGGGGGTGTCCTTGAGGTCAGCCCAGGTGTGTCCCCGGGGGCTATTGTCCCTGGGGCAGGGCCTGGTGGGGGGGCACTAAGAACAGGGTGTGTGGTTCAGGCCCTGGCGGGTGCATCAGATTCCAGACAGGGAAACTGAGAGCGAAGGCCTGGCTGAAGAGGTTAGTCGGTGAGGAGTTGGGCGAGGCCAGTGTCGCTCCTCAGTCACCGGCCACAACTTGTGGGGTGTCAGCCTCAGTGGTTTTGTGCTTTGGGCTCTCCTGGCTCCCAGGGCTTGGGGGCGTCTCGGCTCTGAACCTACATAACAGGCCTGGGCTCGGATGCCCCAGATGACAGTGAGGCTGAGAGGCCTGGACCAGCCAGGCTGTCCTGGTGTGAGGCCCTGGTGACCGCACTCAGCAAGAGGCCCGCTGACTGGCCTGGGATGCTGCCAGCTGGAGGCCCCAGTTCCCGATGGAGCCGTTTCTCCCTGGGGAGTGAGCCTCAGGCATGGGGTAGGGACGGAGGGGGTGGCGTGGTGTTGAGGCTGTCGACTGTCGGCTGGAGGATGGCAGGACCCAAGGGGCTGCTCAGCAGGAACACAGGGCTACCAGTCTCCTGCCTAGGGCACTAGGGACGGCCTTCGAGCCTTGGAGGGATCAGGCCATTTCTCTCTGCTGGTTCCCCGTGTATCCGATGGGGAAGAGCTCCGTCATGGTCCCTCCTGGATGTGGTGATGGTGTCCCTGTGCAGAAGCTCTTCTAAGCACTGCAGAGAAGGGATACTTCTTCTTTGCTTATTTATCCCAAGAAGAAGACTTCTGCCCCTGCAGCTGGATCTCTCCTCTGACGGCCCAGTCTCCCCACAGGGCCTGTCTCTGCCCTGGCCTTCTACTGCAGGGTCAAAATGGCTGCCTTGCCTGAGAGCTTCCCTCCCGGGCTCCATGCCATCGATCTGAGGGGCAAGGAAGAAGGGTGTCCATGGCTTGGATTGGAGTGACCCCTGGGGGTGGGTGTGGACACAAGGACCCAGCAAGGGGGGTTGGAAGGCCCCTGGACATGACAGTTTCTTTTTTTTTTTTTTTAAAGATTTTATTTATTTATTTGACAGAGACACAGCAAGAGAGGGAACACAAGCAGGGGGAGTGGGAGAGGGAGAAGCAGGCTTCCCGCTGAGCAGGGAGCTTGATGTGGGGCTCGATCCCAGGACCCTGAGCCGAAGCAGACGCTTAACGACAGCCACCCAGGCGCCCCTGGACGTGACAGTTTCTAGAGCGCCCCTGGAACTTCTGAAATGTCTGGCTCCATTTCAGTACCTTCCTGCCTAGCAGGGAAGGGTGGGCCTTCCAGCCTGAGACTAGAGCAGCCCCTCGGCCCCCGGGTGGTCTGCAGCTGGGCTCCACTCTCCTGGGGCTTTGCTTCTGCTGCTCAGCACCTGCCCAGGTGGGGGCCTTCGCTGAGCCGTGAGGAACAGGTGCCAGTTGGGGGTGCAGAGGAGGCAGTTCGGAGCCTGGAGCCAGCCTCCATGCCTGGCTCTCGGAGAGACTGCAGGCCCTAACTTAGTTTCACCTCCTCATAATTTCGGCGGTCCCAGGTCAGGCTGCAGCTTCTGCTCTGGGTGGCGAGTTCACCCACAATAGTGACTACCCAGGCCGGGGCCCCTGGAGCCAGCTCTTCTCCCCAGAGGCCTGCCTTCACCTCCCCCCTCCTCCAGCCTTTGTGCCTCCCCACCCTGTAAACTGGGCCTGAATCCTCCTTTGTGTGTCAGGGGTGGGGGGGGCGGCGAATGAGCGGCAGGTTTTCCCCACTCCCCAGGCAGCTCAGTTATGGAGCTGTTTGATCTAGCCAAGGCCCTGTGCCCCACAGGGATTCCTGTAGTCTGACTCAAGTCCCTCCCGCTGCCGCTGAAAGCATTTTCTCGTCTGAGTGGGGAGGTCTCTGGGAAGCACTTTGCTCTGACTTTTGGGTGTTTTTCAAGAGCAGCCAGGCCAGGGTGTCCGCCTACACCCCCATGCAGGGCCCCTGTTTGTCTGTGGGGCTTGCAGCTCCTGGAGGTGGCAGCTCCCCGCAGGGACTGTGTGAAGTGGATTTTCCAGCCTCTGCACCCCTCCCCCCTGCTCCATTTGCTTATTCAATCCCAGCCATTATCCCGGGCCCTGCCTCGGCTCTGCGAAATGCGATCCCGCTCCATTGATCGCGGGCGGGGGCTGCCCCGTTCTGCCATGGAAGCCGGGCTGCTGCGCCCAGAAGGCTCCCTCCCCCAGGTGCCCTACTGGGCCGGTGCTCCAGGCGGGCCTGCGGGCGCTACCCCAGCAGGTGGGGACGAGGGGCCGCCCTGCCCACCGCTGCACTGGGGGCAGCAGGAGCTTCCTGGCCTTGTAGTCGCTGGCCCCCAGGAAAACCCGGGACCAGGAGCCCAGTTCCTGCAGATGTCCCCAGACAGGCCTGCCCACCCCACAGGCTCGCCCTTGCTCAGTTCTGGGGACCTTCAGCACCAAGCAGATTGCTCTCCAACCCCGGGGCCTGCCGGCTCTGCCCCGGGCTGCAGCTGCCCCATCCTGCAGGAGCCAGAACCTGAGGATGGCGGAGGTGGGCATCTCTGCTCCTCCACTCTGTCTTCCCACTGGCCTGGCTCCACCCCAGAAGGGGCAGTGGCCACTGTCTCCCGCACCTGCTGAGGGCCACAGCCCCGGGGGTGGGATCAGCCTCCCTGGCAGCTGATGCTCCAGCCTGGGCTTCTGGTTTGGAAAGGGGGTCCTCTTGTGACTGGCTTTACTGCCCATGGGGCTTCAGGTGAATAGATCCTTCCAAGACTCCAAGGGTGGGCCTGCATGCTGGCTGAAGACTTGAGGTGACCTTAGGTGGCTTCAGACACCCCTTAGGAAAGGGCCTGCCTGCATCTGGGGCATGTGGGACACAGAAGCGTGCGTCCTTGGGGTAAGTCTCCTGGAGGCCTGGGGAGGTGGCACTTTGGGGATTAAGATGGAAGCCAACCCCCTGGGGGTGTACAGATGGGTAGGGCTGGCGTGGGTGGATACACTGGGGTTTATGCTGTGTGGATGGGATGTTCAGCGGGTTTTGACTTGGCTTGTTTCTGCCGCTGACTGGCCAAGATGAGTGATGTCAGTGAGCCCAGAGGCTACCTGTGCGGGTCCTGGAGGAATGGCACCAGCCCAGGGGTTGGCCGCCATCCTCAGGGAGGAGACCCCAGCAAGCTATTTGCTTCTCTGGGGCTTGATACAGAGCAGTATCAGCTATAGAAAGTCAGCTTCTTCCCTGAGGGGTGAGGCAGCTGGTGAGCTTTAGGCTCTGGGGAATAGCAGGGGTGGGGGGGTGTCCCCGGATCAGATGAGACGGTGACATGGAGTGCTCGGTACACAGCAGAGCATGGCCCCCTTTAGCTCTCTCAACCATAGGGTCCAGGCAGAGGACTGCCTGGAGTGGAGGTGCCCTCTAGGGTTCCCCCGAGAGTGGGTGGGGACAGGGTCCAAGTCTGAGCTGTCGCCTGTGCGTTCACTCCCTCCATCCCTCCCGGCATGGTCCCAGCATGGTCCCAGTATGGTCCCAGCACCGTGGGACTCCACAGGGAGCAGCTGAGGAGGGCTGGGCTCCCACAGGAGCCAACTGGAAGGATGTGACCTTGTTCTCCTCGGGCGGTGGGGAAGGTGCCTCCTGCTGGACAGTCCCAGGACCATGCTAACTGTCCCTGTCTCTTCCTCAGCAGAGGCGGTGGCCTCTCAGCCCCCTCCGCCCCCTCCGCCCCCTCAGCGCCCTGGCCCGCCGCTGCTGCTTGCCTCCCCCCATTTTTGGCAATGGTAGAACTCACACTGGTGAGGTCATGGGATCCGGTGGTTCTAGACTTGCCAACTACGGTGCGAGGCCTCAGCGGGCAGCTCTGCAGCCAGCCGCCACATGAGGGACCCCGCCGCCCCACGACCTGCTGCCCCCCAGGGAAGGAGGGAGGGACGCTGGTCCCTGGGTGCCGGGCAGTGGCAGAGGGTGGGTGCAGCTGGAAGTGACACTCACTGTTTCCCTGCATCCCCCTGAGGTCACAGGTCTCCGAATCAGCTGGGAATCTATCCTCCGGCCTTCGGGGGTGCTACCGAGAGGGCTTGAAGTGCGGCCCAAAGTGAGGGAGTTGAGGTGGGTGGCTGGGCTTGGGAAGGAGGGAACGTTTGGTGTTCGGTACCCTCACCCAGCTCTTCTGTTCAGGGTGGACTCTGAGCCTCAAGGGAGGGTCTCCCTCCCTTCCACGCGTCACTGAGAGTGGGTCTCCCTTTTGCGCTGTTGGCTGGGAGGATGCGGGCAGGCCGTCCATCCCTGGGCATCTCTGTAATCTGGGCTGAAGCAGTGGAGGGATGGATGGGACAAAGGCCCCGGAGATGTGATAGGGGGTGTGTTTAAGCCATTTACATAAATGCAGGATGGGCTCCCTGGGGAGTGGGCGGCCTGTGGGCTGGACCCCTGCCCCCAGCTGCCGCTCTGCTGTGGGCAGCTCATGTCTCAAAGCCTGGGATGCAGTGGAAACTCCGAGACAGGCCAGAGGGTCAGGGACTCCGCTTGGGTCCAGATGGGTGGCAGTGTGGTGGACAGATGTGCTGGAATTTTCCGTGCCCACAGAAGGCTCTGGCAGCCCAAGGACTAGAGCTGCATGTGTGTGGGTGAGGGGAAGAGAGTCTGTTCTGACCCACAGTGAACAGTACAAATAGAAGTGCAAAGGCCTTTTCCCTGTGCCCCAGTCCTGCATTTCCTGGGAGACCCCCAGCCCCTGCAACTCTGGCTGTCTTCCCTTCACTTGCTGTCAGAGGGATGAGGGTGGTCGCAACCACTGGGGCTGATGAGTGGGCAGGGCGGGCAGACCTCCCTCGGCTCACTCCAGGCTCTGGACTCCATGCAGCTGCAATGTGTTTGGGAAGAGATGGGCTGAATAACGAAGGTGGGGGGGGGTGCGTCCCCAGAAGAGGGCATCTGAGCCTATGGCTCTTGGAAATAGGAAGAAAGACTGTCCTCCCACAGGCTGCAATTGATTTTAAAAACCTGATAAATTATATGCCAGACATGAGGAGGACGAGGGTTTGTTCCTTGTCAAGCATTTATTAAGCACTAAGTACATCCCAGGCAGTGCATAAGCACCAGGGGCTGTAGCCAGAAGAGGCAGTGGGAGGAAGGGCAAGAGGCACACCTGCAGGGATGGGGGGATCGCTGGAGGAGATGGAAGAAACACAGGACTTCGGGGAGAAGGAAGAAAGGAGCCTGTCTGAGAAAGCGCAGGTTTTGTATGGGGAAGTCGACCATGTTTGGTTTTGGCCCTGAGGACGGTGGGAGTCTTGGAAGGCAGAGGGGTGTGTGATCTGGTAAAATGGATGGAGGGATGAGACCAGGGATGTGGGGGGCAGGTGTGGACCCAAGGGTGAGATGGTGGCCGGGGCAGGTCAAGGCCATGGGACTGGAGAGAGTACCAGGAAACAGACTCCCCGGGAAGCTGAGGGGGGATCCACCCCTGTCTGAACGGGCTCTATTCTGAAGCTTCTGAGCAACCGGAAGAGGGGGGCTCTCTAGTAAGCCACCCGAGCACGATCGATGCGGTTAACCAGCATCTGTTCAATTGCAGCGCCCTGTGCCCACGAACTGGTAAACGCTCAGGTGAACGACGTGATTGGAAGGAACGGCTAGTCAAAGGCGGTGGACGTGAGCCGAGCCAGGCCAGGCTGGTGCCACTGCCTTCAGCGCCTCTCCCTGCTTTGGGCTGGCTACTTTTGGGTTTGGGACAAGCAGGCAGGAGTGAGACTGTCCCTCCGCCTTGGTGGGGAGGGAAATTAACAGGAGAAATTGGGGAGCTTGGGACAGATTCGGTCGTGGTAAAAGCTACTGATCTCCTAGCACTTACTGGGTGCAGTGTTTTCCTGCTTTCCATTAATCCTCATGACTGCGGGCCAACCGGGGTTAGGACATGAGGCACCTTGACCTTGGTGAGAAGCAGGGAATTTGAGCCCTGGCCATCTGCCTCCAGAGCTGTGAATCGCTGCTCCGCGCCAGGGCCAGGGAGCCGGCTGGGGACACGGGCCTTCTCCGTGGGGGCCCCTTGAACCACTGCAGGGGTTTGTGCCCCAGCCCCCCCGGGGGCCATGGTTGCTACGGGTGGTGGAGCCAGAACCAGGGCTGGGGCGGGGTGCGGTGGGGTGAGGTGGGGGGAAGGCCTGGACACCATCGCCACTGCTGGCTCCCGGCCCGGCTCCTGTTCTGCTCTCCTGTCCCCTGCACTAATCTGACCGTGACAGCCCTGTCCCTGCACCACCACCGGGATCAAGCCAAGCACCTTACCTGGTTCGCGAGGCTCTGTGTGACCGGGCCTACTAGGCAGCCTGCCCCCTTCCCACTGCCCCCGGCTTGCCCCACTGCTCCCCTGGGAGATTCTGGGCATGTCCTCGTCTGGCCCCCTTACCTTTGCCTGAGCTCTCCTGAGCGCCCAGAGCACACCCTTCCCTGGGCCCGGCCCTGGCTGCCTCGCTTGGAAGCATCTGCCAGTGGGTCTGTTCCTGCATCACCTGGAAGCTGAAGGCCAGACTGTCTCGCTCATCCTTGTGTGCCTGGGACCACGTGGTAGGGGCCTGGCATGGGTCAGAGAGGCCCTGGAAGCCCACAGGGTATTGAGTTCTGGGTGATCTTACCTTGGGCACCTCTGTCATCCTGGTCACCCCCAGAGTCCCGGTTCCCCTCCCCCCCACCTCACCCCAAGGTCAAAGGGTGGTGCTGCCCCAGGGTCAGGGCCTGGCAGATGGCTCTGGCCTGAGGACTGAGGTGGCAGGGATCCCACCTCTTATAGGTCTGGTGGCTTTTGAAGCAAAGTGCCATCAAAACCCCAGGTGACAGGCTCCCTGTGAAGACCAGCCCTAATGCAGGACGACGTCAGCGGCCGCGAGTGGACGGATAATGCTGTTGGGTTCTAATGGCGAGGGCCTGGGCCTGCCGGAGGCGCGCAGCTGGTGCAGACAGGGCCTGTCCTGGCCACAGGTCTCCTGCGGGGCAGAGTGGACAGCAAGCAGGTGTGAACAGGTGGTGCGAGGCGCTGGGCCCCGAGTAAGGAATGGCCCCCGGGAAAGGGGGGAGCCTGTGGGCTTTGAGTGAAGGCAGCACCGGGACTGAGCTTGGAGGAGAAGAAGGTCTGGGGGAGGAAGCAGCTCCCGGAGGAGGAACAAGCCGGAGCCACCTGATGGGGCAGGAGGAGGGGAGCTGGAGGCCCAGGACGTGCCCCTCAGTCTGTTCAGACTGAAGGATGTCAGTGCCAAGGTGGGAGCCTCTTCTCCCCACAGCCCTCTGCCGCCAGGACACGGAGGGCATGTGGCCGACACAACCGGGTCTGGACAGAACAGGGGTCTCTGTTGCCCCTCTGGGGGCCATGTGGCAGTATCTGGGGACACTGGATTGTCCTAACTGGAGGTGGGGGCTGCGCAGCAGAATGAGAAGCCCCAGTGTCGTCAGAGCCGAGGCTGAGAACACCCAGCATAGGACGACAGGTTAAAGCAGCAAGTTGACATCTGAAGAGAAGGTTAAAGCCCTATGTTTAGAATGGGAGAAGATATTTGCAAATGACACTACAGAAAAAGGGCTGGTATCCAAGATCTATAAAGAACTTCTCAAACTCAACACCCAAAAAACAAATAATCAAGTCAAAAAGTGGGCAGAAGAGATGAACAGACACTTCTCTGAAGAAGACATACAAATGGCTAACAGACACATGAAAAAATGTTCATCATCATTAGCCATCAGGGAAATCCAAATCAAAACCACACTGAGATACCACCTTACACCAGTTAGAATGGCAAAAATGGACAGGGAAGGAAACAACAAATGTTGGAGGGGTTGTGGAGAAAGGGGAACCCTCTTACGCTGTTGGTGGGAATGCAAGTTGGTACAGCCACTTTGGAAAACAGTGTGGAGGTTCCTCAAAATTTAAAAATAGAGCTACCCTATGACCCAGCAATTGCACTCCTGGGTATTTACCCCAAAGACGCAGATGTAGTGAAAAGAAGGGCCCTATGCACCCCAATGTTCATAGCAGCAGTGTCTGCAATAGCCAAACTGTGGAAAGAGCCGAGATGCCCTTCAACAGATGAATGGATAAAGAAGATGTGGTCCATATATACAATGGAATATTACTCAGCCATCAGAAAGGATGAATACCCCACTTTTACATCAACATGGATGGGACTGGAGGAGATTATGCTAAGTGAAATAAGTCAGGCAGAGAAAATCAGTTATCATACGGTGTCACTTATTTGTGGAACAAAGAATAGCATGGAGGACATTAGGAGAAGGAAGGGAAAAATGGGGGGGGGGAATTGGAGGGAGAGGTGAACCATGAGAGACTATGGACTCTGAGAAACAAACTGAGGGTTTTAGAGGGGAGGGGGGTGGGGGGATGGGTTAGCCTGGTGATGGGTATTAAAGAGGGCACGTTCTGCATGGAGCACAGGGTGTTACACGAAAACAATGAATCGTGGATCACCACATCAAAAACCAATGATGTATTGCATGGTGACTAACCTAACATAATAAAATTTAAAAAAAAAAAGCCCTATGTTTAGGTTGGGGGAAACCCCTAAGTTGTACAAGGGTAAGAAGGGAGGAGACCAGACTACTGAAAGGAAGGCAGAAGAGAGACCTGGGGACTTTGACCACACATTCACCTGGGATGGCCCTGAAGGAGGGATGGCAGCAGGTCACAGGAGGTAGGCAGGCTGGGTCTGTGCCCTGGTCCAGGTCTGGTACCATCTTCAGAGGGTCCGCAGCAGAGAGCGGGGCCAGACCAATGACATTTTGGGTGCCCACATGCCATTCTGCGGGTTACATAATCGCTCGCTCACTTATACGTGTAAAAGACATATTTTAGGGAGAAAAAGGGTATTTCAGGAGGGCCTGGCTGGCTCAGTTGGAAGACCATGTGACCCTTGATCTCAGGGTTGTGAGTTCAAGCCCCATGTTGGGTGTAGAGATTACTTAAAAAAATAAACTTAAGGGGCGCCTGGGTGGCTCAGTTGGTTAAGCAACTGCCTTCGGCTCAGGTCATGATCCTGGAGTCCCGGGATCGAGTCCCGCATCGGGCTCCCTGCTCGGCGGGGGGTCTGCTTCTCCCTCTGACCCTCACCCCTCTCATTCTCTCTCAAATAAATAAATAAAATCTTTAAAAAAAATAAATAAATAAACTTAAAAAAAGATATTTTAAGGTACAACTTCTTTGGTTTTCACTGGGTGGGTCATTCAGGAAATCTAGTCCACCTTCTATTTGGAAACCGCTCACCAATCTCCAGGGAAAGCTGGAACCAGAGATTTTGGTTGTGAAAAGGTTTGGGTGGGAATGTGAACGCTGTTTCAATCATTTGGAAGACTGGAGACATTATGGTTCTCTGTGACCGCAGAGGCGGTGGGCTTTGCAGAGAGGTGGACTGTTTGTCTCCCAGAAGAGCTTCCTTACGGTCCGTCAGGCTGTGACTTAAGACAGGTAAGCTCTCCATCTCTGGGGATGTTCCTGCAAAGGTGCTGGGGTGCTGGGGTGGGTGGCAGCCTTAGATGGGGGCTGAACCAGTTGCCCTGTCATTGTATCGAGTGTCACTTGATGTTGAAGCTGGTTCCTTGCCCAAGAGTGGGTCGCTCGCATGTCCTAAACTCCTGAGCTGTGATCTAGGCAAGATTCAGCTCATGCACACAGCTTTTTAAAGGCTATTGTGATGAGCAAGTTGCAAATTAATCAAAGAACTTTGGATTCATAATGGATGTGTCTTTTCTCAAACAGCAGATACTGGAAAGCCAAACTCTGTAGTGGTAGGGCTGGTGGGCTGTGGGGTTTTGTTGCCGGATCTGTCCCATACAGGGTTCTCGAAACTCCGCCTTCAGTGTTGGCTGAAGCCTGACCTGAACCTTCCAGGCCTCTCCCTGCACTGACTGGCTCCATTGGGGTTTCTCAGGGAGAGATGCCGGCTGGAATAGGAGGCAGCAATGAAGGCCCCGGCCGAGCTCCATCAACAGACATCTCTGGAGGGTCTCCCGTGTGTGTCCTCCACCCCCCACCAGCATCCTCCCTGTTCTGTCCTGGAGGACCCCAGCTTCTGGGAGCCAGCCTTCTCCTGCCTCCACAGCTCTCCTGAGAAGGTAGCATGGGGGCGGCTGGGGGCCAGAAACCTTTAGGACCAGGAGAACAAGGACAACATCTTGTGGAGGTTATGGGGGAGGGGAGGTGCAGCCAGAGGAGGCCCTCATGGGGAAATAGATCCATCCCTTCACTGCCGCTGATGAACCCACAGGTTTCAAGTGTCTTCTCTCTCTATGAAGACAAAGGCATCTCACCTTGACGGATTTGAACACCATGTGGTTTTATTTTCTGCAGTCATGACCCTGACCAGGTTCTGTTGACTCTCTCTTCTAGCTCCTTAATTACATTTTGAGTGAATTCCATACCTTTATAAACATGGTTCATCATTAAGTCCAGACTACCCTGAAGCTTCAGTCTCAAACTCAAGCTCAACTCCACCCTCTTCCAAGCTCCAGGACCCATAGTGTTTCAGGTGGGGGTGTGGTCTGCCTTGTGGATGGCTACCAACTCTCTGTCCTCTTGATCCAGATCCTCCAGGATTGGGAGGTGGATGGTGATGGGCAGACAGGGAAGATGGGAAAGGGAAGGCAGAAATCGTAAGAGCCAAGCACTTCCCTCAAGGCTAGTGACCTTGATGTTCCTCTCCTGTTCCCTGCAGGTCTTACAAGGACCAGGAAGGGGCCTCCTCAGATGGTTCACTCACTGACAGCTGCTCACCATACTTACCTCCCCTACCCTTTCCTTGGATAGTTGATGATCTGTGAATAAACACTTACATGCCACATTAGTTTAGCTTCCCCCAGAATACCTTCAAAACTGAGGTGTTTGAAAGTAATGCTCAAGGCTTTAAAAGCCTAAGGAAGTAATCAAAGCCACTGCTTTGGATATAAAAATGTAGAAGATGCTGAGTGTAAAATAACTTGGGAGTTCCCTTCAACTTTAAGAAAGTATTTAGCACTTTGTTTCTTTTGAGTAACTGATGATTTATTCCTTTCTTCTAGTAACATCACTTCTTTGTCAAGAGCAGAGCTAAATGGGAGCCTTCATCAAGTCACCCATGTTGACTCCACCGTCGGCAAATGTGTGGCCTCCTTTTATTTGGTCTTGTCTTCCCATTCCCATTCTCTCACTTCATCGCATACATCTTTTATATAACCTTCACGTTCTTTTTGGGGAAAAGTGTTAGGACGTTTTGGGGGGTGATGATGAAAATGTTCTAAAATTATGTGATGGTCGCATCACTTTGTAAGTCAGCCGAAGACCATCGAGCCTCTCACCTGGAAATGGATTACCTGACTGGCACGTAAATTATCTCAATAAAGCCACTTTTAAACACCTTGAGGTTATTGGGATGCTGGGAGTGCACAGATGGGGTGCACTGTTACCCCAGTGACCCCCTAATTTCCTGACTTTCACAGACCCGGGAGAGTTCTATGGTAGCGGCCACGTGAGGCAGCAGGGAGGCTATTAGGATCCCAGCTCCTTTGTCCCCTGGTTGTCACAGCTTGGGTGGAGATGATGGCGCTCCCAGCCCCCTTCTCTACCTGGGAGGAAGACCGCCCGCCCCCCAATCCTGCTGGCCATTGCTGATTGGCCTGGAGGCAGACACGTGACACCAGTTGGCCAATCAGCTGTGCTCCCCAAGACTGCGGCTCCACGTCTGGGGCGGGAATATGCGTCACCTTGGGCTTCGAAGACGCGGATCCTTGGCTCCATCAGCAGCGCGTCTTTTCTCCGGCATCTCTGGGTTTCTGCTGTTCACCCCGGAAAGGCTTTGATGCCGGGCGCTTTCTGGTGTCACCTCATTCCGTCTGGGCAGGCGGGCTGGGCCTTGCCAGAGGTGTTGGGACCGGTGAGGACAGGACAGGGGGCCAGGACTCACACCTGGACCAGCTCACCTCGGCGCAGGTCATCTGTGGAACAGTAATGACACTCGACCCAGCTAATTCATTGGGAGAAGCAAAGGACATCACCTGGGCGTTGGTGATAGGGTCTCCTGAATTGTTCATTAACCACTGTAATGTACAGATGAGAACCCTGAGGGCCAGGGTAAAGAATCCTATTATGTGATTAGTCTCCCTTAACTTTTCTTTTGTGAATTAAAAAAAATTTTTTTTTTGGCAAGAAAGTCCCGTTGTGACTGTTTTCTGCAACAATTTTGGTAAATTCTGGCAAATTTCAGACTCAAGATTATTTGGCTTAAATATTGTTCTCTATAAGAAGTAGTTCTGGTAAGGGAAATACATAGGCATAAATTAACAATTAAAAAAAATATTTTAAGTAATCTCTGCACCCAACCTGGGGCTTGAACTAACAACCCCAAAATCAAAAGTTGCATGCTCTACTGACTGAGCCAGCCAGGTACCCCCCCCCCCCAAAGTTTGTTTTAAGAATTTAGATGGTAAGGCCAGGGCAGGAGGAGCTGAGAGCAGTGGGGGTATGACCCTGGCCAAGAGTCATAAGTCTGGGTGCAATGCTACCCTCATGTGGTTCTGCGTCTCTCTGCCTCTAGGCTTTAATCTTCATAGCCTAAATGAGGGGTGGTGGCTAATGTCCCTTCCAGCTTTAAAATTCTCTTCCACGCAAGGCCACTGGGGAGCCCAAAGACTGTATGGGACTTAGGCCCACCTGACGACTTCACAATCCAACTACTTTTCCAAGGTTTGGCTTGGCCTCCTTGCCCGGAGCTTCTTGGGTTTTAACATCAACCGATCTCTCCATAGCTTTTGGGCCCTGGGGCTTTTAACGATGTAAGGACAACAACATAATGTAACTACTCATGCCCAAGAATGAGTTCAGGCCCCAGCATCTTCACTACCCTTTATCCTTGGTAGGATCACACAGGGCCGGATTTTTCTCGGAAATAACATCAACATTTTTTTCACATCAAATTATTTAACAATGTTAACACTGGCTTTTTGCAGAAAATTTTTGAGTAATGAGAATGTGTGGGAATGGATGTTTTGGGTTCCTTGAATTTCCTAAGGAACCACTAGACACTAAGGTCACTCATCGGATGAGACGTTTTGAGCATCTGCTGTAGTCAAGTCCCTGTGCGCCTTGGCCCGTGTGCTCGTGCGTGACGAAAAGGCCCAGCTGCTGGGAGGCCCCTCTGGTGGGGTGGGCCCCTCACGACGACCATGGCACCATCAGGAAACCCTGATGGCTGAGGCTGCCTGTGGGCTAAGCTCAGGACTCACCTGGAGTTTTCTTTAAAGATGAGAATCCAGATGTGCAGCTTGTTTTCTGACACCTGCCCCCTGAAGGGTTGGCACGAAGAACAGGGTTCTTCGTAGCAGAGTTTGATCCAGGCCCCCTCTCACTTCATCGCATACATCTTTTATGCATTTACCTTGTGAAGTTGCCAAGTGTCAGTTCCCACAGCTATAAAATGGAATCTAACCTCCGTACAGGGTTGTGGAGAGGATGAGAAATCACAGTGTTAGAGCATTTTGCAGTGTCCTGTGCAGAACAGCTCTTTAGTTCCTGCTAGTTCCAGCACTAGTTACTTAAAGGTAGATACATTCAGAAGAAATCTGAGTTGAGACCCAATTTAAGTTGTACCAACAATTTTAATTACAAGTGCTTTAAATTTGGGGGGATAGTTTCTAGCCTTTTCTCCCAAATATTAAATAAGCTACTCTAAACTGAACCTCTTTGTGCCTGCTTGCTCATCTGTGAAGTGGGGATGATAACAGTACTTTGTAAAGATTAAGTGGATTTATAGGTAAATCTCGAGAACAGAAACAGAACATGGCACATTGTAAGGGCTATATAAGTTTTAACTATTATGATGGCTACCACATAAATATTCTTTTTTTTTTTTTTAAGATTTTATTTATTTATTTGACAGAGAGAGACACAGCGAGAGAAGGAACACAAGCAGGGGGAGTGGGAGAGGGAGAAGCAGGCTTCCCGCGGAGCAGGGAGCCCAACGCGGGGCTCGATCCCAGGACCCTGGGACCATGACCTGAGCCGAAGGCAGACGCTTAATGACTGAGCCACCCAGGCGCCCCTACCACATAAATATTCTTAATTGCAGATAAGTCATAGTTCTCAACCAGAGCCAGGAAAGCCTCCGGACAGGGCTGGAGACATGGGCTTGAGACACAGGCTTGTCCTTGCCTCCCAAGGTCGCGCTGGGTAAGTCCTAGGTTCTCAGGGGAGACTGGTTCCCCCTCTGCAGATGGGTATTATCCCTGTTCTTTCCCCTTGACCTTTGTAGAAATACACTCCCAAGACACCAGTAGTCAACAAATGTTTGCTAACAGCCTAGCTGTTTTTGGGAAGGAGAACCTCAAATTCAGAGTGAGCTGGGGACTCATTCAGGGGCCCAGCAGCACTGGGAGTGGCATGGCAGGTGGGAAGATCTACCCTGTCCAGCTATTCCAGACCTTAAGTCATATCTCTCCCTCTGTGCTGCCTCCACCATCCCGGTGGATCTTCTCCGAGAGCTGCCAACCTGGAGCAAACAGCAGAGGCTAGGAGGGAGCGTGCGGGTAGTTGTCCTTGCCTCTGGCATCTGAGCATGAGCCATGCTGACGCCACAGGCTGGCTTGGGCTCGTGACCTGACCCAGAGCCCACTGAGGTGGGGATGAAAGAGATGTGGGCTCTTCTCCCTCACCCCACCTAGCCTCTGTTCCAACTAATTAAGCTTCAGTTTTGGTTTGTCCAGTTTGGACACTAAAGGGACCCACCACGGGCTGGTGGGTTGGGGGCGGAGGCTTCGGGGGCATTATGGAGGAGGAAAGAGGACTGGCTGCAGGTAGGGAGGAAGGTGGGTGCAGGAGGAGCAGGCCCTTTTCCATGTGCAAAGTGGCTGCAGATGAGCCTGGCTTGGGTCTGAGTGAGGTCCAGGGTGCACTGGCAGCCTGAGCTTAGAGGGTGAGCAGCCCCTTGTTTTCCCTGCCCTTCTGCCTCTCCTCAGCTCACTCATCTGAGTTCAGACAACTCCGGTGGTCACCAGCATTGCCAGTAACTTCTCAGATGTAGGACTGAGAGCCAAGAATTCCTAGCCCAGTCTCAATTTCTGTGAGCACCGGATCTTTGCAGCCTGGATGATAAACTACCTAACGCAGAAGACCCTTAAGGAGGTAAAAGGAGAGAACAGAACTCGTTCTGCTACAGCACTCCATCCAGATGGCACCTTATCACCCTGGGCTGCAACGATCTGCTCATATGAATGTCTCCTCTCATCTTGTTGCCCATGGGCACCTGCCAGGCTGTATTCATCGGACACATGGCAGGCTATCACCAAGTTAAACAAAACTGGCCCATGGGCCAGATCCGGTCGGCAGGTGTAGTGTTTTGTTTTTTTCCCCTGCAGAGTATGTAAAGGATTTTTTGATTTGTTGTTGAAATCAGGACATCTGTACACAAATCTGGACTCCCCACCTTCTCTGGAAAATTATGAAGATGGGGCTCTAGGGCCCACATTGCTCCCACTTGGTGGCAATCTGCGGACAATTCTCTCCACTCTACCCGCCCCCACGCCTCCCCCCCTCGCAATTTTACCTGAGCAATTTTACCTACCAGGCCCCTGCAGCAGCTGCCGGTGGTGACTCAGGCAGTAATGGAAGCAAAGGTCTCCGTGAGCCCCACCAAAGAAAGTTTTCAACACATGCTTGTTGAAAAGGCAGCAGCTGGGTCTTGTCAGGCAAACAGAATATACTGTAGAGTGAGGTACCTCCAGAGAGAGGCTGGCCCCAGAAGGAGTACTCTAGATAACCCAGCTGTTCCTGGGTGGCCAGTGGCAGTGATGTTCGGTTGGTTTGGCTGCGATCAATCCTCTTTTTCGGTCCACCCTCTGGTGAAAATAGGCAACAGTGTGCCATCTGTTCGAGAAGGGGGAGAGGGGGTGCTAGCTTTATGAGCCACTGTCAGTCATCGAGGAAAACACCTCTGGTCTTCTCTATTCAATGATTTTAATCACTATCACCAGGAAACCGACCCAGGCATCCAATAACAAAGGGGTGGAGGGCATCGTTCGAGGCTGAGGCACAGAGGAGGCACAAACACGGAGGTGCCGAACCACTGGGGGGGGGTGACGAAGGGCCTACAGCTGGGGGTGTGGCAGGAGGTACAGCTGGAAAGATGGCAGTTGCCGCATGAAAGCAATGAGCCAGAGTGAGGACTTAAGGAAAAATGAATGGCTTGAGGCCTCTGCTTCAAGAAGGATAATCCACTGTGATAGTGAACAACACTCCCGTGCAGGGAACCCCGATGGACAGGCGCCATCGCCCAGCCTGAGTTTTAATGTGGAATGCAATTAACCCCTAAAGAAAGAACTCCAGAGTAGAGTTTTCAAACCATCTTTAGAACTTTTCAAGTTAGATCCCAGCCCGCCACCTGGCCCTGCACCCTCAGGACAGCCGTTTATAAAATGAATTCAATGGCGCTGCTCCCGAGGCCCTGCCCCTGCCCTCGCTCCTTCCAGGGCTCTGCAACGTCACGGAGCACCATTCAAAGACCACCGAGGTTGAGTACGAGCACCTTTCACAAAGCAGAAGAAGCCACCCCAAAGGAGTTCCAAGGGGCCAAGTGCTCCTATAGAGATGAACAGTCCCACTTCCTGTTGCCACATTTTAAACTATTTATTGAATAAGGCAGTAATAGACAGAATGGAAAACAACACAGAATCCATGCTCTGCTACTTGGGTTTTGCTTTTCTTCTTCTTCTTCTTCTTTCTCAAACTATTAGGAGGTTATTTCACCACAAAGGAACACGGACTTTAAAGCCCCTGAACAGCTTCACAATGACGATAAAAAATAATAATTAAAAAAATAACAAGTTGTAGAACTAGGACTGTTTATATGTAAATTTCCCTTCCCTCCCCCTATTACGTACAGAAAAAAACATACAAAGAACATTAGATAGTTTTATATAAAACAAGCAAATACAAGAATCTGAAACTTTTCTCAAAGGCTGAGCAAGATGTGAAGGATCTTTTAATGTCGCATTAAAAAAAACACATTAAATACACTATCACACATGGGGGCCCGGGAGGAGGGAGGAAGAGTTGTCCCTGTACTCAAGGAGCAGAGATTTGGCCTGTCGAGAAGTCAGGTGAATTTAGCCACTGGAGACTCAGGGCTTGCAGCTGAGAAATCACAGAATTTAACAGTTACCGAGAACACCCAGACCGGTCAACACCTGTGAGGAGGAGGCTGTGGGGCCTGGCCCACCGGGCCGCACCTGGGAAAACTGCAGCGGACCTTCTGAGACAGGGCCTGCCCCAGGGCTGCTGGAAACACCCAGGTCCCTTTCTCTTCCAAGGCCCCTCAGCATGAAGAGCAACCTTCCTCGAGCCGGGTGCTCCTGTCACTTCCAGTCTCCTCTGTTAAGCTACAGAAAGTTACTGGAAAGGAAAATATTGCTCCCATTGGTGTGCCCTGGTCTTTGAAGATTTTTCTCTCCCTCCTTCCTTTCCCCTTCCAACCCCTCCCCTCCCCGTCCCACTCTCTCCCCTCCAAGCACACGCACACTTAACGCGCACACGCTCCTCAAACCCTTAATACTTCTGTTACCTTCAGTTCATGTACATGACCAATTCAGAACTGACCTTAAAACCAAAGCAACGTTTTAATAGTCATGAGATCAAGAAGGCTTCCTGGGAAGGGGAGGAGATGGGTGGCTGAAGAAATCCCTCTTGTCCCTGCCTGGAGCTTTAAGGACATTCACCTGCCTATGGCAAGGTCAGCACCTGGGCCAGCCCGAGGAGCGTCTCAGCCGCCAGACCATGAGGCCCCTGGACCTTGCAAACACAACTTCTGGACCCCACCCTGTTCTGGAACCTCCTTCCTCAGGTGAGTCCAGCAGGGAGAGTTCTGGGTGGCCACTGGGAGGCAGCTTTGGTGAAGGGCATGGTCACCTCCGCCTGAGTTTGTCAGTAGCTCAACGCATGACCCTGGTATGAACAAAAATTGGGTGACTGTGTCTGGCCACGTACCCTACACCCACTAAACTGGGTGAATTATTTTTTTCCACAGCTCACCTTAATTTCATACAGATAATTCCATGCGGGTTTCATATATATATATATATATATATATATATACATACATACATATATATATACTTTATATATATGTAAATGTGTATATCCATATGTACACATATACATATATTCACACTCACACATACACACACATAAGTATACACGCATGTTTCTGCAGAAAGAAGTCCTGCCACAATTTGGCTTTTTCGGGACAGTGAAATTGACAACACAGTATCTTATTCCACCAATCCCAGAAAATCAAGAGTGGTGCTTTAAAAAATGCAATTCCAAAACCCACTGCCTTTCTTCCTTTTTAAAAAAAAGGTTAACAAAACTTTTCTTCCAAAGTCGAGAGACTTAATTCCATTTGATTGCACCTCTGCAAACGTGTAAAAAATTTTGAAGTAGACTAGAAAACGATGCCATCGTACGGCTGCATGTCACTGTTCCAACGTCACCACCTCCACAGCCTGGCCGTCCATGGTGACTGTGCTGTCCGATATCCGGGTGGTCACAGGGGCCATGGCCACCTGCACCGGCCCGTTGCCCTGGGCAAGGCTGGTTACCACAGTCTGGTACATGCTCACGGGGATCTGGACCAATCCTGGGGAGACAAAGGGGAGACTGTTGGTGGGGATCGGGCTCAGCCTCCCAGATGCTGGCTGGACAGAGCTACCAGCCCCAGCCCTTCAGGGCACCACTGTCAGCCTCATGTAATTGCCCACCGACTGTCCAGGCACAAATACATCCCTCCTCTTACCCACTGTCATTCTATAAAACGGACTCTCAGGAAAGAAAGTTCGAAGAACCTGTGGAAATGGGCCCCAGGGCAGGGCCTCCCCAACTTGCCAGGAGATGAGCCTGCCTGCTTCTAATTTTAGGAAGCAAGGCTGGTGAGGTGTGAACCCTCCTCCCCAGCCCAGCCCTCCTGACTGCCTCCTTCCACTGGGAAAGGCTGCCATTAATTTTCTTTGATGTTCTGCTACCGACTTCTTCGATTGTCTGCCTGCCTATGCTGTTTCCCTCAGCTTGAAAAAATGTCTCCCTCAATCCTGTCCTGTTTTCTTGGCCACTGACCCTTCCTTCAGCGTTTGTTTATTAAAAAAAGAGGGGGGGGACTCCCGGGTGGCTTGGTTAGTTAAGCGTCCAACTCTTGATTTTGGCTCAGGTTGTGATCTCAATAAGGGTTGTGAGATTGAGCCCCGAGTCCGGCATGAGGTGTTCACACTGGGCGTGAAGCCTGCTTAGGATTCTCTCTCTTCCTCTCCCTCTGCCCTCCCCACCACTCTCAAAAAACAAAACAAAACGAAAACAAAAAACCTAGGGCATTGTTTTCTTGATTTTAGGTCCACGGACCAGTAAAATTTAAAAATACATTTTGGGATCAACTTAAAAAGACCCAACTGTCTCCTAATATCACTATTACTGCACAGTAGAAAGGATGGTTTAACACAAAGAAAGGAAGAAACACATAATCGCAGAAAAGGGCAGTCCTTCCTAAGAAAAAAAAGTTGATAGTTTTATATGACATATTAAAGAAAAAAAAGGATTTCCAGTTAAATGAGGCAGAATAAATGCACATTATCAAGCTCCTCTTCCTCTTGAAACTAAAATTAGAATGAAGTGGGAGGAAGGATATCAATGAGGGATATCAACATGTTTTTGGAAGATGAGAAGCAAATGTCAAGTGGTTCTGACTTGTCAGAGCAGTGGAAGTAGCAAGCCCTGTGTCCATGGAGGGAGCAGGACATGTAGGCCTCACTACCGCAGAAAAAGACGAGGCTGAAAGCAGGGATTGGTTAAAAGCGTGTATTCAACTTTATGAGACCAGCAGCTCTCACAAATCCCAACACCCAAACACCTTGACCTTTGTTGACAGGACATCTGAAGTTCCTCTACTGTACTGAGAAGCTGACCTGGAAAGGCCGGGAAAGACCACAGTGGTATCTGTTGGGTGGGGAAGTGGGGGGAAGACCCTGAAGTCCTGGCCTTCTGTGCTAGCCTACAGATCACCTAGCTGTGCCCTGCACCGCCTGACAACCGGCTCTTAACTCTTCAGGAACACAAGGTTGCAGACAAGGTCGGGGCGGGGGAAGTGGGGGGAGAAGAAAACAAAGGCCCCAGAACACTAATATCCTCAGAGAAGAGATTTGTATCATAAAAATGGGATGTTTTTCTTAAAAAGGAATATGAGGAAAACTTTAAAATAAAGAATCTAATAGATGAAATACATTCCAAAGAAAGCAGAAAATAAAGACAAGGAAATTTCTCAGTAGAAAAGATTAAAAGATGGAAAGGAGAGAAAATATGAGACCATAGGGGTCCAACCTCTGATAAAAGAGAATTCCAGAAACAGTAAAAAAAAAAAAAAAAAAGGAAATTATCAGACACACTGTAAATAAATTTCTAGAGCTGAAAAACGAACTCACATTGAAAAGGCCCATTAGATGCCCAGCAGACAAGATGACAAAAGATCAAGACACTAACATGCATCTTTGCAAAATTTCAGAACACCAGGGATAAAGCAAAGATCCTGAAAGGTTCAGAAAGAAAAAAAAAGTCCTATATAAAGAACTGGGAGTTGGAATATTGTGGGACTTCTCGAAAGCAAGCCTAGAAGCTAGGAGATCAAGGAGCAGATGCTTTCGAGTGTCTGAGAGAAAGTGCTTTCCAGCTAGAACTGTTTCCGGCCCAAGAAATGATACCGCTATCAACTGACTGTGGAGGCAGAAGAAAAGCATCTTCAGACCTGTAAGGCGTGGAAAAGCTGGCCACCCATGCACGCTTTCCCAGGAAGCTCTGAAGGATGTGCTCCCAAGCAACGAGAGAGCACTACGCTAGAGGTGGCTGTGGGATCTAGGAGACAGAGAACCCACTGTGGAGAGCTGCGGGCAGGCTGAGGGGCCCCGGACCGGCGTTCTGCAGCAGGTCTGAGAGCACAGAGAGGGGAGACCGGCACGACGACCTGGGCATGAGTACTGAGAGGGGTTTTCCAGAAGTGGGGTAGAACCGGTGATTACTACCTAAAACACAGAAGGGAAAAAGCAAGTAGTAACTGGGATAATATACTTGTCTTAGCAGTGACCAGTTTTTATGTAGTTATAATAATATAAACATACAAAGTGGGTTATCAAGAAATTGTAATAATGTCTCAACTCAAGAAATAACGATTTAAGACTTTTAGAGCAGGAAAGATACACACCAGAAAGAGCGGGCATGAAGTGTTGCCTCTAAGGTATAAAAAAAAGGCCTTTTAGTCCTCTTTGACATTTAAAGCCATATTATCACTTTGCTGAAAATAAAAACTAATTTTAAAAAGAGAATGTTTTATCAGAATATTTTCTTTTTTTAAATCTTTATTTTTTTTTAATTTTTTTTTTAAAAGATTTTATTTATTTATTTGAGAGAGAGAATGAGAGACAGAGAGCATGAGAGGGAGGAGGGTCAGAGGGAGAAGCAGACTCCCTGCCGAGCAGGGAGCCCGATGCGGGACTCGATCCAGGGACTCCAGGATCATAACCTGAGCCAAAGGCAGTCGCTTAACCAACTGAGCCACCCAGGCGCCCAATCAGAATATTTTCTAATGCAAAAAGAAACCCCAAAAAACAAAAACCATGTTATTTTACAATGTTAAATTAGATTTGTTTTCTAGAGGAAAGTCTTGCCAGTTTGGGGATCCCTATTTGATGATACATCATGAAACAGGCTTGATGTTTTGTTTCGTGACAGTCATTTTTGGAAATCCAGGCTCACCCTGCTGTGTGTTAATAGGAATGGAGGGCCCGACCCACCCCCTGCTCACACTTGCTGTGCTGGGCCTGGAAGGAGGAGAGACCAGCCCACACTCACACACAAAGTTGAAAGGAGAGCAGGCGGAGGGCCCAGCACTGACCTCAGAATGCTGTGGGGTTCAGTTTCCCTCATCTGGACTTTGCATACGGCTCTTAAATGTCTCTAACCAATCCTCTTTCAGTTCACCTCTCCCTGCCACCTGAGAGATCTTTCTAGACCACGTCACTCCTCCATCTCAAACTGTTCAAATTCCATGTTAAAAAGGTTCCCAAAGGGGCACCTGGGTGGCTCAGTCGGTTAAGCATCTGCCTTCTGCTCAGGTCATGATCCCGGGCTCCTGGCATCAAGCTCAGCAGGGAGCCTGCTTCTCCCTCTCCCTCTCCCTCTCCCCACTGCTCGTGTTCTCTCTTGCTATCTCTCTCTCTCAAATAAATAAGATCTTAAAAAGAAAAGGTTCCCAAAGCCTATTAAAAAATGGTCATGTTTGACATGGTATTCAAGACATCTCGTGCTCTACCCTGGTCTAGCTCTGCAGTCTCCCCTCCGTCCTTCACCACAGGCATTGTGCGCTTGGGGCACCAGCCTGGCTCCTCTCACCTCCCAACACAGTGGTCACACTCCTTCCTCTGGGCCTTTGCTCACATTGTTCACTACTGGGAGTCCCACACTCCCTACTCCTTCCCCTTTAAAAACGGGTTCAAAAAAATATATAATGAAAATGAAATTCAAAAAAATATATAATAGAAATGAAGTTTAAGAAAAACCCAAATAGGGGCGCCTGGGTGGCTCAGTCGTTAAGCGTCTGCCTTCGGCTCAGGTCATGATCCCGGGGTCCTGGGATCGAGCCCCCGCATCGGGCTCCCTGCCCCGCGGGAAGCCTGCTTCTCCCTCTCCCACTCCCCCTGCTTGTGTTCCCTCTCTCACTGTGTCTCTCTCTGTCAAATAAATAAAATCTTTAAAAAAACCCCAAAAAACCCCAAATATAATGGAAATGAAATTAAAACAAAAGCAAACACAAACAAACGGGTTCCGCTGTCCCTCCCCTTGGAAGCTGGCCCCATCCCGGCCCCAGTCAATACTGACAGTGGCCCAGTGGGCACGGGCACTGGAATGCATCATCTGGCGTGGCCAGTAAATGTGTGTGGACAGGCCTTCCTGTTTGACAGAGGGCGGCTTCAGGGCCAGGCGTGGCTCTGGTTCATGTGGTTTCCCACGGTGTGAGGTACAAGATGTGCCAGAAGGGCAACAGGCCAAGGGAGTCTATTAGTGGCCTCAGCAATGTGCAGCTGGGCCCTACCCCCTGGCCTCTAGACTCCAGGCCTGGCCTGAGTATGTGTGAAGACCGTACAACCCTTCCCCCCCCCCAGTGTATTCATGATCATCATCGCTTCTGTCCTCTCTTCTGGTCACAGAGGTGAGGCAAAACTCAGGAAGCAACGAAGAATGTCCCTGGCAAAGCCAGAATAGCTGTGTCCTCCTGCAAAGAAGCCAAATGCTGGCAAACAGCAACTAACCTAGAAGCAAAGACCAGTCTTGTTTCTTTATTCTCGCTTCTGAGCCTGATGCAGTTCCAAAAGCTCCAAACTGGGGGAACAAGTTGCACCCTTGATAAATACAGGGACCACTGTGAGCAGGGAGCCTTCCTCACGGTGAACCACCAGCCTGGGATCGGGGTGTCACGGGGGTAGGGGTGGGTAGAGACTTAAAGAATTGTCATAGTTACATCTCTGGCTTATGATAGGTTTTCGTTTCCTATGCCACACCCAACACTGTTGTTACAAGTTTTAGTATCATGGAAGATTTGCTCCAGGATAAAATGGAGAAAAGGGCAAATGCAGAGATATCTATTGGCTGCCATTGCTATAACCAGAACATTCTTCCGAACACAAACTGATCCTGTTGCCTTCTTTTACAATTCTTCAGTGGCCCGTGGGTATCAGGTCCAAATCCCCTTGCAGGATTTAAACCCTTATGTCAGCCCCTATCGTTCAGTTCAGCCTAGTGACCACGAATCGCCACCTGCTTTACACTCCAATCAGGTGAATGACCTGATTGAGTCCCCATGACATGTGCACAACCTTCACTTCTGCCTGGGATGATGTGCCGGGACTTGCTCCTCGAATGGGCTCCTGTTCTTCCCTCCACAGTCACAGTTAGTGGCAGTCCCTCCTCCTTGGCCTTAGCCCCTCTTCGGAGGTCCCGAGCCCTCTGTACTGGCCTCCATGGAGGCAGTGACCGTGTTCACCATCACTGTTTGCATGTCTTGTCTTTGGGAGGACTGTCAATTCCTTGAGGGATGGAGTCTCCATCTTTGAGTCCTCAGCAATCGGCGGGGGCTCAGTAATGATTTCTGCACTCATGGAGGGAACCTGCCTTCTGAGGTTGCACAGGTGTCCCTTCCAGAGATGGGGTGATTAAAGTGGCCCAGTCTGAGGGTTATGAGGCAGTTTCAGAGCGGGAACTCCCAGTCCAGAGAACGTTCAAGTAAAAAGGACTACATTCAGGACTCATCCAAAGAAAACCACTTCTAAAAGATTTCATCTTCTGGGTGTGCCTGGGTGGCTCAGTCGGTTAGGCGTCTGCCTTCGGCTCAGGGCATGATCCCAGGGTCCTGGGATCGAGTCCTGCATCGGGCTCCCTGCTCAGCAGGGAGCCTGCGTCTCCCTCTCCCTCTGCGCCCCTCCCCCTGCTCGTGCTCTTTCTTACTCTCTCTCTCAAATAAAATCTTAAAAAAAAAAAAAAAAAGATTTCAGGGATGCCTGGGTAGCTCAGTTGGTTGTGTCTGCCTTTGGCTCAGGTCATGATCCCAGGGTCCTGGAATCCAGTCCCGCATCGGACTCCTTGCTCAGCAGAGAGCCTGCTTCTCCCTCTGCCTGCCACTCCCCCTACTTGTATACTCTGTCTCTCTCTGTCAAATAAATAAATAAAATCTTTTTTAAAAAAAATAAAGATTTCATCTTCTGTATTTCACCTCACGATCAGGGAAGGAATAAATTTGGCCTCTACAACTGCATGATGAAGTGACTCCTACACAAAGCTGTCTTGAGAGTGAATGGTGACAGCAACTGCATCTCTGAAAAGCTTTACAGAGGGCAAAATTCCATGCACGGGGTCATTTCCTAGCCCCAAATGCCTTGAAATTCCAAGGCCATTATTTTCACTCTACCTCCACCTTAAATCTGCGCATTACCATCCTACTGTGGGGATTTTAGAATTTTGGAATATCTCTCTCTCTCTCTCTCTCTCTCACAAACAGCCATTTTGGCATGGGATTAGATTAAATCGTCTCAGCGGCTCTGACCCAGAGGCCTTCCCGTCTACGGAGGGGCAGGGGGAGGGGCCAGAGGCCTGCAAGCCAGCGCACTAAGTCGGTGGCTGCCCTTGGAGGAGAGATGATTAAACGCTGAGGTACAGTAATCAGGCTGGGATTGTCCCTGCATCTGCTCAGCCCGGCCCTGATTAGCCCTAATCTAGAAGGCGTATGTTAATCTCAGTTTGTATTCTGGGTCATTTCGATTGATTAAGCAACAGGAAGCCCTTCACATTCTACTTTAAGGTTGGAAGTTCTCTTTTTTGTTTTTCCGAGAGACCTGTACAATCCTAGCAGTATGTCTCTTAGCATTTGTATAGCACTCTTCAAAGCCCTCTTACATCCACCGTGTCTCATCTGGTTTTTGCTAAGACCCTAGAGAGCAGGCAGGGCAGGTGGTCCTCCCTGTCACAAATGATAGGCAAGTTCCTTTGGCAGAAACATGGACTTACCCTAAAGGCACATGTTATAAAGTCCTGAAGATTTAGTACCCTAGTCTCTAGGACCCCAGTATTTCAAAGCCATAAGAAACCTTAACATTCATTCAGTTTAGTAAATCCCTTTCTTTTTCTTTTTAAACTCAAAAGTAAACAGATAAAAAAGTTATTTAAAAAAAAGTAAACATGGAGCAAGAGAGACTGAGTGGTCTTTGCCCCAAGATGACTGAGTTGTGGCAAAGCCAGGGGTCCAGGCTCTCGATGTGGGAGTCTTTCCATGCACCCACCCGCCTGACCATGGAAAACAAGCCGGCAGGGACCTGGAAAGTCTCTCTTTGGGCTCATCGCTGCCTCTCCCCTCAGGCTTCCAGGCAAGGTTTACAGAATTGGCCAAACTGGGAAGAGGCCAAAGGTGCCTCAGGAGCCACAGGTCCCAGGCACAAGGATTTCCCTGTCTGACAGCAGTGAGACTGAAATCCCTGGAAGAACTGCTGGCCCTGTAAAAGACAACGAGACCTGACCCTGCTCATTCTACCCTGCCGGGTAGGTATCATGTACTCAAGCCCACATGGTCAAACACACTCCTCCCAGTCTTCCCCCAGGGCAGCAAGTGGCCATCACATCCCTCCAGTTGCCTCGGCTGAAAACTTCACAGTCATCTTTGACTTCATACGCGGTACATCAGCAAATCCTGTCAACCTGCCCTTCACATACAAACCTGGAGTTCCGCCACTTCTCTTTGCTGCCTCCCTGGACAAAATCCTATCATCTCTTGCCAGGACTACATTTAAAAAAAAAAAAAAATTTTTTTTTTATTAGAGGGAGAGAGCGTGTGTGCGGGAGGGAGGCTCAGAGGGAGAGGGAGAGAGAGAACCTTAAGCAGGCTCCATGCCCATAGGGAGCCCCAGCATAGAGCCTGATGTGGGGCTTGACCCCACGACCCCGAGATCATGACCTGAGGTGAAGTCAAGAGTCGGATGCTCAACCGACTGAACCACGCAGGCGTCCCACCAGGACTATGTTTTATCTTCCTTTGTAATCGCCCGGCTTCAGCCCTTGCTCCACTATAGCCGGAGGGATCTTCGAAAATCTCCACATGACACGATGGGTATCAGGACAGCCTCTGAAAATTCAGATGCCTGGGCTAGGTTGGTTCTGATGCAGCTCACACGCTTCAAAGGTTTCCTTTCAAGTCAGATGACCTTCTCAGGGAGGACACGCAGGGAGACTGACCTCCCAGGCGGCCAGGCTTCTACTCAGAGTGTTCCAAGGAGACCCCTGCACAGGGTCTGTTTTCGAGGGACCTGTTCATCTCACCAGGGCCATCATTTCGCACAAGGTGATCGTCTGCCTCTTACGTTTCCCCCCTTTCAGGAGAATCCCGATTTTAACAGATACTTCATTGTGAAAAACAGGTAACAGAGAGGGCACAGTATAGGGTTGAAAAAAGTCAGTCTCCCTCCCAGAGGTAACTACTGTGGCTAGTTTCTTGGCTGAGATTGTGCACTTGGAAACGTGTGTATGTGTGTCTGTGTATCTTCCCCATTTGAACAATGCACCTCGCTTTTTCGGGATCTTTACTTACAAGTACGAACAGAGTGGCTTTATTTTTTTTTTTTCAGTGGCTGCAGAGTATTCCACTTGCATGAAGGTGCTTCATGTTTTTTCCAAGTCAGACGGGTCATGCGTTGCCGTTGTAACAAGGTCTGAGCGAGGCACACGGCGCACAACAGTGTGAGCGCCCCCGTCCTCGTGCTTATGAACTACGGAAGGATCTAGAGGTGCTTGATTTTGATTAACCAGCACTCTGATGACTCACACCTTGGCTTTCCAATCTTCTGCTGTTGTGCCACATGTACTGCAGTTTCTCACAAATGCGAGGATAACTACCAAAGAGACAACTTCTTAAGAGGCGATTTATACTTTAAAATTTCCTAGGTGCAGTAATGGGGGAACGCTTAACTGTTCTGCTCAGCCCAGTTCCTTTCAAGACGCAAAATACTCTACCTCTAGGAGTGGGATTTAAGATTAAGTGACAGGGGAATATACTTTTGGACAGACATCTGTCTTCGAGCCTCTCATATCACATTACATGGGTGGCAGATAATGCCATCACCTCATAAGCCCGGTCCCGTCTTCTAATACAAGTGACCATTTGCTCATGTTAAGGGGCTTGGCCTTGTTGTCTGCAGAAGAGGAGGCCATGAGGCTTACAGTGGTCTGTCTCTGATGGTGGCACCAGGGGAGGCTTTGTGGTAGACCACGGGCGCCAATGAGAGTGACTTGGAAGGTTAGGGTCACAGCCTTGCACACTCTGTGAATTTATCATTCATGAGCTGATCTACTCTATTGCTGACCTCTCCTGAGGTAATGAGTTTCATCACTTACCTACTGTATAATGGACCACACACACACATGTGTACGTGTGTATGTGCACATATGTGATTTATTTACTTAGGGGAATTCATTTACTTTCCTCAAGACTAACTCTTTTAGTATTCTGTGATTTGATGAATATGTCTACATATCACAGTTAGCTAAATCTTCCTGAAATATCGTTTGGCAATGGCCATCCCATCCCACCAAAAAACCCACAAAACAAAACAAAAAACCCCCAACTTTTGATGGCTGTCTACTATGGGAAAAATAAGTCCAAATAGCTATTGGTTTGAAGGATTACATCAGCCTTTCCCACAAATGCTCTACATTTTCTCTTCATTACAACCATACCTGTCCCCTTAGTGTACCCTCACCACCACATATATTGCTCAGGCAGATCCCTCCGCCTAGCTCTATCCCCTGTCAATGCAAGTCCCATTCTTCCAACAATTTCCACATCTTTCCTGGAGTCACCCCAGATAGAACAGCCCACCAGGAGGTTCTTTCCCTCCTGTGATTTTCCTCCCTCCACTATTTGGCATCAGCTCTGTGCTAACCTGTTTCCAAGTAGTTATTGTTGTTCTCTGTATAATCTGCTTGCTTAGATTTTGGCAGTAGCCTGAACATAGTAGATGCTTAATAATTAAATATGACTATAGATCGTGTTCCTCATGATTTTCAGAAACTTGGTCACATTCCTATTAGCCTTGGCCTCCACAGACTGAAGGCCTTGGGACTTTTCATTCTGTTCCCGGGTGCAGTGGGATTTTCACAAGACTCTCAAGGCAGTGTAGCCAAACGCTGTAGGGTAGCTCAGGTGCACTGTGTGTGAGGGTAAAACAGGCTGTTTTATTTCCATGAAAGGCTTGCCAGTCAGACTACACGTGACTCTTGGCTATGCCGCCGAATGGCTTGTGAACTTCGCTTTCCTTAAATGTAAAAGGGCAGTTACTCATCTCATGGGGCCGTCGAGGGCTAGATGCGCTGATGTAGGCGAAGTCTGGTGCTGTGCCTGGCGCACAGCAGGTGTACCATAAATGTCAGCTACGTTTCAAAGATGACTCTGAATGAGAGGCTTGATGAAGTCTGGTGGGGTCACAGGCATTCGACTAAAGCTCTCGGCAAACAGAAATGAAAGCAGAGACAGCACAGATCTCCTTTCAGCAGTGATGTGTTCCTGCCAGGAAGCACACCATTCGCCAAAGGCCTTCAAAGATGTAAAGATTAGAGATAAAAGCCACGAAATCAGGGCAGATGGACTGGGGGGCAGGTCCTTTCTGAAACGCAGCGACGGGCTGAACTGGCAGTGCGGCGGCGCCCGGACGTCTACGGACTAGCTGCCGACTCAGCGCGCTGGTAAATGAATAATCCAGGCAGAACCACTAACCAATGGTGAGAACGTTAAATATATGGTCAGGGGCAGGAGGATATGACGTCATCACTCTGGTAAATTTCTCAACCCCTCCAGATAATAACAACATGCGCTTCAGCACAGCAGAGCACAGTTACGCGCCCGGCCATGGTCACCCGGAACCAGACTGCCCTGCCCCCACCCCACCCCGCGACAAGATAGAGCAGGACAGACAGCCTCAGGAAGAATGGGCCTTTCATTTGCCCTCACAATCTGGGAAACCTTTGGGAATTGTTGTTTGCTGTAACTGAATCTTTCAGCCCAAAGGCCTTCCAAGTTGGTCATGGAAATATCTTTGGTTGGGAGAAAAATATTGATGGCTGTGAGAGAAAACTAGCTAAACAAAGAAACTTATCAAATAAACACAACATCTGGTGGGAGAGAAAGAATTTTTTTTAAACACATATTTATTTATTTTAGAGAAGGAGAGTGTGTGTTGGGGGGAGGGCAGAGGAGGGGAGAGGGAGTCCCAAGCAGACTCTGGGCTAAGCGTGGAGCCTGACATGGGGCTTGATCCCATGACCCTGAGACCACGACCAAGAGTCTGATGCCCAACCGACTGCACCACCCAGGCACCCGAAGAGAAAGAATTCTTAAAACCCAAAGGAAAAATTTACAGTATAAAGCCTTCTGCAGTTTATGGATGTGAAAGCTAGCTACAGGTATCAGGAAAATGCTGGCTTAAATGGGGGAACCAGAAAACTGTACCTGGAAAGGATAGGAATAAATAAGTAAGAAATAAAGCTACGAATTATAGTAAGTTCTGCAGTTTTTAAAGAGCCATCAAGCGTTATCTTCAGGTGTTTCAAGGGGTGACAGGCAGGAGGTAAGTCCTTTAAAGTCTTATTTGCAGGCTTGAAAAAGAATTTACACCAGTGACTGATGTCTAAGGCAAGCCGCTATTATATGAAGAAAAATAGGCATTAGGTATGTACTGGTATAGAGATGGAGAACATGAAAGGAAATCAGGGAAAGAAGCTAGTCAAGTAGGCGGGTGGCAGATAAAGAGGCCGAGAATGACAAACAGGGACCAGATGGAAAGAGGACAGTCTCAGGGCAGAAAGGGGAAGATCATGAAAAGAATGTCAATATCAAATGAAAGGAGATCCAGGGAACCTTCCTGATACTAACACAAGGAGGAAACAGAGAAAAAGTATTTCTCTTCCAGTCGTTCTGTTTCTGTTACATTAGCTGCTTTCTGGGACATTTAATCTTTCTTTTCTGTGTTTTCTAACTCCATGGCTTTTGGGTGCATTTGAGGGATTTATGGATTAAAATATGTATTACACCTGGCATGCCGAGTATTCTCAGAAAGCCCAGAGCAGCCTTGCAGGTGCCTTGGCATAACAGGCACTTCTTGGCATACGAGGTTTTCTCCCCTCTTGCTAGACAATGTCACCCCTCTTGGAAAAACCACTTTCTGTGATAACTTCCATAGCAGAGATTCTGTCCTTTGCCTGATTTTTCAGACCACCAGGAAATTCCTCTTGCCCTCATCCCATAAGCCAAATGTTAAAAATAAATTCATTTTTACTTTATTAGTAAGTGTACTTCAAAACATATTTTGGAGGTAAAATTTCAGTTTCCTTTTGAAACTATTGGAATGTCCAAGAACATTAATGAAATCAGGGTTTTGTGCTTCAGAACCACTGTGGTGTTCTATCCTGCAGGCTGAGCTCCCAATGTAGGGTTGAACAAGCTGACTCCAAGGCCTGCTGATCTGCCCAATCGGGCTTTAAACTGAAAATGGCAGGAGAGAAAAGTGTTCACCTAAAGTTTGCTCAGGAGGACATCTGATCTGACTGTATAGAGAAGGGCAGGAGATGCCTAGTAAAATCCAGAAGAAATCCCTGGGAAGAAGGGGGACACTCAAGGTCCCCCAAGTCTGTGCACCAGTAGATAGGGTATGAGCAATATGTAAAGTGTTGATTTTTTTTTTTTTAGGATTTTATTTTTAAGTAATCTCTACACTCAACATGGGGATCGAACTTATAACCCCAAGATCAAGAGTCATATGTTCCACTGACTGAGCCAGCCAGGTGTCCCAAAAGTGTTGATATTTTTAAATAGAAAGAAGAAGGGGGTGGGGAGATGGGTAACTGGGTGATGGGCATTAAGGAGGGAACGTGATATAATGAGCACTGGGTGTTATATACAACTGACAAATCCCTGAATTCTACCCCTGAAACTAATAATACACTATATGTTAATTAACTGAATTTAAATTAAATTTAATTTAAAAAATTAGAAAAAAATAAATAGCAGAGCCAAGATGATAGAAACCTTAGGGGAAAGTCACCATGCTAAGAATTTGCAGAAGTCAGACGTAGAAATGAATGCAAGAGCCAATCAGGAGTTACCCAGAGTTAGGAATGGAGATTTATTTATTTTTCTGTCATTATTTTCAGGTTTTTTTTTTTTAAGATTTTATTTATTTATTTGACAGAGAGAGACATAGCGAGAGCAGGAACACAAGCAGGGGGAGTGGGAGAGGGAGAAGCAGGCTTCCTGCAGAGCAGGGAGCCCGATGTGGGGCTCGATCCCAGGACCCCGGGATCATGACCTGAGCCGAAGGCAGACGCTTAACAACTGAGGCACCCAGGCGCCCATTTTTTTTTAATTAGGGAAAATTTCAAATAGGCACAAAAGGAGAGAGACTAGCACAAGGAACCCTGTCCCTGCTGCCCCACGCCGCAAATGTACCCACCATCCAGACCTCGCTTCTTCTAACCCAACAGGCATAGATTGAGGCACAAAAGCTTCCAAAGATGTTCTACTGTTTTTCAACCTTTCACATTTAGCACAATCTGTAGAGTACTATTTAGAAAGCAAACAAACACTAAAAAAATTCTAAGAGCACATAAAGAGCAGAATTAAATTGGCTTTTGGTAGTAAGACACCTGAAGACAGCAGATTGTAAAGTAGAAATAAATAGTTATGGGGTTTGATAGTCACAGAAGGAAATCTATCTCAATAAACTTCATTTTATTCAACTGTTTATCCTGCCTTTCCTATCTGGACTGTATATAGCATAACCCAATTGATAATGGGGACAAGTTCTTTACAAAAGAATTTCAGCTTCTGCCAGAAAGGCAGAAGGAATGATAACACTAGAGGAATCTCCATGTTGTTATCTCTGCACAAAATCATCAACGGCTAAGACCATTCAGGTGGCTGGAGGACGGGCCGGAGAGCAGAGGGCTCTGACATCCATGTGGGATGCAGCGCTTCTGGTACCCTACCCTGTGGCCACTACCTGCTTTCGCCAGAGACAAGCCTCCATTATGCTCGGTCAGCCAGACAGAGTCTGACAACACAGAACTTTCTTTCTAACTTTCTTTTCTTTCTTTCTTTCTTCTTTCTTTCTCTCTTTCTCTCTCTCTCTCTTTTCTTTCTTCCTTCCTCCCTTCCTTCCTTCCTTCCTCCCTCCCTCCCTCTCTTTCTTTCTTTCTAAGATTTTATTTACTTGTCTCAGAGAGAGAGAGAGCACAAGCGGGGGGAGCGGCAGTCAGAGGGAGAAGCAGGCTCCTCGCCGAGCAGGGAGCCCGACATAGGGCTTGATCCTGGGACTCTGGGATCACAACCTGAGCCGAAGGCAGACACTTAACCGACTGAGCCCCCCAGGTGGCCCAACACAGAACTTTCAAAAAGCACGAGCAAGACGGGCCCCCGGAATGTGGTGCGGAGGAGCAACAACAGAACACCGCCTCCCCTGTACGCCCTGGTGCCCGGCGTACAAAGCCATCCCAACACCCTCCCATGGAGGGTTTTACAAATCCTTCGGCAACCATGCCAGCACACCGAGTGCTAATGGTGTGCATGTTTATAAAAGGCGATCTCACAGTCAGCTCTTAGTTGAGCCGAAGGGAGGGTCAGCCATTTCTCCGATACCTCCCCTCTAAAATGGAATTTATGATGTGCTTTTCTTGTAGCAGACTTACTTTCCTAATAATGTCTTCCTTGAGCTAATATGAAAACTAATTTGTGTTCCTTAAGTACCCAGCAGCTGGGTTGGGGGTGGAGAAGATGGTCCAGGCTTACGCTGGATTGTTGGGAGAAACTGTCTAAGGATTTAAAATGTGTCATGACTAATTTGCATGACAGAATCTGTATGTGGCAACTGAGAGTTGACTATATTTACATTTATAAAACGGACAGCTACTCTGTCTTATAGGGCTGCTATGAGGATAAGGAACGTTATAGTTACATGATTTAAGTTCTGGAGAAAAAGGACGAGATCTAAATTTGAGGTAGTTTTGTTATTTCACATAGGTTTCCTCTCGGGAGTCAAAGCTACCATGCAGTGGCTACCAGAGGCAGACAAATGGAGGAAGCAAGATTCAAGATCCTGCCCTTGGTCCCCAGAGTTGCTAGAAATGGAAGGTACCACCAGCTCAGTGGTCCACCCCAGAGTGTTGTCCGCACTCCACGTTGTACACAAAATGAAGGATTCACATACACACCCTTGGCCCTTGAGCATTTGCACGTTCTCGTTAGTCAGAAAACTCTCCAAACAGCAGGGCCGTGAAAGCTTAAGGAGGGGAAGACCAGGGAGTAGTCCAGCTGAAAGTGGACCTTCCTAAAATTAAAGTCCTTTCTCATAGTTATAATTCATTACTATTATTTTGGGCGTATGTGAGGGGTGGGGAAAGGCCATGAGATTCTTGGAGGAAAACAATTTTTTTAAGGTGGGAAGATAAAGATCACAATCTAAGTAATTTGGCTGGAAGGAGTTGTTCCAAAAACATCCAGGCAAATTCCAAATTCCCTTTTTCCCTTCCAACAAAGCTGAAATAGAAACTCCAAGGCTGGCAAAAGCAGTCAAGAAACCATTTCAAGGGACGCCTGGGTGGCTCAGTCGGTTAAGCGTCTGCCTTTGGCTCAGGTCATGATCCCGGGGTCCTGGGATCGAGTCCCGCATCGGGCTCCCTGCTCCGCGGGGAGCCTGCTTCTCCCTCTGCTCTGTCTCTCATGAATAAATAAATAAAATCTTTTAAAAAAAAAAAAAAGAAACCATTTCAAAAAGTTTGGACTAATCTCTAACACAGTGTTGTCCACCAGAACTCACTGTAAAGATGGCCACGTTCTATTTGTGCGCTGGTCAATATGGTGGCTGCAGAGCACATGAAATGTGGCTAGTAGGACGGAGGAGCTCAATCTTTACTTTGACTTTAATTAAAGTTTAAATAGTGCAGCTCTAAAACCTTTCCCGAGCTTCCAGTGAACCACCTCCACAGCATAAACATGCCTCAAATCGTGCGCACGCTGTAGAACACGGTAAGAGTTGCCTTTGTTAACTGGAAACTCAATCTGAAACTGGATGCTCTGCATTCACCTAAAATATGTTTTCCTCGCATTTCCCTTATTTATATCAGGGTTGTTTTTTTCTTCCCCCTTTGCTGCTCTACCCCATCAACTTATTTTTAACACCACCTCCCCCTCCCCCGGGGCCCCCGGGTGAGAAACTCCACCAGCATCGGAGAACAATATAGCACAGCTCTGCAGTGTAGGACTACGAGCAGTACGGAAAGGCTGGGCTGGGCAAAACCCGAAGAATTGCTGGACGCCGGCTTCGGGAGCCAATCTGATAGCAAGGTTTGTCTCAGAGCAGTGTCTCAGTTTCCAGATTTAGACCCCTTCAGTGATTTTCAGATCCAATTGCTAGCTTTACAACGGAAAAGATGTGTTCATCAATTTCACTTCGAAAACCCCATTTAGCCTCTGAAACTCTCTAAAGAGGGGCCTTTCTAATAATGAAGATTTGGTGTAATTATAATGTCACAGGCAATTGTCCTGACAAAGCAAAACCAATATGTCTCCTTGCTGGGTCTTTGCTCTCAGTCTGACCAACAGGAGGAGAAAAGAGGCTTTGTCAGGAGCAGATGTGCAGTGGGAGGCCCCGGGGAAGCAGATCTGCTGAATGGGGCAGGTGCCACTTAGACATTCACTTTACTGACTCCAACCACAACCTCCCCTTCATTTGATATCCTGCTCTTGGCAGGAGGATGGGGAGAGAGCATCATACAAAAAGGAAGCGTGTTTATCCTGTTCAGATTACGGCTCTGCCAGGCCGCCGCTGCTGGGCTCTGCACATTTGCTCTTTATTAAGCAAATGGTGGTGCTGGGAAGTGAATCCCTGTATTTACACAGGTAACCTGAGAGCCAGAGGGCCCCAAACCATACTGGCTGCGATGTACAAGCTATCAGCGTTAATAACAGTGCGCTGACATTCCTTCAAAATCCTAATGGAAGCATAAATAAAAAGAGGAAAGTCCACTTTCCCCAAGAACCTTAAAGACTTCATTCTGTAGGAGTTGTTCCTGTCATGATATTCTGGTTCTTGTGTGAACCTTTTTACACGCTCAATTAAAACCTACTTTTTCATCCACGTATTAAACAGAAATGACTCCAATTAAAGTTGTCCAATTATGGCTCTGGATTTGGTATGCCAAAAAAAAACAACAACAAAAAAAACAATTCCCTTTACAGAATATTACCTGCAATGACAGGCACCAAGATTCTGCTGGAATCATCTAAGACCAGAATCTGTCTTTCGAATACAAAGACTCAGAAAGATGTGGGGACCTAAAGGGAAGGAGAATGAGATAAGGACACATGTAACTTGGCCCTCATGACACTGGGGTTGGAGAGGAGACTGGTCAGTCCATCTGCCAGGTGGCAGGCACCACTTGGGAATCTCTGCCCTGAAGCTCTGGTCTGAGTCTTTTGCCCAGAATGTGCCTGGCTCACCAAGGTCCCCCAGCTGAGAATACCTGACACAGTCAGACCAAGGAGTTGTGAAGGTATGCCAACCTAGCTTGACAATATATGCTAATTCCCTCCGGGGCCCTGGGGAGCCACGTCTGGAGGCATTCAGCTTTTAATATGGAAAGCGCCTAAAAGCTACCTCGGAAGGACATGGCCATGGCTCAGATGAATACTAAGAATAGAGACCAGTGTGTAGCGGCCTGTCATTTCATTGTAAAGGTTCTTCCTTTCTGTAGTCCTTAAGTCTTCAAGTAGCAGAGCCTAGATTAGCAATTTCTGGTGTACGAATGATGAATGCCTGCGGCCACCCTTGTTTATAAATGGTATAGGGGAAACAATACACCACCCCCTCTGGACGAGCAGACTCTGCAAGGAGAAAGATGCATCTAAACATCACACTGACACTTTCAAGAGAGCCCTGGTCCTTCTGGAGGTATCCACAGGTCAGCATTTTTACGGGAGACAAAGGCACCAAAGAACCCTGACAATTAGAAACCCCTCCAGCTGTGGGGGCTGTGTCTGATGAGTGACAGGAGAGACCTGGTCATTCTAGAGAACTGAATCTCAGTTTGGTTTCTCTAGCATGCCTGAGGGGCACACTATGCTTTATCAGTAACAGAGGCTTTCTAAGGCAGGGATTCCCAGGGAGTGGATCTCACACTGCTCCCTCCAGATGGAGGCTCACTGGACCAGATCCCAAGAATGTGTCCCGGAGGAGCTAAAAGTGAACCCTCTGAAGATTAATATCCTTCCCGTTCAGTCTGAGTGTTTAAAAATAATAACAACAACAACAACAATAACAACAACAGCAGCAATAGTAATTAAGAGTTACTGCATACAATGCTCCAGGCACTAAAGGGAATGGGACGAAAGAGTCTCTGCTGGCCCCTAAGATTAGTGTGATCGACCTATCTCCCTGGATGGGCAAGAGTGGGGTGTCAGAAAAACTGCCATTTCCCTCTGACAGCTATTCTAGAAGGCATTTTGGATTTTAGGAGGTAACTGTGAATGGAGTCGGGAAGGAGGACAAGCTTCAGTGCTATAAAAGGGCTGGGCAGTAACACATCTGGGGCAGAAAACTGTAACTGTAAAGCCCTCTGGGTATTCTAGAATTGAGAGCCCCGGTATACACCTCTATGTTCCTATTTCAGAAGCAGCCATGTTTTCGTGGTGAAATCTGGAATTCACCCAATAGTAATGGCTTTTTTCAGCCTCGTGACCCACTGGGCTCTGGATATTTGATCCTTTTTGGGGTCACTATAAATCGTTAAAGCGCCTCGCCTCAAGATGCCTGTGGCCAAGAGAAATCTGCATTTGTAAGGCATCTGGGTGGAAACGTGTAAGTGGCCTGGGTCATGCATACAGAGACTAGGAAGTGGGTCTAGGTGTCTCCACTGCCTCTTGTCTCAGGTTTTCCTGCTCCGGTCTCTGCGGTACACAAAAATAGGCCAGTTCTTCTTGCAACCCTCCTGCCCAGCTGTTTACTGGTTGCGGATTACTGCAGTCACATGGTAGTGGGTTTTTTTTTTTTTTTTTTTTTTTAAGGAAAGCCATTCTGTCTATGAGCTGAGAAGGTCACTGGGAGGCAAGGCTCATGAAGTATTACTGTTGTCCTTCTCTGTGCAGAGGGGGCACAACTTGCCAGAAGAGCACAGTATTTTTGCTATAGCCTTCAGGTCAATGCTATGCAATATAACTTTCTGCAATGATGAAAATGTTCTGTATCTGTGCAGTTCATGAGAGTAGCTACTAGCTACATGTGGCTATTTACATTTAAAATTTTTTTTTAAGATTTATTTATTTATTTACTTGAGAGAGAGTGAGCACAAGCAGGGCGAGGGGCAGAGGAAGAAGCAGGCTCCCCGCTGAGCAAGGAGCCCGACGCGGAGCTCGATCCCAGGACCCTGGGATCATGACCTGAGTAGAAGGCAGACGCTTAACCGACTGAGCCACCCAGGCGCCCCCATCTGATTCCTTCTAAGAAGTGATCTTTTCAGGTCTGCGAGTATGCTCTACCTCCCCCTCCATTTAAAAAAGACCCATGATTCCAGGGGCACCTGGCTGGCTCAGTCAGCCGAGGATGTGACTCTTGATCTTGAGGTCGTGTGTCCCAGACCCACGCTGGGTGTAGAGATTGCTTAAAAATAAAATCTTAAAAAAATGAAAATAAAAAAGACCTATGATTCTAAAGGGAAAAGAGCTGTACGACAGATGAATCTTCATTTGCTTTTGACAGAATAGGCAACACCTCGGCTTGGTCTGACTGACACGATCCTAGGAGCTAAGCTTCCCGTTAGGTCTCCCTGTCAGTGGAAAAGAGGGTCATTTACTCGAAGGGAGGGTAGCCTACGGGTCCACAGAGTGCTGCTCTTTGGGGACTTTCAGGCTGGGAGGCTTCCGGCCTAGAACTCCTAGCTCACATAAAACTGCTCAGGGGCTGCCTGCTTCAGGTCCAGGGAGTACTGAACTCGCCGTCTTTGGATTAAAGGGACAAATGATTTAATTGCAAAGAACAGCTCGTGTCGCACTTTATGGTGACTGAAAATGTACCTTTACAATAAAACTTAATTTAATACATTTGTTTAAACTTTAATTAAAATAGTGAGGGAAAAAGTGATTTAGTGCATACTAGAAGAGCATACCAGCACTTTATTTTTTAAAGATTTTATTTGAGAGAGAGAGAGCAGGAGCAGGGGAGGGGCAGAGGGAGACACAGACTCCCCGCTAAGCAGGGAACCCGACGCCGGGCTCGATCCCAGGACCCCAAGATCATGACCTGAGCCGAAGGCAGCCGCTTAACCGACTGAGCCCCCCAGGCGCCCCTACCAGCACCTTTTTGGAGGAGCAACACTGACATGTTTCCTAAATTAAATTAATACTGACATCTCCCCTGACTCTTTTGGGAACACGTCCATATACTAATGTGTCCAGAGAATGAGGAGCACAGAAAAAGGCAGAACGAGAGATGTATTTTATAGTTTATCATGATGAGCACTGGCACTTTATCTCTTATTTTTAAAGAAGAGCTGGATCAGAAGGACCTCTAGTGAGTAATAATGGATGATGGTGGTGGTGAGAATAAGGACAAAAGTGAAAAAAGTGCCCCTTTGTGATGGAGATTGAAATCCAATGCAGCTGTAGATCTGAAGAGAGATTACGCCCTTAGGAGTAACCGAGAGCCCTATCAACTTTGGCAAACTAGGCGCTGGGAGCCAGCAGCCTTCGCCCCAGGACAGTGATATAACCGAGTCCAGGAGCCCTTAACCAGTCCCCTTCAATCGAAGTTCCTTCAGTTTCCTTCCCTCAAGGCTATACAGAAAGAGCTTCTGATGTCCCATTTTTGCAGCATTTACTTCTGGAGCATAAATCCTTCAACTGCATAAGGTAAGCATATGGATCAGTCCTGAAGTCGGGGAAGCACGAGAGTACTCGGCAAGAGTACTCATGCGACTGAACATATTCTGGGGAATGATGAAATTCGGGGAGATGAAATTGATGTGGACAGCTCATAACTGTTTTATGTTTACAGTGCATCTATGTGCCAAGCACTATGCTAAGCACTCTACAGGAATCACTCTGTTTAATGCTCCCATCAACCTCACGAGCATGGAACAACCATTAGCCTAATTTTATAGTTAAGGCTTAGAGAGGTTAATTCGCTTGCTCAAGATCACAGAGCTCGGTAATGCAGCTTTTAGAGTAAGCAGCTAGGCCAGCAGACCCTCCCATCTCCCTTGCCCCTCTTACTCTCAGCACTAGACCAGATATCCACAAAGTTAAATGACCCCAACCACCACTTCTATAGCAGAGGCTCTTAATCCTTTGGTGGGTGGAGGGGCAAGGCGTGAGAGGTGGGGGGAGGGGTTCTCTAATCTATTTGCACATCTGATCAAAGCTATGGATCCCAGATAAGTACAAAAAATTTATACAGAATTTCTCAGGGTCCAAGCCCCCAGGTTAAGGGTGCCCTAATGTCCTTATAATACATATAAAGTAGGTTTCCACAGAGAATTAAAGCACACACATGCTGCCTCCTTCAGATCCAGCGGCGCTTACCTCTTTATAATCAGTACAGAACAGACCCTTCTGCCGTCCTTTCTCACTTGGGAGGCCTTGCGGAATAGGAATGTGTGTTCCAATCTCTCATGCAAAAACCCCACCCAGGAATCCTGCTCTCTTATCTGAACTTCATGTTTCTGTCCTCATCTATCCACTCTTTTATCCCTCTTGCTAAAAAGATCAAATTTTTAAAAAAACGTATTCCAGTGAGCATAACTGAGGTTAAACTGGAGAAACATACATATTTTTAAAAGTTCTTCTTTCTTTTTAAGATTTTATTTATTTATTTATTTGAGAGAGAGAGAGAGATAGAGATGGCGCGAGAGAGCACAAGTGGGGAGGAAAGGGAGAAGCAGGCTTCCAGCTAAGCAGGGAGCCCGATGTGGGACTTGATCCCAGGACCCTGGGATCACGACCTGAGCTGAAGGCAGATGCGTAACCGACTGAGCCCCCCAGGCACACCTTAAAAGTTTTTAGTAGGGTCAAAAAAAAGTAGCCAGGTGGAAAGGTGAAGACAGGTTCAGTGTGAAGAAAAGAAGACAGAATTTTTTTTTCCTAAAGGAATTAAAAATTGATTTCCCTTGATTTGGCAGTTGAAATGGGTAGTAAAATGCACACTAGTTTTACAGTGCAGGAAGACTGAGTGGGGTCTTTTATCATTTAGTTAGAGGAAATTTATGTTGATGAGTCTTAAGGGGGACCCTCAGGCAGCAGGGCTGTTGCCAGAGCCAGGTCAGAACTAAGAGGGACATAGTGCACGGCAGAGAAATGAGAAGGCCTGCTCTTTCTGTAAGTATAATGTTTATACCTTGTAATCAGCTTTAATTTTTAAACAAACCCAGCCCTCTAGTCCACGTGTCTCCATTCAGGGCTGGCCCCAGGTCTCAGCCACGACAGCACAGGTAATGGATGGTCTCTGGGTGTCTGAACGGTAGAGAAAGATGCATTTTCCAAACTCTCTGGCATGACCCAATCAAGGGCTGGAGGCAGAGCCAAAGGGAAGGCACAGTGAGGAGCAGGGGAAACAAATTAGCCACCAACTAGCTCCAGGCAGAAATGTACATTCCCCAGAGCCCTCTCTACCACCTCGGTCCCTACCTTCCTAGCGGCAGGTGGGAATGCTGAAAGAGCTCTGGCATCAATTGAATGGTGGCAGGAGGGCTTGGACAGAAGCTTCTAGGCGGTGGGGAAACAACTCATAAGCTGGGTTCACTTCCTTGGGAACATCATCTACTCCCCGCCCCCAAACAATGTCCCTCATTCTAAACAACACCCACCCACCCCCAATCAAATGAAAATAAGACATGTTCACTAATTGCAAAGTGATCTGCTCATAAAAATACTAGTGTGATAGCTGACCATTGAATGCTTCTACAATTTCTGCCACTGGAGAACCACAGACTTACGGGCTCTCCTCGGCTAGCAAAGGGAAGTGCCTGTGCACTCACACAGGCAGAGGGCAGGGCTGCTGGATGGGGGGCACTTGGCATCAGAAATCACCACAGGTTCCCTACGGCCACTGGGGACAGCTGGGGCAGATGGGCACTGCGGCTAAGCTAGACAAAGGCAAGTGGCTTCTAGCAGGGATGGGGAGAAACGCCTGACATTCCCGAACTTATTTGTTCAACACTGGGAGACAGTCATCACTCTGTATTTGTGGGGTCACGTTGAAGGGAGGCAGCATAGCTGAGTGGCATGGAGGCAAACTGCCTGAATCCAAATTCCACTTCCGCCACACTCTGTGTGAACCTGGCCAAGTTACTGAAACTTTCTGGGTCTCACTTTCCCCATACGTTAAATGGGCATAATAGTGTTTATCTCATAGGATTATTCTGAGTTATTTAAATAAGTTCATGCACGTACAACACTTAGAGGGCTTGCACACAGCAAGCATTATATAAATGTTTATTAAATAAATAAAACTGATAAGACAATGGAATTCAGAGACAGTGCAAGGTCAATAGTGGGAAAGAATGCAGATTCCTAGCTTGGAGTACTCCCTCAGGGGAGTGTGCCCCACCCTCATTTTAGTACAAAAAATGAAATTGAAGAAGTTGGGGGAAAAAAGGGAAATTAAAATTTCAAAGTGTAAGAACTGAGCCTCCACAGAATTCTGCATAAACAGAATGGACAGCCACGATTTCTTAATCTAGAAAGACGCACCTGGTTTGGTCTAACTACAGGGACAGTGTCCCCTCCAGCAACAATTAGTGTCTCATTCAGCTCACTGGGGTAGTATTAAGAGCACTTGCTTCCCACTCCTGGTCCATCTCTGTGATAATGAGTACTCCCCACTTCCCCTGCCCTAGGGAAAGATGGGGCAGAAGGAGAGGAGAACACTTAAATTAGTTAAATTAAAATAAGACTTTAACACTATATTAATTACACTGGAAGTAAAATTAAGAATAAAAAAAGGCTTAATTCTTCTGGATGAACTTTATTTATTTATTTACTTTTTTTTTTTTTTCTGGATTAACTTTAAAATTTCTGTAAAGGTCACTCCCCCCACAAACCTTTTTGGAATTTTGATTGAATTTTTTCCAAATTTGGAGATAGGCCTTTTACTAACTGCTAATAATAACACCACAATAATAAAATATTACAGTATAAAGAAAAAACAAATAGATGAATGGAAATAGAAGATCCATACAAAAGACCCTACACAGTCTATTTAAGAATTCTGCATAAAAATACCAAAAACATTTTTCACAGAACTAGAACAAATAATCCTAAAATTTGTATTGGAACCACAAAAGACCCCATATAGCCAAAACAGTCTTGAAAGAGAAAAACAAAGCTGGAGGTATCCCAATTCCAGATTTCAAGTTACACTACAAAGCTATAGTAATCAAAACAATATGGTACTGGCACAAAAATAGACACAAAGATCAGTGGAACAGGATAGAAAGCCCAGAAACAAACCCACGATTATATAGTCAATTAATTTCCAACAAAAGCAAGACTATACAATGGTCAAGACACAGTGTCTTCAACAAATGGTGTTGGGAAAACTCTACAGCTACACGCCGAAAAAAAAAAAAGAAAAGAAAAAGAAACAGGACCACTTTCTTACACCAAACACAAAAATAAACTCAAAATGAATTAAAGACCTACATGTGAGACCTGAAACCATAAAAATCCTAGAAGAGAGCACAGGCAGTAATTTCCCTGGCATCAGCCGTAGCAACATTTTTTCAGATATGTCTCCTGAGACAAGGGAAACAAAAGCAAAAATAAACTATTGGAACTACATCAAAATAAAAAGCTTCTGCACAGGGAAGGAAGCAATCAACAAAACTAAAAGACAACCTACTGAATGGGAGAAAATATTTGCAAATGACATATCTGATAAAGGGTTAGTATCCAAAATATATAAAAAACTTATAAAACTGAACACCCTAAAAACAAATAATCCAGTTAAAAAATGGGCAGAAGACCTGAACCGACATTTCTCCGAAGATATCCAGATGGCTAACAGACATAGGAAAAGATGCTCAACATCACTCACCACCAGGGAAATGCAAATCAAAACTACAATGAGATATCACCTTACACTGGTCAGAATGGCTAAAATAAAAAACACAATAAACAACAAATGTTGGCGAGGACATGGAGAAAAAGGAACCCGACTGTTTGTGGGAATGCAAACGGGTGCAGCCACTGTGGAAAACAGTATGGAGATTCCTCAAAAAGCTAAAAATAGGACTACCCCATGATCCAGTAATTGCACTACTGGTTATCTACCCAAAAAATACAAAAATACTAATTCAAAGGGATACATGCACCCTGATGTTTATAGCAGCATTATTTACAATAGCCAAATTATGGAAACAGCCCAAGTATCCATCCATAGATGAATGGATAATACACAGTGGAGTATTATTCAGCCATAGAAAAGAATGAAATCTTGCCATTTGCAACAACATGGATAGAGCTAGAGAGTATAATGCTAAGTGAAATAAGTCAGAAAGACAAATAATACCATGATTTCACTCATATGTAAATTTAAGAAACAAAAGAAGTGAATAAAGGGAAATACAGGCAGGATGCCTGGCTGGCTCAGTTGGTAGAGTTTGTGACTCCTGATCTCAGGGTTGTGAGTTTGAGCCCCATGTTAGGTGTGGAGCATAAAGAAAAAACTAATAAAATAAAAAAATAAAGCAGGAGTAGGGGGAGAGAGAAATCAAGAAACAGACTCTTAACTATGAAGAGCAAACTGATGTTTACCAGAGGTGGGGTGGGTGGGGGGATGGTGAAATAGGTGAAGGGGATTAAGAGTACACTTATCATGATGGGCACCGAGTAATGCACAGAATTGTTGAATCACTGTATTGTACACCTGAGACTAATAGAACACTGTATGTTAACTATACTGGAATTAAAATAAAAAACTAAAAAATGAAAGAATTCTGCATATGATAAAAATGACATTTCAAATCAGTTTAGAAAGGATGGATTTCAACCTTTTTATGGAATAAATGGTACTAGAACAGATTATGTAGGGAAAAAAATCAATTCAGATTCCTACCTAATGTCATATTCCAAAATAAATTCCAGATATTTTACAGTATTTATTTTTTTTAACTTTTTAAAAAGATTTTATTTATTTGTCGGAGAGGGAGAGAAAGAGCATAAGCAGGGAGAGTGGCAGGCAGAGGGAGAAGCAGGCTCCCTGGTAAGCAAGGAGCCCGATGCAGGACTTAATCCCAGGACCCCGGGAGCATGACCTGAGCCGAAGGCAGACGCTTAATGACTGAGCCACCCAGGCGCCCCTCTTTTACATAAAGTATTTAAAATAAAAAATGGGACCACAGAAGAATTGTTATATATTTATCTGATTTGGGGCCTATGTAAATGTAAAGGCAAAAGACAAATAATTATGGAAATAAAAATGAAAGTAACAAGTAAAATAAAAATAAGCTGAAAAACCCCCTATTTGCAACATATACAATTAAAGGGGCTATATATTTAAAATAGGATACTTTCTTAGCAGCTCTGGTAAGAGGCTTAATGGGACAAGAGTTGAAGCACATGATTCCCATTATCTTTACTGATTAACTACGAACTATCTGTTTAGTCCCTCCCCACCCCCATCTAGCTTTTAGGAATAAAAGACAGCTGCATGAATATGCAATAAGATCTCAGACATAAGAGCACCTTGGAAGAGGTGGCCGAGGGTCAATATAGTTCCTACTTTTAAGTATTTTTGCTGAATTAGGAAGGAAGAAAAAAGATGTGTAGATCTGGTTGCCCAACGATGGCTAACCATGGGTGGCGAGGTCAGGTGAGAGGTGACTGTGGGTCACAGAGACCCTCAACCCCTGTGTGGGCCTGCCTCACAGACTACACAACCTTTTTTTTTTTTTTTTAAAGATTTTATTTACTTATTTGAGAGAGAGAATGAGACAGAGAGAGAGCATGAGAGGGGGGAGGGTCAGAGGGAGAAGCAGACTCCCTGCCGAGCAGGGAGCCCGATGCGGGACTTGATCCTGGGAGTCCAGGATCATGACCTGAGCCGAAGGCAGTCGCTTAACCAACTGAGCCACCCAGGCGCCCCAGACTACACAACCTTTTATATTAAGGTGTTGGGGGGTGGGGAGGCAAGGAACGACTGTGAGAAAAAGAAAAGAAAAGAAAGGAACAGACAAGAAAAGATGTAAAGGAAGGCACTCATGGAGAGGCCTTCCCTAGTCTTAGGCAATTCTACCTGCACTTCAATAAAAAGAAAGGCACCTGTGAAAACTTTCAATTGAACCAAACCATGAAATTCCATCCTAAGAGACCAAAGACCTATTTAGCGCTATCAAAAAAGAGAGAGCATACATGAAATAAAGTAATGCCAGTGCTTGAGGAGTCCCCTTAGTGTTGGGGTGGGGCAGAGTCCAGACAAAAGGAGACATCTTCCGGGTGTAACGTCTCTGTCCAATCTGCCTTGGTGACCCAGAAATGAAACTTCTGGCGTGTATGCATGGGTTGTTATCTTTCACTTGAAAACCACTGTCCTACAGGACACTGCTTCATATCCTTGCTGCCCAGACATCTCTCACCCACTACCGTACTCTATCAAGCAACACACACAAAGGTTCTCCATCCCAGAAGACGCAGAAACTCCCTCTGCTTCAGGCCTAAACAATATCCAGACTGCTCTTAGAAGAGCTGTCTGCTAGCAGGATTTTTATTTAAACCATACTCTGGAATCTGGGGTGCATTTCTTTTCCCCCAGTAGTGGCATTTCCAAATAGCACCTTGTTCCTCTACCATCTGGTTCTTCCTGATAATACTCTTCCTGATAATCAACTTGGTCTACTGGCAGACACCATAAGGTTATCATCACAGAAGTGACAAACTTTGGCAACAGGGCACAATCTGAAAGAATGATGAAAAGAGAATTCCCCGAAAGTCTACCCAGATACCAAATCAGCTATTTACATGGGAGAGATCCGGTTCCAGCCCCACAGTAAACTCTATAGCACTCTGGGTAAAATGTCAGAAGACAGAAGGAGCATCAGAATTATTTGGATCATATCCAGTATTAGATTCACTCTCTGGATTCCCAAGGGAGAGATGAAATGATTGGCCTTCCCCTGAAATTGCTGGTGTAAGGCGCAACTCAACGGCCTGGTGTGAATCAGAAACGCTGCGCTGAGAAAGTGCTAACTCCAACTCCCATGTCTTAGTTCGGCACATGTTGGCAGTCACGCACTGGGGACGGCCTTCTTTGGGAACCACTGGCTTTTAGGATGTAGACCAGAATTTTCCCTTACTGCCAACACAATCAACTACATGAAATCAACACAACTGATTCACACACACCAAGGCTACTGAAAAGAGGCAGTTTCCAGGAATCAATAGTAGTGGGTGTGGTTCAGCTTTACTGTATGGCTGAATGGGTCCACTTGGCCAGAGATCCCCAGGGTCCTTATACTTACCTATAAATTCATGTGAGAAGGTGAGGCTGAGGAGGAGCCAGAACTCTAAAGCTGTCTATTCTCCTAGCCCTGACAGATCAAGACCATTAGAAGGGATAACAGTCTCCTAGTCTCCTATTAAACCCAGGCAGAGGAGTATCTGGAGCATTCCACAGGGAGTAACAGCAATCTGCACTTCAGAAGAATGTCGCAGAGCCAGATATCCTATCTGTTCAAGGTAGATTAGGACTCAGAAGAGGAACAGCATAAAGTAAGAAAGTAAGGGTAGGATTCTAGCTAAAGGGGGAGGTTTTCCTTAAATCTACCTATGATCCATTTCATCCCGAACACACATGGCTTTAACCTGCAGTGTTCTGGCTAAGATCAAGTCTATCTCTGTTAGGGTTAGTTCATGGAAGCCCCTAACCCTACAGAAAAAGCAGGCTGTGGTTGTAGTATTTGATTTTGTTGTTTGTTTGTTTTTTAAGAAAATGATTCTCAGGGGCTCTTTATATTGCCTGTGTTATTCGCTGGGTGACAGACACAAGTACTTTCCTCTTCTCACTTCCAAAGGAGGACACACAGCTTTGGGTCTTTCTTCAAAGACTTTTCTAGGTACCTTTGTTCACTTATAACAACGGGTCTATCCTTTAAAAAGTGTCAGGAACTTCTGTCTCAGACACTGATGTCATTAAGGAACTTTCTGTCTAAATAAGACTATGTTATTATTTATCCTCTTTTCAAGACTAAAAAGAAATCTCCAAAAACCATGGAGTACTTAACTTGTCCTACTTAACCTAATTATATATATATATATATATATATATTTTTTTTTTTTAAGTTTAATAAACAATCACAGAGTGTCACAGAATGGGGCTGGTCCTTCTCTTTGACCCAGACTTTTGAGGCACTTCCCTGGGCAGCCCAAGTCTTGGTAACTGACTTCCAGAGCCTGCTGAAGTGGATCCAAAGAGCTGGGCTGGAGTTGTAAATTTTTGCCACCATATTTCTATGAACTTTATCCCTTTTGTTTATTCAGGAAATCACCAATATCCAGGAAGTCAAAGAGATGGGAAAGAAGGGCAGGGTGGTGGCGTGTTATTGGCTAAATCCAGAGGTCCCCGGTGAGGCCACATTTAACAGAAGGCAGACTCACGGCACCAACCAGAAAAGCGCCTTCATCACAGCTCACTGACTGACCCTGTGTGAGATGCTGGTGCCTTTCTTAAGATAGCACATTCTAACTTACAATGTACCTGCCCATGGGAGGGTCTCTGCTACAGCAAATGACATTGATCTACCCCATGGGAGAGTAAAGGACAAAATGTGCCCCACAGCAAATTTTAAAGTACCTCTCAGTCTCAGTCCTATCACAGCAAAATACTTTTCAAATAAGCAATTCAGTTAGATAGCCATTATCATGGCATTCCCCCCACACCGCCCCGCCGAAAACCCCAAGTCTCCTACTAGTGAAAGGAATCAGAGGCTCCTAGAATTTCACTCGGCATCAATTGCCTATCAATAAAGAAAAACTCAAATCAAAGCTCAACCTCTTTCTGAAGGGTCTGCTGTCAGTCATGTCATGAAGGTTTAACTGGAAACAGGGAAGATAGTCAATAAAATATTTATGCTCTCTTACCATTAGCATCTTGGACTCCAGTAAGTGCTCCAACAGCTGCTGCGGTTTCCCCGGACAGTACGATCTGTCCCCCCCCTTGCAAGGTGGCCTCGGCCAGTGTGGCGACAGCATGGGCGGCGGCTTCACTGTGGGCACAGGAACAGCAGAGAGGGGGATGTGTAAGTTGAATAAAGGTACAGCACTGCAGCAAGACAAACCATCTTCCCAACCCTTCCTTGGATCTCTCGACCGACTCCATGGGTGTGAGCCTACCAGTGAATGCAGGAGTCCAGTGCTGCTGGACAGAGCCAGAGGAATTTTTAAATGATAACAGTAAATAGCTAGAGAACCCCCGAGTCTTACAGATTTATTTTTTTATTTTTTAGAAGATTTTATTTATTTATTTGACAGAGAGAGACACAGCGAGAGAGGGAACACAAGCAGGGGGAGTGGGAGAGGGAGAAGCAGGCCTCCCGCAGAGCGAGGAGCCCAATGGCGGGGCTCGATCCCAGGACTCTGGGATCATGACCCGAGCCAAAGGCAGACGCTTAATGACTGAGCCACCCAGGTGCCCCCTCAAACACCCTTTCTTAGACTTAAAGAAAATCTCACATTAGCTTTATAAATCTGGCTATGGCTAAGACCCTAATATCCTGCAAAGTCTAGCTCTTCTCTTTGCCTCAGGGTACATGTGGGCAGTGCTAAATTAAGGCTTGAAATTTTAAATGATCAGGTAAGCCCAAACTCCTAGCTTCTAGAAACACAATGAAACAAGAAATCTCCCTTCACTGCAAACACTTTGTAAAATAGAAAGATACTAACCATCTGTTTATAGTGAGCACCATTCTAGCAATTTGTATCCTATTTTTCTTTTTCTTGATATGCTTTTCCCAAATGCACAAATACCCATTTTTATTGATTCTATGATGCTACAAACCAGAAAATGCACCATTATTTTATGTGCCAGCAAGAAAGAAAATATGCCTGATAACTGTAGTCTTGTAGTATCCAAATTTCAGAGATGTTAAAATGTGAAAGCAGCAGAAATTCAGCACCTCTCCTGGGAAAGTATCAGCTCCCACTTTGCACAGTTACTGAAGGAGTATCAAATGTGGGCATGGAGTAGAGGGGGTGGTGTCACCCAGTTCTGCAGAGATGGGCAAAGTCCTGGATTTGACACCGAAAAAGCCAGTTGATCCAGCTTTGCTTGAAGCTGCAGGCCCTAACTCTGGCCGGCACACCTTGTAGTCACGAGCTGTAGGTGGGATTGGGGGGGTGAGGGGCCGTGGACTGGTTGGGGTAGACATGTCCTTACTGTGGGCAAAGCAACATGTACCACACTCAATAGTGTCACTTTCACTTATGAAAGTCAGCAGAGGGCGCCTGGGTGGCTCAGTCGTTGAGCGTCTGCCTTCGGCTCAGGTCATGATCCCAGGGTCCTGGGATCGAGCCCCGCATTGGGCTCCCTGCTCGGTGGGAAGCCTGCTTCTCCCTCTCCCACTCCCCCTGCTTGTGTTCCTGCTCTCGCTGTGTCTCTCTCTGTCAAAAAAATAAATAAAATCTAAAAAAAAAAAAAGAAAGTCAGCAGACAAGTGAAGCAACTGACATAATCACTTCCCTGGGGGAATGTAAGAATTCTAGGAAGCAGGAGAAGAAACCCAATGGATAGAAAAGTCCCCTTAAATAGAAAATTCTCCCTTTCTTACTAATTTGATTTGTTTTTTAATTTTTATGTCTCTGTTCAAAAGTTATTTTTTTCTGATAATAAAACACACATAGCATACTTGTTAAGGTTTCATTAAATATAAAAGAAACTTTAAAAATATCATCGGAGATAAGTTATTTCCTTCTAATCTTAAATACAACAGCTAATAATTAGGATCATACTGCAGTTTTATAGCCTGCTTTTTTTCACCTAACATTGTATTTCTCCATGTAAATACCCTTTGACATTTATTCAAAATAATAAATGCAAAATTGCTGACACACACCCCTCTTTTTTTCCCTAGTCACTCATCTGTGGCAACTTTCAAGTTCCTGGCTTCCTTTGAGTTAGTTCAAGGTCATAATTACGTATTTCAAATTTGTTTGCTTCCTTCATAAATATTTGGGGGTGTAACTGAGGCTGAGCAAAAAGCTCAACAGTCCTAAAGTGCACATGCAGCCCATGTGAGAGCTAAGATCACCCTCCATGCTGAGACACACTTCTTGGTGATCCGATGCCCACAGTCAGTCATTGCACAGTATCTGTAACATTAATTTAGAACTGAAAGGGATCTCTGATCTGCAATTACTACTAAAGCTATTCTTTACATTTTACATGGTAGAGTTTAATTTTAAAGTCCTTCAAAAATCTTGATTAGAGATCATAAAATTATGGGGCGCCTGGGTGACTCAGTAGTTAAGCATTTGCCTTTAGCTCAGGTCATGATCCGAAGGGTCCTGGGATCGAGCCCCGCATTGGGCTCCCTGCTCAGCCAGGAGCCTGCTTCTCCCTCCCTCTCCTGCTCCCCCTGCTTGTGTTCCCTCTCTAGCTGTCTCTCTCTGTGAGTCAAATAAATAAATAAAATCTTTTAAAAATAATAAAAAGGGGCACCTGGGTGGCTCAGTTGGTTAAGCGACTGCCTTCGGCTCAGGTCATGATCCTGGAGTCCTGGGATCGAGTCCCGCATCGGGCTCCTTGCTCAGCAGAGAGTCTGCTTCTCCCTCTGACCCTCCCCCCTCTCATGCTCTCTTTCTCTATCTCATTCTCTCTCAAATAAATAAATAAAATCTTAAAAAAAAATAATAAAGAGATCATAAAAATAATGATTTCATGTCTAGATCTTTAATCTTTAATATATTTTTTTAAGTAACTGATGTTTCTTAGAAAATTTTAGAGTATCCAGCTGTCACGGATTCATGACAAAAATATTTCACACTCTGTCCTGAGACATCGCGGAGAGCTGAAAAGTCTATTCTTTGAGAAAAGCTTCAGCAGTGTGGTATTTTGAAGAAGGAAGCTGTAAATGAGAATTGTTTATACGGAAATATGATCTCTGTTTACAGGTTACCTCAGTGACTGCTCCATTCCCCATAGTTTTTGTCACAGTTTGTATACTCATATTTCTGTGACCATGAAAGGGGATGTCCTGCCAGTCTTGGAGACCCTGGACACGGGCTTGCAGTGTGGAGTTTTACGGGCGATGAAGGGAGGACAGCTACGCAGATGTGGAAGTGCACCTGTTCCCAATCACACCTATTTTACTACGTCTGAAGCTCTACATATTTGAAGTCATTTTCGTTAACACCTTTCTAAAATATGTTTGACAGAGGAAAGGATGTGAACCAGCAAGCCAGTGCAATCCGGGACCAGAGGTGTGAGGGGGATGACAAGCTTACAGGCTGGGGAGGTTGGTTATCTCATCCCTGCTCAGGGGCCAGAGGCATGGCAGTGATGGAGGGATCTTCCCCGTGGGGCATGACGTGGGGCATGATGACAGCGACCACTCTGGTGGCCAACAGGCCTTCATTTCCAAATCTACCCTAACCACTGACACTAGACCTCATGGGAGTAAGCAAACTAGACTTCGAGGAAAAGATGCCCTTTACTTACAAGGTGAAGCTACCGTTCACAAGTTTTTGACAAAAGTAAGTTTCTAGAGTTACCAATGCAAAGTTTTCATCAGCTTCTCATCTGCAAGTGGCCAGCCTTCATGGCTGCCCTCCATCTCCAGAGAGGGCTTCTAGTCTAGGTCGTCTATCCCATTTTACTAGACAAATAAGTACCAGTCTGTACATTGCAGCCATATTTTATTTTAATATCTCCAATTCTAAGTCAATAGTACTTTCATTAAAAAAAAACAGTAAATTTTTCTTTAAAAATAGGATTCACTTCTTTTTTATGCCAAGTGTCTTCATAACAAAAGAAGAGCACCTCTGAGTTCCTTGAGAAGCAGACTCAAAGCCTCTGCTTCCGCATAGCGCCGAGTCGCAGCACGAGAGACAGTAGATGCACAAGTAAAAATTGTCTCGGTGTCGACAACACAGTGTGAATTCCTACTAGGGCAAATGTAGACTCAGGCTATAAATACTTACCATGCATCTGTATATGCAAGGGCTGTGCTGACTTTAGGACAATTTTTTTTTAAGTAGGCTCCATGCCCAGTGTGGGGAGCCTGAAATTAAGAGTCGTGTGCTCTCCTGACTGAGCGAGCCAGGCACCCCAGGGCCGTAGTGACTTAAACTGACTTAAGAGGGAATATAATCTAGGATGGCTTAACCAACAAACTGAAACTTCAAATTAATTTTTGTATCGCAACAAGCAAATGATGATTTCACTTCCTTTCCCTCTGGTTGTTCAGCTGAATACTTTTGGTTTTTTGAGCTGTAATGTTCTGCACTTCATTTGTTCCTTTTGATTCTCTCCCCATCTCCTTCCTAAAAGTGCTGATTTATTATGTATTTTGAAAATAATTAAAATTAACTGTTTCCAGATTTTTCTTAATGACAATTTCTCCTTACCCTCTTTGGGTTTATAATGCCAGGGTGGGCTGAAGGCTGTTTGAGTCCAGGGCCCTTGTTCTGACTTGCTACACAAAACTCTCTTAACAGCGTGGTTGAAAAACAGGTCTGTCCTGCATCTGTCCTGACTGACCCCCCTTTCCCCTCCAGCAGATGAAGGAGCCCCTGTGCCTTCTTATTCCCCACCTGCCATATCATGCAGCTTGCCTCTCCTCACTCTGCACCCTCATCTGCTGTTTACAGCGCAGCAGTGGGGCAGGTGATTATTAAAGAACCATGCTTGTTCTATCTGCACCTGAAACAGGCTAGAAGGAAGCAGCTCTACGAAATCGCTTTGTTACCATGGAAACAAAGACCGGATTTCTCAGTGTAGTTTTCACTAAGATGACTTCCAGCAACACAATCTGCAGAGGCTGGGAGTATTGTCTAATTCCACAAAGAAGCAAACACCAGGGGTCTGCGTCTTAAGTCCAAACCTCCTGGCATTAGACAGTGGGTGCCCTCGCTTGGAATCAGAGAGCCCCTAGTAGCCCGGCTATAGTCTAGTCTTGGCTGCCGGGCTTGGTTTCTTCACCTCTAGCAGAGGCTGCAACACACCATCCCCCAACACTCATCAGGGCACTGAACTCTCTGATTGCAAAGAGATTTCAACATCTCTAGTCCTCCTCCATGCCATAGTGAACTGCATTCTCCTTCCTTTGGAGTAAACACTATAGCCACCTCAGCTGCATCGGAGTTTGTTAACAAGCCCTCAGGGGAAACCATTACTCTCCTTGCCTTTAGAAATAAGCCCTGGTCCTTACACTAAAGGGAGCCAGAATGTGCCTTATATTTTCCACTATGTATAGGGTTCCCAGGACACTCACACTTCACTGGAATATCCAAGGTGCTGGCTCAATGAAATCAAGTTTCGATGGTCTTTAATGGTGGCCCCGTTAGGCTCCATACCACAGTGAGGGGTTACCAGACCAAGAGGGAGGTTTTCACTCTGGCCATGACTTTTAGGAAGTTTATCTGTGCATCCTCTCTTAAAGGAAGGAGTGGGGTTGGGCCAAAGTGCAAGGGGTCAAATAAGACTTTCATGTTACCGAAGAGCCACATGGTTCAATGGGCTAAGAAAAAAGTTTCAATCCCAGGTCACTCGGGGACTCACTGAGTACCCCTGGGAGGTGTGTGTGTTGCATACCTAATCAACCACACTCTGGCCACACTCCCTTCAAACCCAGTCACTTTATCTCCACCCTCACTACTTTAGTTTCCAAGGCTTTAACAAGGCACACTTGGCCTGCCTCTTCCTAATTGGCCTTCTATTTCTAATCTCATCGTCAGTAATTCTGAATAGACAAAATTTAAAATGCAATTTCAATGATAACTCTAATTCTTTTCTTTTTTTAGAGGGGTGAGGGAGAGAGAGAGAGAGAGAATATTAAGCAGACTCCATGGCCAGTGCGGAGCTCAATCTCACAACCCTGAGCTCATGACCCGAGTGTAAATCAAGAGTCGGACACCAACTGGACCACCCAGGTGCCCTGACAACTCTAATTCTTGAAGTGCTAACTATGGGCTGGACACTTCAATGAGAGTTTTATATATATCATCTCAGTGAATCTTTTTAAATTCTGTATGATGAAAATTATCCTTATGATGAGGAAACCAAGATCAAATGGCTAGTAAGTGGCAGAGCTAGAATTCAAACCTGAATCTGTGACCTCAGAACCTTCACAGCCCCCAGACTACACAGCCACATGGAAATCATTCGTACATAAGCCTGTCAAGACTTTCTAGTTATCTATCACCACCAATCTAAACATTGGCTGTTTTTTTTTTTTTTTTTTATTTTGGAGGAGGCGATCCCCTTCCGCTGAATTTCTACAATGTTCATGGTCTGTACTACACAATTCAATAGTGAATTACATTGAGTACTAGTGTTTACTAAGTGTTTTACTTAAATCAATTTCCCCAAAGATAACAGTAGGACTTCTCTTTGGGCAGACGTTGTATCTTAGAGCACTCCTTATTTCACAACCTTCCCCAGGAGAGTGCAGGCAGGTCACAGGAATTCAGTGGCTAACTGTGACGCTCACAGCTGCTGCACCTAACTGGGAGAGTAGCCTTACCATACGCCAGGCACTGATCTAAGGATCTTGCGTGCAGTGGCCTTCTCAGTCCTTATAACACCCCTACAAGGGAGCTATTGTTATTACACCCATTTCACAGAAGAGGAAAGCCTGGGCACTGAGTTCAAGTAAATAATCCAAGGTCAAACAGCTAGTAGGTGACAGAGCTGCAATGTAAACCCAGATGGTCTAGCTTCAAGACCCACACTCTTAACTATTAGGTAAAATGCTTGGGTCCACTGAAACGAAAATTATGTCAGCAATGAAGAAGAAGAATGATATGGGCATGATCTGTCAAAAACCAACAGAAGGAAGCAAGCAGGGAACAATATTGTTTTGGAAACTCTCTCACTGGAGTATCCCATTCTGCAGCACCTTTCCTAAACATACCTGAAGAAAAATATTTAAATTATTTTTCCTAATAATCTAAATAAAACTCATTTCAGGGCGCCTGGGTGGCTCAGTTGGTTAAGCAACTGCCTTCGGCTCAGGTCATGATCCTGGAGTCCTGGGATCGAGTCCTGCATCGGGCTCCCTGCTTGGCGGGGAGTCTCCTTCTCCCTCTGACCCTCCTCCCTCTCGTGCTCTCTGTCTCTCATTCTCTCTCTCTCAAATAAATAAATAAAATCTTAAAAAAAAACAACAAACTCATTTCAAAGTCACTGATAAGCAAGGGAAACAAATTTCCTGAAAAGTCAGTAAAATCAGCTCTCAACCAGTCCAAACATGGATTAATGCCTCTAACAAAAAGTAGTTTCTTTTGTAGGTGTGAAAGTATGACTAAAGCAATTTGTTCTGTAGGGTAAATGGAAAATCAGTCCTGAAGCTGCTTGCTTTATTATATCCATTGGTCCCTTTAAAAACCCAAAGGTACTCAAACCCTGCTGCTTTCGGTCTGATAAAGGGCACAAGGTAGGCTAAAGTGAAACGGATCGATGTCCCTGGACCAGCAGGCTTGAGCTGGAAGTCAGAAGGCTGGACTGGTTGCTGCGGGGTGGGGTGGGGCAGTAACGGGGTGAGCGAGGCTGATCAGAAGCCAAACTACAATACCCTAGGGGCCAAGAGTGTTAATGTTAAGCTCCAACCGCCAGTTGTGACAGAGGTACCACATTTCTCTTTTCGACCTGTAGGGAGGGACAGATTCACCGTCCTCGTGTGTTCCCCCAGCCCTGCCTCCACCTGTTGAGTGCCATGGTGACTGTAGCTCCCTGTTGCATCTCCTGAGAAGCTGCCACGGCGGCCTCCGCCAATGAGGCCACCGCCTGGGTGGCCTCTGACGCTTGCGTCGTCTGGATGGTCATCTCACCTCCCTGTAACGTGGCCCAGTTTTGTTCCACCTGAGGCAGAAAGGACAGGAGAGTAAAGAATCAAAGTCACAAAAGGATTATAACAAATTGCTACGTGCTCAGCCAAATACATACACATTTTTAAATTAACATGACCTACAATGTACAGAACAGGGTTTTTAGTATGCTATCTTTTGTGTATAAAAAGGGGGGGGATTAGAATATATATTTGAATTTGCTTATATTTGCACAAAGAAATTCTGGAAGGACACAAAAGAAACCACTGAAAATATTTTCCTCCTTGTGTGTGGCGGGGAGGGGAGTTGTGGGAATAGGTTGGCGAGGAGACAGAAAGCAAGATTTTCCCATGTACACTTTTAAATAATTTTTGAAATATCAGAGCCATATCAATGTATTATCTATTCTTTTGAATTCTTTTGAATAGGTAATATATTAATATGGCTCGGATTAAAAAATTTGAATAAACCATAAAATTCAAAAGTTAGAATTTTTGAATAGACCATAAATATAATTCTAAAAAAATTCAAATGATACCAAAGGATATGCAATGCCAGTACTCCCGACCTTTTGCCCAGAGGTGACTACGGTTACCTATTTCTTATGTGTCTTTGCAGGGACATTCTCTCTATATGCAAGCATATTTACACACACACACACACACACACACACTCCCTCCTATTTCCCCCTTTCTACTCCCTCTTAAAAAATAAAAATGGCAGCTTATTCTACATTATGCTTTTGTGCCTTGCTTGTTTCACCAACAATGCATCTCTGAAGTGATTCTATTTTGGAACATATAAAACTACTTCATTCATTCATGACTCATAATGATGGCTGCACAGCATTGTAGTATATGAGCACACCATGATTTATTTAACCAGCCATCTTTTAATGGGCATTTAAGAAGTTTCTAGTCTTTTGCTATTACAAACAGTACTGTGATGAATATCTTTGCATACCACATTGTATATTTTATGGGAGTCTATTCATGGGGTAAATTCCTAGAGGTGGGACTGTATATTAAAGTTATTATATATTTTAATTTTTAATGGAAACTGCCAAATTCAGGAAACTTTTTTTTTTTTTTTTAATGTAGCAAAAACTGCTTTCCTTTTAGTGGAGAGGAATTATGAAGAAACAAAATAAAACATACAAAAAAACTTTTATCTGGTGAGAGAACAGACTAGAATTTAGTTTTGTTAGATCAAGGACAGGGGTTTTCTCGGCACTGGCATTATTAACATTTGGGGCCAGACAAGTTTTTGTTCTGGGGGGCTGTCCTGTGCACTGTAGGATGTTTCGCAGCACCCCGGGCTTCTCCCCACTCACTAGATGATAAGAGCACCCTCCCCAGTCATGATATTCAAAAACATCTCCAGACATTATCAAATGTCCTGGGGGGGGGGGGGGGGAGGTGTACCCTGATTGAGAGCCACTCCTTTTAGTATAATGCTTTGCATTTAGAGAGTTCTCAGTCCTGGATACCTATATCTAGCTACTTCAGTCTATTTTGCTCAATAAGGGCAGTTGATTAATTATTCGCCCTCAAAAACAAAAAGCAGCAGGGGCAGTGAAAGCAATTTCTAATAAAAATTAGGGTAGGTGATAAATCAGTCTGCTCAGGTACAATATCTCTATGGGTTTGGGTCTCAGGATGTTAGCTGTGCTCACTGGAGCTCTGATTCACATTACTTGGGCCCAATGAGTAGAGAGCTTGTGCTTGCATATTAACTGTGTCCCAAAGAAAGTGTCACAAGCTGAGGAGAGGTAGATACTTAAAATGCCTCCTGCTTTTCTACTGCCATACTTAGATGATGACAGTGCTTCTCAGAATGCTTGTCAAAAGCCTCCCAGAAAATGGGACATTCCTTTGAACTACCCTAGTATTTGCCCTGAGTTCTCATAGGCAGTGGATTATGCCAGCAAGCCTTCAGAGCCCATCACTAAGAGGCGGAGACATCCCATTTCCTCCCCTTAGGGCTGCAAAGTTGCCCACTCAGGAACTCACAAAACTCTTGCTTCCCAAGAGTTAATATCTCTTTGATTTCATTACTCCAGTGAGTGTTACTGCAGATGATGCCACTTTAAATGGCAAGTTACACTGCCAATTTGTAGATGGTCTATGATTCCACTCAAAACACCAGCCAAAGCTGGCCAGCCCCTGTCACCTTTTGCCATTAAACAGTCTTCCTCTTTCCAGATCTGCCCCTCTATATTTTTGCCCATCCCACTGCAGAGCTTGGCCTAGTGCAGCTCTCCCAATACTCAGACTCCAATGGCAGCAATTTAATGTATACACATTTAGTTACAACTGTATTCGTAGCAAAAATGGTATCAGAAAGTTGCCATATACAGTATACTTTAAGGAAGTTAAATTATATGGCATGAAAGATTAATGGATGGTGGCAAAGGGTAGAGAGGAAATAGGAAGAAGAAGCAGACAAAGAGATTTCTATTCAGAATAATGGCAGGTGATAAATAAATCACTTGGGTGTTAACATTTCTTTGGAATTTCCTATTCTTCAGCCTCAGTGCTTTAGTTGTATTTGCTTGAGCTCTTGTTGCGCTCCCTTTCCATCTGTTGGGAGCCACTGTGTGGTTATCTATGCCGGATGTCACCATGTCCCAGAGAAAGGGCCCCAAGCCCTAGGAGGGAAAGATATTCAGAGGGTGTACAGTTAGCGTCAATGCTTTTCTGAGAGACCCACTCCAATGAGGCCCTTCCACACTCTCCCAGTGCGATGCACTGCATGTGCTGTGCCCTTCGATAGGAACACAACAACTCCCACCTTTGCTTCTAGTCTGACCTCAGGTGAACCTTAAGGAGCCCAGACAACTCCCTCTAATCCCCTGGGGCCGAGGCTCAGGATCTCTCCTCTGTGATCCATAGCACCCTGGGCTTGCTTCCTCTAGATCCTTACCTCATTGCCATTGTGCTTTGATGTGTTTTTCTCTACCACCTACCTGTGTGCTCCTTAAGAGCAAGAGCAGTCTTTATTTTCCTCTATGTATTGAATCTATGTAAATGGCACAGGGCTCAGAAAGTGTTTACTGAATGGCAGGTGGAGAACATATTCCTTTATTCATGTTTTCCTACTTGTTCTTCAGCCTACTTATATTTCAGGTAAACTGATATTCATTAAAAAAACCATCTAGAATAAGTTGTGCTACTGTTACATGTGGGATGGGTCAGCTTAAGATTCATGTCTTCAATGTCTTTGTACTTTGGTTTCTTCTTCTTCTTCTTCTTCTAACAGAACCATATATACCATTATGATCAGATACCATTCTCTTTCAAAATTTGACTTTTCTGACACTTGAATGCGATTAATATCACCACCACCAATTGGTGGTCTTATAACACAACAGAATAAATTCTCAAACCCATTTGCATTTGTAAGTATGCCATCAAAATTGAAATTGTATAAATATTTTGAAATCAACAGTTTATTTCATATTATCTTGAAATTCTTTCCTTGTTCCTTTTTTTTAAAGTAGGTTCCACGCCCAATGTGGGGCTTGAACTCATGACCGTGAGATCAAAAGTCGCAGGCTCTTCCAACTGAGCCAGTCAGGTGCCCCAAAAGTCTCTCTTTTTTTAAAGTTTGTTTATTCATTTAAGAAATCTCTTTACCCACCGTGGGGCCCGAACTCACAATACTGAGACCAATAGTCACATGCTCTTCCCACTGAGCCAGCCAGGCGCCCCTATTTCCTTGTTCATTTCTAAATGTCTATGTAACTTATAGTGTCCTTAATTAGTTTTAAGCTGACTAAGGTTAGAGATTTTTTGTTTCTTTGTAACTATAGTCAACCCTTGAACAACACAGGTTTGAACTGTGTGGGTCCATTTATAAGGGGATTTTTTTTCAATAAATACAGTGTAGTACTATAAACATGTTTTCTCTTCCTTATGATTTTTAAAATAACACTTTCTTTAGCTTGCCTTATTGTAAGAATACAGTATATAATACATATAACATACAAAATATGTGTTAGTTGATTGTTTATGTTATCAGTAAGGCTTCTGATCAATACTAGACTATTAGTAGTTAAGTTTTGGGGGAGTCAAAAAGTTATATGTGAATTTGACTGCATAGGGGGTCTATGCCCCTAACTCTCACATTGTTCAAGGGTCAGGGGGACTTAGATTATTGGGCATTCTCAGGACATAAGAGTATTCAAACAGATTTGGGAGACCATATGTTACCAGAAGAGACAGGCCCCCAATGGTCCTTCTAATAAATGTAACTAACTGGATGTTGAAGGCAGTGAAGTCTAATGGCAAGAGGTCTCACTGGCAAGGTTAGTAGGATAACAAAATGACCTCACAACTTCTAAAAGTATTAGGTATCATTTATTTTTGTAAAGTACTTTCTGTTCCTTGGAAGAAAAGATGCGAAATATAAGGCAGTAGGATGTTTTTACTGAGTCATCTGATATAATGTTTCATTAACTTGATGTGGTCTTATCTGCCCTAAGCAGTGAGATATTTTGAGTAATTCCAGTTCTTATGGTCCAAAACTGAGATGCTAACAACATGTCAACATCTAGGAGAAATGAGAAGGCAAAAAAATCACACTTTAAAAATCTAAAAACATTTTGTCCCTTTCTGAGATAACCTGTGCTGCTTCTCTTCATACCATTTTTATTTCACTGTAAGTGTGCAAAGAGTTACATTTTTTTTTTAATCTGACTGAATTTGGGTATTTACCAGCAGGCTATTTCTGTCATTCATCCATTCCTACAATAGATGACTTAAAAATGATGTGCTGAAAAAGCCGCAGATAAGTCAGTGAGATTTTTTTTTTAATTCTTCCTATTTTTCCGTGCACTTCTGCATATGTTAATTACCACTATATACGTGAAGTTATTTAGTAAAATGGGCTTCAAAGAATTAGTCTCTAGAGAAGTGTTTAAGAAACACAGAGCTGCTGTCTTTAAACAGTATCAGGAAACATTCAGTAGGGAGATATGGTTGATAACTTTGGTTAAGTCAGAGAGTTAAGAAATCTTGTGAATGTACCCACCACTATCTTCTCTATCACTTTCACACTTCAAGTTCTAGTGTTATCTGGTGTCCTCCAGTTCTAGTGTTTGGGGGCTGACAGATTTTTCCCTCGGCTAATCCATACTCTTCCATGATGTTTATATACTTATAAATCGACTGTTACTTTCCTATACTGTAAAACCAAATGCTGCTCCTGCCCCCAAACCTTCCCAGACTCCCTAGCTGGAAACATTCTCTCCTGAAGGCACAGACCACTTTGCAGCATCTTCTACAGCACGGAACAGAGTTCATTTATGTAGACACTTCTCTCCCCCACCAGACAGGAGGAGCGTCTTGCGAGCAGGGTTCCCGTGTAAATCCACTTCACACATCTAACGCGTCAGTGCAGCATGATGGGGGCTCACTTCCTGTGGGCCGACTGCGGAGCCTGGCTGTATTTCTCTTCATCTCCCTAGCCATGAGAACTTTCTCATTTCTCTCCCTTTCCTGAGTTGTGCAAATGAAAATGACTTTTGTGGTGTTCTGAGTGGAAAGCCCCATGGTTGTGAACAAGGATGAGATAATACTTTTAGCTTTATTTCTAATACTGCTCTTTGACATTTGTTAGCTGTTTTTGAAGCTTCAGGGCTACACCATACTGGTACCTTTAGGGGAAAAGCCCACAGTGCCTTAATGAACCCTTTCCTGAACTTCACAAATGGCTCAGAGCTCAGAGCCTGGACAACATTTTTCTAAATGCATTACTCAGCTTCGACACTTACTCCGTGACTTTGGGCAAGTCACCTAACCTCTACATGTTTCAGTTTTCTCATCTATAAAGTGAAGATAACAGAACCTATTCTTAAGAGGGTTGAGCACTTAGCTTACCAAGTGCTCAATTAAGGTTAGCTACCATTAGGTTAACATCCCATTAATTACCTTGATTTTGGTAGAGCAGGATTTTTTCATAAAGTCTTTTCAAAGGCATATGAAAAATGTAATAAATCATGGCCACTGATTTACAAATATTTTTATCCCTCCAAAGAATTCTTTAGTAGCTCCAGTCTTAATGATCAAACTTTTTTTAATAAAGCCCAATGATTAAATCTGTGGGATTCACAGCATAAAATATTACATGGCTAATCTCTTTTTATTGTGTATTACACAAAATGCTATATTGCAAACGTGAAATTATAATTTCAGTTATTACAATTAATATACACAGCCTAAGATACTTTGCAAAACTGTCACGGCCTGATGTTTTAAAAGGCTTAAATAAAATAATGCTATAGCTGTGTCGGCTACCCGGTCTTTTTATCTTCCGGACTCTAACTACTCCCTCACTGAGCTACACATTCAAGTATTTGAGTAGACGCAGACCAAATCCTTTCTTACCTCTCCATCAGCCACTGCAGAATAATTCACTTGGGCAACAGTGACCGTGGTTGGCAATTCTGAAGCATCAGCCAATGTGGCTACCGTTGCCCCTGTACCAACCTAAAGAAAAACACGGAGGGTGATGTCAGCGGATGGATCCTTCTACCTCCCCCTTACTCGGAAGTTAAGATTCATGTAGCCCCAAATTCAGCATAGGTAATGATTGACGTGCTTTGTAATGTGAAATGAGTTACTAAACTCATATCTCAGACACTTATATGAGTTTCAGAACTTTATTTCAACCAGATAAATCAATATCAGAAGCTATCACGTTTCACCATCAGTAAACTAGTATCAGTCAACCAACTTTCTACTTTCACCCCAATCTGAATTTTAGAGGTTCCCCATCTACCAACAAGTTATGTTTTACCTCAGAAGAGCTAATTCTGAAGGAATAGCTCCTGGTCCTTGACAGAATGAAACGGTACAAAAGTAGCCAATTTAACAGTGCTTTGTTTTGGAAAAAACAAAGAAAAAGCTACCGACAGCTCTGTATTTAACAAATGGCAAACAATTTAAAGTATTCTTCAAAAATCAATTTCAGATAGAAAGACTTTGGGGAGCTATAAAAAGTTAATTAGGAGTTTGCATGACAAAAACTTTCTCCAGTCTGAGGGGAGGTGCCCACTGATCCACCTCAGAAACCAATCTGAGAACCATAGGTTTACTCACCTGGATAAGCGAGACAGTGCCATCAGGGTTACTAAAGGTCTGGACTACGGTCTGTGATGGTACAAGATGGGCTATACTGTGTGTGGTTGTGGCCTGTGTTTGTGTTTGCTGATCTTCGAAAGCATACAAAAGGTCCTCCCGCCCATGCTGTTTGTAACAGTTTTTAACTATGGTCCGTAGTGCCTGAGTCCATGAGACCTGTCACCAAAAGATCAGACAAGCACATTAAAGTCACAAAGAATGTTGGTTATTCAGCCTCACTATGGAATAAGCAGGTGCTTATTTATCAAACCAAACCAAACCTGTACAGAATAAGCTCCCTTAGGGTTATTTCCCTTAGACTGATTGTGGCCCAAAGAAATTCAGCACCAAGCACCAAAGATTTCCCACTAGTTTCCTTCCTGATCAAAGCCTGGTTTAGCTTTTGGGTTCTTCTGAGGCCAACTCACAAAAGAAGTTTACTCTTTTGTCAAGAGTCTTACATTAAGATTCTCAATAAACTTCCAGGCTAACTAAAAAACAAATATGCAGAAAAAGCAAGGGATGACATCTAGTTGAGCCCATCTTTTTAAAAAGAAGTATCATTATCAGACTCAGCCAACTTCTCATCTCTTTAATTCTATATTTATATTTCTCAACAGTGGTTCCGGCTAACCAGAAATAAGGACCTCTTCTAAGTCTTCAAAGTGATTAATACTTCTTCTTAACGTTTCTTCAGTTTTTCCAAGCACCTCATAATATTAAAACTGCTCCAAAAGGCAACGAGGCAGAGAGAAGTGTAAACTCATGGACCCGCCCCGAGTCTTTATAGTGATGAAGTGATGGAATGGGAAAGGCTACAAATCAGACAGTATCAAACTTCTTTGGGAGACAGGTTTGACTTTCACACATATTTTTTAGACTTTTTAGCATAAGAAGTAGAACCCCAAAAATTGAGGTGGTTGATTCAGAGTGGAAAAGCAACAGGCTACTCAGGTCGGAGAAACCCTCACCCTCTGCTTTTGCTCTTCTGTGCGGACGTCACTCCGGACATTTGCCCATGGGATATCTTCAGGCCACCAGATGGGCTTGCAGCTCTCTTTGCCCCAGCCTGGTTTTCCTCGACCTGTGGAGTACTTGAGCATCTCTGGAATAAATGCCCGAAGCTGGGCCTGGAAGACAAGAGTGTGGTCATCAGCAGTCATGAAAAACATCTGGGATGTGATTGTGTCTTCCACCAAATTCTAAGATGATAAAACAGAGAGCCTTCCTGGAGGGTCCCAGGGAATTCTAAGATGTGACTGATGAGAACCTATTGTTTTTCCACAGGTTACCACAGCTCCATGGGTGGCTGAGAATTATACATATGTTGGTAAAGTATACCTTAAGCTATATTTCATTGACTTGGCCCTAGAAGATCAAGAATACCTGCCAACAAGTTTGATTTCTGCCTAAGATACTATGGATGCTATTTCTCTGATTTCCATCCTACAGCTCTCCACACATTTAAGGTGTCAAACAAAGCCGATGTGTTTTCAACATTGTTCTGGAGGTAGTAACCAGGGCAAATAGATCAGAGAAATAAGAGGTGAGGAGCAGGAAGAATCATCCCTATTTGTAGATGATATGACTGTGCATCTGGAAAACCCCAGATAATCATATGAAAAACTACTATAAACAGTAATAGCATTCAGGAAGGTGGTTGGTTACAAATGGGAAATAGGGTCTACTTAATAAAAAGGGAAAATAACCCTAAAGCTTTTCCAGAAAGTTTCTGGTATGCTAGGCCAACGTCTCTGAGTCTGGCATACACATAGAGTGAGCATATGTGATCTTAAACACATTATGGACTTCATTCAGATTTATTTCACAAATCGAATCCAGACCAGGCAGGTGTTAAACCAGAGACAACTGCCATTCTTTAAATCTTGGCACAGTAACCACACTGAGTGTGTATGTTGGAGGAGAAGGGGCGCTTACTTTGTGAATACTCTTAATTGCTAACAATGAATTTTGGCAAGAGAAGCAGTTTATCAAGTTATAACGTTCTTCCCTGGATCTACTGCTTTCCCTTTAACCTCTGCAACACTCCAGAGAGAAGCAGCATCCTCCAACTAAGGACACATCCATACTACCCCTACAGCTCAAGACCAAAAGGAGAAGACAATTTTAGCAATGAGTCAGACCCAAGGACATGGGCTTGTAGAAATAAAAGAGAAAAAGAAAACAGAAATGGGAACGGTTAAGTATTAATGGGAGAATGAGCACAACACCAATTTTATATTCAAGAGCCTATTGAGATATCAGGTGTTCTTATTTGACTATTATTTTACCAGAAGCTGATACCAATTATTATATAATAGGGAATCATGAACCCAAATCAGTAATGCTTCCCCTAACGAGGAGAGCTCTGGTTGACTGTATTTGCATCATCGATCCTTGTGCCGAGCCTGCCATTTCACCTCCCCAAGTCCACCTCTCCCAGACAGTCTCCTGCCTACAGGATATGATATAATACACTCTGTATATATTTGGCTCTGCGGCACCAAGTGCCAGGCTAATAGAAAGTATCCATTTGCAAACCCAGGCTATCAGCTGGCTCATGAGGTCACTCCTTCAGTTATTTTAAGAAAGTGCATCTCAAAGTCATTTTCCCCTTTATCCTGCTTTCCTGGGAGTGTGTCTTTTTCTTGCTTCAGATACAGAGAGAAGGAAAAGGCTTAATCCTCACACACAATATTTGCGTTTCTTCAAGGTAAAAAAATAATGGCTTTCTCAGATGCAAAATAAACTGATACCGCACACTTTCACAAGTCTCTCTTTTCTTTTAATCCCATTAACACTCTCCAAAAGGAGAGTTCTGAATATCCATACCTAGCAGAGTCTGGAGATAATGACGTAAGGCTCAACAGCTCTAAATTAACATAAGACTACAGCGTTCAGAAGAACTTGCTGTCAAAAACACTTGGCTGACAGTCCGCTCCAATACCACCTGGAACCCCATACATTCTCTAATTCTGATGACTTTCAGCTTCTGATCCCGCACCCATTCGCATCATGGTTTCGCACACTCTTCAGCCCTGGGTCACCCTGGCACCTGGTGGCAGACACCTTCCATCCTGTCTTGTTTTTTTGGCTCTCTCACATTAGGCTTGCACTGGGTTTCAAGGACTCACAGGTTACAGGAGTGTGGGCAGTGCACCAATCTACTCAAAACCCTCCTCTGCCTTCTCTCCGACCACCTGTCTTCTCAGTCTTAGTCTTTGCTGGTAGAACGCCACTTTCTTTCCCTAGACAGCCAAGCTCAAAATCTCAGTCAGCTTTACCTCTTTCCTTCAACACCCATCTAGCTACTCATTGCAAGTTCAATTCTTTCTTCTTTGAAATGTCTGTGCTCTCCATCCCTTCTTCTTCAGACCCACCTTCATCCCCACTTCCTAGCCCAAGGCTAGTGCATCCTTCTAGCTGACCTTCTTGTGGAACTCCACGTTCTCCCCTTTCTTCCTCATCCCATGCATCCTTGACAGACAGATTTCCCTAAATGCTGCACAGATCCTATGCTCAAAAACAAAAACAAAAACAAAAACTTTCAAATGGTCTCTCACTACTAGCAACCAAACTAGACTCCTCTGTTTAGCTTTTCCAGCCCGCCACAATCCGGCCTCCCAGCACACTCAGTTCCTGCTAATTGCCAAGAGGCAGCCTTGGTCCTATTTAGGTGAATCTCTGCACTATCTTATGAACTGAACTCATTCCTGCTTTATCCTTTTGATTTGTTCCCCTTACTGGAGCACCTTCTCAAGCTACTATTCCAATGCCGACACTTGTTCCTTATTGCCCCGCAAATCCCACATTCTTTGTGAAGTCTCTCTTTTTTTTTAAATGAAGATTTTATTTACTTATTTGAGAGAGAATGAGATAGAGAGAGAGCATGAGAGGGGGGAGGGTCAGAGGGAGAAGCAGACTCCCTGCCGAGCAGGGAGCCCGATGCGGGACTTGATCCTGGGACTCCAGGATCATGACCTGAGCTGAAGGCAGTTGCTTAACCAACTGAGCCGCCCAGGTGCCCCTCTTTGTGAAATATCTCTTGACTACTTCTCGAGTCAACTTCTTGTCAATCAGTCAGTAAGAACACAAACTCCAGACTCAGAGAGTTGGCTGTGAATCCCAGCTCTCTCTGACTGTTAATTTTCTCAACTGCAAAATGATAATGGCAAGTATACAGGGTCAATTCAAAGGATCAGAGATAGTGGGGATATATGCACATAGTTGCACTGACTTAATAGCAGTTTTACTATTATTACTTCAGTCATCAGCCCTTTTCTCAAATTCAAAGAAAAAGTAAAAAATGTTCTGAAATGGTTTTCTAGTATTAAACACACTGTGATGTATAGAAAGACATTTATCCTTAGTTTTCCAAGGTGGGTATGGTGGGTATGGTGAAAAAGGCAGAAGGAAATAGAAGTATGAGTCTATATGTATCTGTGTAAACATGGTTGAAGATGAGAAATAAAGAATGCTAGATTCAAAAAGTGACCATCGAGGCCAATTCCATGCCTTGAGGAAGCAAGCTGTTACCAACATGCCCCAATGCATAGATGGTTTAGGCAATTTGTTCTGTGGGATCTTTGAGCATTTTTTTTTTTAAGTGTACAAGCAGATTACTAATGGAAATCATCAGAAAATGGGACTCAACTGTAACCATAATTAGAGAACTAGAACGAGGCAGCTGTCAGAGATGTTTCATGTGCTAGAAATCTCTGGATGGGAAATGTCTCAAAGTTTTGGGAAGAAGAAAGTAGGAGAAACAAGCAACACGCAAGGAAGGTTGCGTCCACAGGCAAAACTCCATCAAAAATTAAAAAATGGGACCAGAGTGAAATTTAACTGCTGGTATACAAGTTCTAATTCAGAGGCAGATTTTAACTTTTTACTAATTATCAACTGTATAAATTTGCCCCCATATCAAAACAAGAGATAAAGAGCACTTTCTACTATAAAAGTTGACTTTTCAAGTCTGTACATTTGGGGGATGAAGACCATTCTTTGCTTTTAAATGCATAGAAATGATGTGACTTCACTGAAAAAGATGATTTTCCACCAGACTATTATTTTATACTGTCCCAAATAAACAGTGCTAAGGCTAAAGGGACTATCATTAAGGGAAAATGAACTATTCAGTATAGAAAGAGTTAAATGATTTCTTTCCAGAATTCAGCACTGTGCTCTCATTACCAATTGGATTAATTACTGGTCCTGGAGAGTTTTGGAAACCCAAGCTACTCAATGTGCTTGTTAAGGAAGGTTTGTCTTTAATCCCCAGAGGAGACAATCAACAGGATCAGCAAAGGTAAAGCCTACCCTCTCAGGCTGTCCTTTAATTGGGCTGCAGTAAGCTTTCCCAGCCTTTCATTCTGATTTAGGGTTCTATATGGGCTTAAAGTGCCCTGCTTGGTCAGGAAACCCACCCCAAACCAGCAAAGAGTAGAAAGTACCACTCTTTCCAGGGCACATTCAGCAAAGAAAAATGGTATCAAATTCCTGCCAGTGGCAGTCAAAAGTAAAGATTATGTAGAAACCATAGATGGTTTTAAAAAAGATTTTCTGAAATTCTAAAAAGTTTAACCCAGCCAAAATGAGACAATTCTATGTTAGAAATTTTCCACTTGTAAATTCAGTAAATTCTTTGCTGTCTTACCCTTATACATTCCCAAATGCCCATCTTCTCTCATTCTATCTTTGCTCTGCTTGTACCCGAGTCCTAGGATTTTTGAGGCCCCTGGTGTCTATTTTGATTCAGTTACCAAGAAAAGGCATCTCAAGACGTTTGCCAACTCCCCCTCTACTAAAGAGATGAGAATATACATAATAAATTTCAAGAGAAGGCTGCTGAAATCAAATTGTGTTGGCAGGTCATGTTTTCTATAGCCTATAGGGAAACAGGAATGTGGCAGAGAAGGAAGACTGGAGAATTTTCAGACTGTGGCTTCATTATTTTAACTTAAAAGTCAACAGACTCAATTATATTCAAATGGATATTTAAAGGGTACTAGAAAGCAAAAGCAAAATGATTTTTTTGCTCACTATTGAAAATGATTTCTACCACTAACCTCTGTTCATAGAGACAATGGAAGTGACTTTCCTTATTAGAAACGCCAATCCTGTATCCCCCATTCCCTGGTAGCACCAGCAGAAACACTGGCTTCTTTTAATCTCATTTCCCCATAAAACATATTCCCATAGAAACATGGGAAGAACAAGTTTGGAAGGAAAAATAAATTCAGAGAATAGGAGGGACATTCAATGAAGACACTCATTTCGAGACTCTTCTCTCAAGCCAACCCTCCTGCTGTCTGTCTTCACACCCCATCAACCTACCAAACTGTTCCTCGCGTTCATCATATTGCTCTTAAAATTCTACCTTCCCTTTGAAGGAGTCTCAGATTGGTCCATTTCTGCTACCTCATCCCAGCTGTACTCTTCTGTGCAAAAATCTAAATAAACAAAGTCCTCTTTTCCATCCACCTTCCCCAATCCAGTCACCTGTCAGCAGCAGAACATCCTTCCTTATAAGCCAAATTCTATGCATTTACATAAATATATGATGGAAAAGCACAGTTTTATTTTCCTTATTATTTTTTAAAGATTTTATTTATTTGACACGAGAGAGAGAGAGAGCACAAGCAGGGGGAACAGCAGACAGAGGGAGAGGGAGAAGCAGACTCCCCGCTGAGTGGGAAGCCTAATGCAGGTCCGATCCCAGGACCCTGGGATCATGACCTGAGCCGAAGACAGACCCTTAACTGACTGAGCCACCCAGGTGCCCCTGAAAAGCAGTTTTAAAGTGATGAAAGAAAACACAAATGGTATGATATTGTACATATTTTACTACAGCTCACTTTTTCCACTCAATATATTGTCACAGAGATCTCATGGTAGTACAACTAGAATAATCTCATTTTTAAGAAAAAGTAGTTCCCTAGTATCCACGATATAGATTTTTCCATTTTATTTAACCATTCTCCTGCTGATTAGCATTTAGATTATTTACAATGCTTGTAAAAATGTTCCTTTGTGCATAGGTGTGGGTATTTCTCTAGCAGCAAAGTGAAATTGCTGGTTAGAACGCATATGCATTTAAATTTTTTTTTTTTTTTAAGTAGGCTCCATGCCTAGCGTGAAGCCCAACTCAGAGCTTGAACTCACAACCCTGAGATCAAGACCTGAGCTGAGATAGAGAGTTGGATGCTTAGCCAACTGAGCCACCCAGGTGCCCCTGCATTTAACATTTTAATAGACACTGCCAAATTGTCCTCCAAAGAGTATCAATACCACTCCCATCAACAATACACACAAGACCCATTTTTTTCACACCCTCCCTCAAATTTTATTATCCAGCTTTCTTATTTTGATTCATCGAACGTGGGGGAAATGGTAACTATTTTAATTTTCATTACTAGTGAGGTTTTATATATTTACTGATTTATATATTTACTGATTTATATATTCACTGATTATTTTTTCTTTTTGTGAACTGTTCAGAATGCTTTGCTTATTTTTCTAATTATCTCTTTCTTATTAATTTGAAGGACATATTAATATGTTCTGGATATTAGTACTTTGCCATATAATCTGCAAATATCTTCCTCTAGTCTAATTGTATCCTGCATATGGAATTTGTAGGCCTTTATATGCCTTCTATTATTATTCCTAAATATATCATTACTCTTTTACTCTACTCAAAATATGCTATGTTCTACCTAAGAATTCAATAATTTTGTTACCAATAATTTTGTTATTCTCTTAATCTCATCCTGCATATCTAATATTTATAAAATGTTGAATGGCATCATATACATAAACATTTTTTGATAATTTTAGATGGTAGGAAAAGCCTACTTTGCATATAGGTTTTGACATTACAGTAGGGAGAAGTAATTTGGAACTATTATCTACAACAGTGGTTCTCAAAGTTGGCTGCACACTGGAATCACCTGGGGAGTTTTAAACACTATACATGCCTGGATCTCATTCCCAAAGATTCTGATTTAATTGGTCTGGAGTATGGCCTGGGCACTAGGATTTTAATTTCTCCAGGTGATTTTACTATGTGGCCAAGTTTGAAGACAACTCTACTAAATTTTTTTTTGTCATAAAATATACATAGCATAAAATTTATCATTTTAATATGTACAATTCAGTGGCGTTAAGTACATTCACAATGCTGTACAACCATCGCTCCTACTTCCAGAATTTATTCATCATCATCCCAAACAGAAACTCTGTATGCATTTAGCAATAACTCCCCATTCCTACTCTTCCCTGGCCCTGGTAAACTCTACTTTCTGTCTCATTTGCCCATTCTAGATACATCATTTAAGCAGAATCACACACAATATTTGTCTTTTCTGTTTGGTTTATTTCACTTAGCATAATGTTTCTACTCTTTGGGTAGAAGAGGCCAGACCTATGCTTTTTCAAAACAACACCCAAAAAACCTAAATTGACAGCTCATTAATATCTTCTAAGTAAAACATGTGAAGACCTGTGACTCACTTCTTCCTAATGAAGCAATCACTGTGCTGAATGTTTCTTAAGGTTTTTCCTGAAAACTGGTGAGGAATTACTATCCTATTGCATCATCACCCCAAGGGAATATTAAAGCAACAAAGACTGCCCCAGTGAGAGTAAGAGGAGGACAGTAAGTTCAGGTGAAGAAAGGGAAGGGGCAAGGGAAAAAGTAGCACATTTTTTTTAAAAGTATAATTACTGTAGAATATTTATATTAGTTTTAGGTGTACAATATACTGGCTTGACAATTCTATATATTACTCAGTGCTCACCAAAATAAGTGTAGTCACCATCTGTCACCATACAATGTTATTACAACATTATTGACTACATTCCCTATTCTGTTTCACCTCCTTGACTTATTTTATAACTAGAAGTTTGTACCTCTTAATCCCCTTTATCTATTTTGCCCATCCCCCCACTCACCTCCCCTCTGGCAACAACCAGTTTGTTCTCTCTATTTAAGAGTCTGTTTTGTTTTTTAGATTCCACATATAAGTGAAATCATACAGTATTTGTCTTTCTCAGTCTTATTTCATTAGCTTAACACCCTGTAGGTGCATCCATGTTGCTGCAAAAGGCAAGATCTCATTCTTTTTAATGGCTGAGTAATATTCCATTGTATATATACTACCTCTTCTTTATCCATTCATCTGTGGATGGCTACTTGGGCTGCTTCCATATCCTGGCTATCGTAAATAATGCTGCAATAAACACGGGGTGCATACAACTTTTTGAATCAGTGTTTTTGTTTTCTTTGGGTAAATTCCCAGTAGTGGAATTACTGGATCACATGGTATTTCTATTTTTAATTTTTTAAATTTTTTAAAAAAAACTTCTAAGTTTATTTACGTGATCTCTACACCCCATGTGGGGCTCGAACTCATGACCCCGAGATCAAGAGTTGCATGCTCTTCCGACTGAACCAGCCAGGCGCCCCACTATTTTTTTAAAAGTCTTTTTTTTTGTTTGTTTAAGAGAACGCAAAGGGTTTGGGGAGGAGCAGAGGAAGAGGGAGAGAGAGAATCTTAAGCAGGTTCCACGTGCAGCATAGAACCCAATGTGGGGCTCGATCTCATGACCCTGAGATCATGACCTGAACTGAAACCAAGAATTGGTTGCGTAACCAACTGAGCCACCCAGGTGCCCCAGAGCCCCAGTATTTTTAATTTTTTGAGAAACCTCCATTGTTTTCCACAGTGGCTGCACCAATGTACATTTCCACCAATAGTGCACAAATGTTCGATTTTCTCTACATTACCACCAAACTTATTTCTTGTCTTTTCGATACTAGCCTTTCTGATAGATGTGAGGTGATATTTTATTGTGGTTTTCGTTTGTATTTCATTGATAATAAGTGGTGCTGAGCATCTCTTCATGTGTCTGTTGGCCATCTGTAGGTCTTCTTTGGAAAAATGTCTATTTAGATTTTCTACCCATTTTTTAATTGGATTGTTTGTTTTTTTGGTATTGATTTGTATAACTTCTTTATATATTTTGGATATTAACCCCGTAACAGCTATATCATCTGTAAATATCTTCTCATATTCAATAGGCTGCCTTTGGTTTTGTTGACCATTTGCTGTGCAAAATATATTTATTCTGGCATAGTCCCAATAGTTTATTTTTGCTTTGTTTTCCTTGCCTGAAAGGACATATCCATAAATATGTTGCAAAGGCAATGTCCAAGAGATCACTGCCTATGTTTTCTTCTAAGAGTTCTATGGTTTCAGGTCTCCCGTTTAGGTCTTTAATCCATTTTGAGTTTTATTTTTATGTATGGTGAAAGTAAGTGGTCAAGTTTCATTCTTTTTTTTTTTAAAGATTTTATTTATTTGACAGAGAGACACAGTGAGAGGGGGAACACAAGCAGGGGAAGTGGGAGAGGGAGAAGCAGACCTCCCACCAAGCAGGGAGCCAAATGTGGGGCTTAATCCCAGAACCCTGGGATCATGACCTGAGCCAAAGGCAGACGCTTAACGACTGAGCCACCCAGGCGCCCCAGTCAAGTTTATTCTTTTGCATGTAGCTGTCCAGTTTTCCCAATACCATCTTTTTTTTTTAAAGATTTTATTTATCTATTTGACAGAGAGAGACAGCGAGAGAGGGAATACAAGGAGGGGGGTTGTGAGAGGGAGAAGCAGGCTTCCCGCTGAGGAGGGAGCCCGATGTGGGGCTCGATCCCAGGACTCTGGGATCATGATCTGAGCCGAAGGCAGATGCTCAATGGCTGAGCTACCCAGGCGCCCCCCCAATACCATTTTTTGATGAGAGTATCTTTTCCCCACTGCATATTCTTGCTTTTGTGGTCATAGATTAACGGACCATAAAATGGATTTATTTCTGGGCTCTTTATTCTGTTCTATTGATCTTTGTGCCTATTTTTGTGCCACTACCATACTGTTTTGATTACTATAGCTTTGTAGTATATTTTGAAATCTGGATTTGTGATACTTCCAGCTATGTTCTTCTCTCTCAAGATTGCTTTGGCTATTTGGGGTCTTTCGTGATTCCATACAAGTTTTAGGATTCTTTGTTCTAATTCTGTGAATAATATTGCTAGAATTTTGATAGGGATTGCACTGAATCTGTAGATTGCTTTGGGAAGTATGGAAATTTTAATGATATTAATTAATTAATTTTTAAATTTTAAGTAGGCTCCACACCCAATGTGGGGCTTGAACTCATGATCCTGAGATTAAGAGTTGTATGCTCTACTGACTGAGCCAGACAGGCACCCCTTAATATTAATTCTTCCAATCCATGAGCATAGAATATCTTTCCATTTGTTTATGTTGTCTTCAATTTCTTTCATCGATATCTTACAGTTTTCTGAGTATAGGTCTTTCACCTCTTTGGTTAAGTTTATTCCTAAGTATTTTATTCTTTTTGGTGCAATTGTAAATGGAATTGTTTTCTTCATTTCTCTTTCTTCTACTTTGTTATTAGTATATAGAAAGCAACAAATTTCTGTATATTAATTTTGTATCCTGCAACTTTACTGAACTGATTTATCAGTTCTAATAGTTTTTTGGTGGAGTATTTAAGTTTTCTATATATAGTACCATGTCATCTGCAAATAGTGATGGGGTTTTACTTCTTCCTTACCAATTGGATGCCTTTTATTTCTTTTTCTTGTCTGACTGCTGTGGCTAAGACTTCCAGTACTAAGCTGAATAAAAGTGGTAAGAGTGGACATCCTTGTCTTGTTCCTGGTCTTAGA